>NC_059278.1:2909643-2917143 GCF_017591435.1 Portunus trituberculatus | reverse complement strand
GAAAAAAAAAAAATGTGACGGTTTGTTCCTCTCTGCATATTGGTTAGTGCACATTGGTATTGTTGGAAATTGTATGCCTCTCTGTCTGTCTGTCTGTCTGTCTGTCTGTCTTCCCTTTCAGTCAGTCAGTCAGTCAGTCAGTCAGTCTATCTATTATCAATCCATACTTGTCTATTTCTCTTTACCGATAACTGTTATTGTGTTATTGTATGCATCGATGTGTAAATCCTTACCGTGGCTGTGTGTGTGTGTGTGTGTGTGTGTGTGTGTTAGTGTGTTAGTTTGTGTTTACTTTATCAATCTGTTCATTTCGTTTCCGTCTGCCACTATTATTATTACTGTTATTATTATTTTTCTTCCTCTTTATTTTTTTTTCTTCTTTTTCTTCTTCTATTTCTTCTGTCTTCTTCTTCTTCTTCATCTCTTTTTTTTGTTGTTGTTGTTATTCTCATTTTTTCTTCTATTTCATCATCATCATCATCATCATCATCTTCTTTTCTTCTTCTTCTTCTTCTTCTTCTTCTTCTTCTTCTTCTTCTTCTTCTTCTTCTTCTTCTTCTTCTTCTTCTTCTTAATATTGTTACACGTGTCAGTAGATACAACAAATAAACAACACAGCGGTCTGCTTCTATCTTTGTATCCATATGCCTTGCTATTTTTTGCTTGTGTTTATCTGATTGTCTATCCATGTATGTGCGTATGTATATAAAATTATGTACTGTGCATCTGTTTATCTGTTTATCTGTTTATGTGCCTGTTTGTTTTGCTATCTGAATATCTGTGTCTGTTTCCTTACATTCCTCTCTCTCTCTCTCTCTCTCTCTCTCTCTCTCTCTCTCTCTCTCTCTCTCTCTCTCTCTCTCTATTTATTTATCCATGTAGCTACTTATTTATCTATCTATCTATCTATCTATCCATGTATCTATGTTTCTATCTATCTATCTATTTATCTATTCACCTATCTACTTATCTGTCTGTCTGTTGTCCTTCCTATCCAATTTTTAAGCCGTCAATCTGTCTGCAAATTCCACTAACCGGAATATCACACTCTTAACTCCATCACCACCAAGACACTTCCCTTCCTCCTCCCCTCGTCTTCCCCTTTATCTCCCTCATCTCCTCGCTTTGATAAATCCTCAATAAGACTCGCGAGGATAAACAAATAGAAGCAGCCCCCTCCCTCCCCCCATCTCCCCATCTCTCCCCTCCACATCCCTCCTCAAATCCCTTCCTCAAACATCTCTCCCCTCTCTCTCTCTCTCTCTCCAGGTGTGTTGACGAGATGGCTTCACCTGTCCCTCAAATTAATCCCAATCCTCTTGACGTTAGACTTCTGGGACGGATACAGGAACGCTTCATTCGCTCACTGCCACTGTTTTCAAAGGCCACAGAGATGATTAGCAGGGTTTTCACATGTGTTTCTCTTGCTGATGTAGATTTTTTGTTACTTTACATTTTAAACTATACAAACACTCTTTAAAACCATCGCAGCATTAATTAGAGTCACTTAAAATGATTGAAATGATGGAGGTACGGTTTTCTAAGGCCATAGAGATGATTGGAAGGGTTTTTATGTGTTTCTCTTGCTGATATAGAATTTTTGTCAATCTGTCATTTAAACTATACAAACACTCTTAAAGACCATTGCAGCTTTAAGTAGAGTCTATTGAAATAATGGAGGCAGAGATGATTAGCAGAGTTTTCACATCCTGGTGATATAATTTTTTTTTTATCAATTTGTCATTTAAACTATACAAACACTCTTTAAAAACATTGTAGCATTAACTAGAGTCTCTTGCAATATTGGAGGTATGGCGCAGGAGTGTTTGAGAATATGGTCCTTGAATTCTTCCTCCTCCTCCTCCTCCTCCTCCTCCTCTCCTCCTTCTCTTGCAATAATGGAGGTATGGCGCAAGAGTGTTTCAGAATATGGGCTCTGAATTCTTCCTCTTCCTCTTCCTCCTCCTCCTCTTGATGTCTCAGTATTTGTCTGTCAATCTCCTTCTTACTTTTTCTTTTCGTTTTCCTTAATCTGTTAATCCCTTTGTGGCTTTGTTTTCTTGCTTTATTTCGGGGTTCTATTTGTTTTCTCCTCATCCTCTTTCCGTTTTCTTTAGCTTCCACTCTCTTGTCTTTGTTCTTTTGGGTTTGTTTTTAATCGTTCTTTACTTTTTCTCTTTGTCATTTGCGGTAAGTCTCTTTTTGTTGTTATTTCTTTGTGTTTCTTTCTTTATTCTCCTTTGCATAGCCATCCACTTCTCGTTCTCTTCATCACCACGAACCCTACTCTACCCTACCCTGCCTTACCCTGCCCTACCCTACCCTACACTACTTTACCCTACCCTACCCTACCCTAACCACTACGTCTATCTCCTTCTAAACATTCAAAGTACGATTAGAAAAATATTGCATGAACTGATACAAGAAACGAGGAAATAGATAATTTTGTCAGTTTTTCTTGTCTACACCACTATTTCACACACTTGAATCAAATAATTACCTTGAAAATTTAAGCTTCTCAACACTGGGACACTCTTTTTTACTTTGAGATTTGTGTACGATTAGACCATTTTATCGATATTAACAAGGGTCTATGGAGGTCGGAAGATGAATGGTCAGTCTTCACTATTTCAACCATGGACATATTAACCCCTTCAGTACTGGGACACATTTTTACCTTAAGATTTGTGTACGACTAGACCATTTTATCGACATTAGCAAGTGTCTATGGAGGTCGGAAAATTAATGGTCACAGTCTTCACTATCTTAACCATGAAATTATTAACCCCTTCAGTACTTGAACACATTTTTTTTTTTATCTTGATATATGTATACGATTGGATCATTTTATCGGCATTAGAAAGGGTCTATGGAGGTCGGAAGATTAATGGTCAGTCTTCACTATTTCCAACCATGGACATATTAACCTCTTCAGTACTGGGACACATTTTTACCTAAAGATTTGTGCACGACTAGACCATTTTATCGACATTAGCAAGGGTCTATGGAGGTCGGAAGATTAATGGCCACAGTCTTCACTATTTTAATCCCCAACATTAGTTTCTGAAGCTGAATAAAATCACCAAATAGTCACCAGAATAAATATAGAAACGCGTCATGGTACTCAAGGGGTTAAACTCTTTTCTTTTACATTACAATTAACTCCGATACTTATTTTTTCCCTCACCATATGTAACTTTTCCCTATTTCCTTTTTTTCAGGTACACGTGAATATCCTCGCAGTGCACCTCGTCTTTCGTTCTTATGGTGAGTACATGGCGTCCGTCCGTGTCCGTACAGTGTCCTTCAGCGTCCTTTAGCATCCTTCAGTGTCCTTTAGTGTCCTTTAGTGGTCACCGTTTCCTTCCCCGCATCCTCCCGAGGGAATTTCGTGGGGCAGACGTCTTGTATATTTAATGCATGTGGCTTCCCCGCTATCTATCCCATCTCCTTATCGTGTGTTTTCATCTGCTCTCTTAAAGTGGCGGAGTCCTGAACACAAAAAGAGGAAAAAATGAGAACAAAAAATATCCACGTAGCGAAATCTTTTAAGAGTCCGGAAGAGGAGGAGGAGGAGGAGAAGGAGGAGAAGGAGGAGGAGGAGGAGGAGGAGGAGGAGGAGGAGGAGGAGGAGGAGGAGGAGGAGGAGGAAAGACTAAAGGGAGAGAGAGAGAGAGCTGGAGAGAGACAAAAAATAGTTAATATATTTGAAAGACTGTTACGAATACTCCAAGAAAATAGATGATGTTGGTACTAAGAGAGAGAGAGAGAGAGAGAGAGAGAGAGAGAGAGAGAGAGAGAGAGAGAGAGAGAATAGGAAGGAGGGAAGGAAGATAAATAGTGAAGAGGCAAAGAAACACATAAATAAGTGATGCCTCTGTGTGTGTGTGTGTGTGTGTGTGTGTGTGTGTGTGTGTGTGTGTGTGTGTGTGTGTGTGCTAAGCCACCCAAACATCCTTCTCGTGTCGTAATGTTTCCTTATCTCTGTCAAGGGAGTGAGATTCTCAGTCATTTCGGTAATCTGATTTCATCTTATGACTTCAAATGACAATGAAACGACCTCCTCCTTAGCTCCCTCCTCCTCCTCCTCCTCCTCCTCCTCCTCCTACTCCTCCTCCTCTTCCTCCTCCTCCTCCTCCTCCTCCTCCTCCTCCTCCTCCTCCCCCCCCAGAACCAGTTTATTGATGGTCTGGACAGTAGTTCCCCATTAGCCACTGGGTCATTAATTCTCTGTTGGTGTTTGGGCTCAAGATGAAAAAAATGGCAACCAACATGAAATCAATGCATTGTTTTGAGGACTAATGAAGCGAACTAGAGAGAGAGAGAGAGAGAGAGAGAGAGAGAGAGAGAGAGAGAGAGAGAGAGAGAGAGAGGGTTAGTGATATATGGCTAGTGTTCTCATACTTGTGAATAATATAATTAGTGACGTTTAGATATTGACAGGCTCTCTCTCTCTCTCTCTCTCTCTCTCTCTCTCTCTCTCTCTGCTCGATCCATTAACCCTCCCCTATACTGCTCTTTCCTCCCTTCCTCACTTTCTTCCTCTCCGTTTCTTCTTTTCTCTTTCCTCTTCCTAACCCTCTCCCTCCCTCCCCCTCTCTCTCTCTCTCTCTCTCCCTCCCTCTCTCCCTCTCTCCCTTCCTCTCCCTTCCTCTCACGTGACCCGATCCTGACCTGACGGAAGGAAAGGGAAATGGAAGAATGCCGAGAACGAGAGACAGAGAAGGGGAGAGAGAGAGAGAGAGGGAATAAAAATAGAGATCCAGGAAGGGAAGAGAGGAAATAGAGAAACACACACAAAAAAATAAAGGAAGGTGAATTTGAAATGGAAAAAAAAATGTTGAAAAAATGAAAAGAAGAAAATTTTTTTTATAAAGGGAGAGAAATTTAAATGAGGATAAAGTGGAAAATAGAGAAAATTGATACATTGAAGTGAGAAAAATGAGAATTGTGTGAAAAGAATATAATGAAAGAAAGAAAAAAAAAATAATACGATAAAGGGGAAAACATGCAGAGAGAGAGAGAGAGAGAGGGAGAGAGAGAGAGAGAGAGAGAACAAAAAAAAAGTAAGAAAAAAAGAAAACAACAATGAAAAATAAAGTGAAAGGAAAACAAAAGCTCCAGGGAAAATAGGAAATGGCGGGAAATTGCAAAGTAAACAGGAGGAGGCTGCTTTACATTCGAAGCTTCAGAGGAATTTGAGTGAAGCTTCGCAATGTTTACAGGGAAGCGATATTTGGCTTAAGTGTTGTTTGCCTTGCCAAGTGTGTTTGTATGTCTCTCTCTCTCTCTCTCTCTCTCTCTCTCTCTCTCTCTCTCTCCCTTGTTTTCTCGTGGTTTTCCTCTCTCTCTCTCTCTCTCTCTCTCTCTCTCTCTCTCTCTCTCACACACACACACACAGCCTAATTTATCTCCCTTTCTTTTCTCGTGGCTTCCTTTCTGTCTGTCTGTCTGTCTGTCTGTCTGTCTGTCTGTCTGTCTGTCTGTCTCTCTCTCTCTCTCTCTCTCTCTCTCTCTCTCTCTCTCTCTCTCTCATTTATTTCTATCATATCTCTAGTTTCTTTTTCCCTCCAACGTTCCCTTCTATACATCTGCCTTGCTCTCCTCTGCTCATGACCCCTTGCATCCTCTCCCATCCTCTCCCACGCCTCTCCCACGCCTCTCCTTGTCCGTCTCCCTCACTTCACTTCACCCACGTCTCCTCCACTCGTTCTGCTTTCCATCAATCTATTTATACTCCATTCTATATTTTCTCTCTCTTCCACCTTCTGTCTCTTTCATTTACTCTCTCTTCCACCTTCTCTCTCTTCCACTTTCGTCTCTTCTTATGTTCAGTTCACTACATCTCTTCGTTTTTCCTTTTTTTTTTTTTTTTAGCTTTTATCTTCTTCCACTTTTCTTTCTTTTCTTTCATTTCTATCTTCTATATTCTCTTTCTTCCATTTCTGTTTTATCTCCATTTTTATGTTTTTCACTATCTTTCCTCTTATTCTCTCTCTCTCTCTCTCTCTCTCTCTCTCTCTCTCTCTCTCTCTCTCTCTCTCACACAGATCCATATTTCATCCATTTTATTTTCCACTCCTTTTGTGTCTTTCTCCTCTCTTTTATCTCTCTCTTTCTCTTTCTCTCTATATATTCATCATTTTCTTTATATTTCCTCTTATCTCCTCCTAGCTCTCTATTTTCCTTCCTATATTTTTTCTCTGTTTATTTCTCATAACCACTCCTTTCCTCTATTTCTCTTTATTTCATTATTTCTCTGTCTCTTTCTTTGTCCTTTCTCTCTATCCTTCTCTGATTCTTAGGCCTCCTTCTAATTTTCTTTTATTTATCTATTTTATCTTATTTTCTTTCTCTCCTCTCTCCTTTTCATTGCTATTCTTTCTATCCATTCCTTTTAATCCCTTTTTCTTTATTTATTTCTCATTTTTGTATTTTTTCCCTCATTCCTTTTTTCGTTATTCCTTCCATCTATTCCTTTCCATTCCTCTCCTTTCTCTCCTTCTCTCTCTCTCTCTCTCCATTCCTCTTCACATTTCTCTCCATTCCTCTCTCTTTCTCTCCCTTTCTCTCCATATCTCTCCCTCTCTCTCCATTCATCTACATTCCTCTCCCTTTCTCTCCATTCCTCTACATTCCTCTCCACTTCTTTCCACTTCTCATCATTTCTCTCCATTTCTCTCATTTCTCTCCATTCCTCTCCCTCTTCCTTCATATCTCTCCTTTTCCCTCCATTCATCTCTCCTCCCTTTCTCTCCACTTCTCACCATTTCTCTCCATTTCTCTCCCTCTCTCTTCTTTCCTCTCCTCTCTCTCCATTCCTCTCCCTTTCTCTCCATTCCTCGCCATTTCTCTTCTTTTTTCTTTACCATTTCTCTCCCTCCTTATCCTCTCTCCCCTCCCCTCGCCTCTTTTCTCACTTTTTTTCCCCTCTCCCTTCTGATCTCCACCAAATCTTCCCTAATGACTTAATGATTATGAAACGTAAACAAACCTTAATGACGTCATACAAACCCCAACTAGGCCCGTTTTTTGTTACATTTCCCATTTTCCTCTTTGTTTTTTTTTAAGAGGGGCAATTATGGGGATGTGTATTTTTCTTTATTTTTTTCGTCTCCTATCCTTCCCTAAAGCTCTATTTTTTTTTTATTCTCCAGGAAATTAGTGTTTTTTGTATGGCGTTGTATGGATGGTTGGTTTTGGAATAGGGACAAGGAAGGGTGGAAGAAGTGAAGCAGAATTAAGGGGAATAAAGGTAAAAATTGTGAATAAAGGATGGTAATTGAAAGAGAAATGGAAAACAGTGAATAAAGAATGGTAATTGGAAAGAGAAATGGTCACTATCCCTTACTGTGGAGGAAACTTATTCTTATTATATATTTTTCTTGGTTTGTTTATTTGTTATATATTTGGTTGTTTTTATTTTGCTAAATGTGTGTTTTAATTTTCGTTTTTTTTACTTATTCATTTATTTTATTTTTTTTTTAGAATTGTATGGAT
>NC_059278.1:2894643-2899643 GCF_017591435.1 Portunus trituberculatus | reverse complement strand
ATTACTCCTTCCTCAATTATTCAAGTAAATTCACGTAACGCTGCTGTTGCTGCTGTTGCTACTGGCTGCACCTGTCAGGACTTGCTGTTAATGGGGTTATGTAATCAACAGTTTATTTTTTTTTCAGCTGTTTGTCAATCTAAATAAAAAAAAACAATGCGATTCTTTCTCAGAGAATTTAACCCTTTCAGTACTGGGACGCATTTTTACCATGAGTTTTGGGTATCATTAGACTGTTTTATTTACATTACGAAGATTCTATGGAAGATTAATGGCCAGTCCTCACTTTTTTTTAATCCCAACCTAAGTTTCTGAAGCTGTATAAAATCACCAGGTAGTAACAGGTACCAAGCAGAATAGATATGAAAACGTGTCGTGGTTTTGAAAAGTTAAAAGGAGAAAAACGTTTTTATTTTCCATTCAAACTATTTCGAGTTGCAGATTCCTTTATCAACAATATATTTTTGAAGTTTGTAAATTGAACGAAATGGAGGAAACGCTCATTCATTTTCGCATGAGTTAAAATATAGGAAATGCTTTTATTTTCATTGTCAACGTGGAAATTACATCATCAGAATCGCTAATGGAGTTTTTCTGACAGCCACTAATTAAACTGAAGAACGGCAGGCTGTATTTCCAAGCGAGTCAGAGAGAGAGAGAGAGAGAGAGAGAGAGAGAGAGAGAGAGAGAGAGAGACGTATTGTGGCTCAGCGTTTGTGGAGGGACAGGAGAGAGACAGGTGTTTGTACAGGTGGAAGGTGTTAGGGAGCCTCAGAGGAGCAGGTGTTTTAAGTTCCCTCTATCTGAGACAGGTGAGGCCGCTGATAAGATGGCTGTGTGGCAGGAGGCAATAACAGGCTGGCCTCAGGATGGCACTGACAAGCCTCACCATTTCCCTTACTACCCTCCCTTCACCTTCCCTCCATACCTCTCATCCTCCTTCCCTCCCTCCCTTCCATCTCACCCATCCTTTTCCCCTTACCCTCCCTATATACCTCCCACTCTCCTTCAACTTCTCTCCCTCCCTTCCATCTCTCCCATCCTTCTCCTTTCACCCTCCCTCCCTCCACCATCCCTCCTCCTTTCCATCTCTCCCTACTCTCTGACACGCCCCCTCTGTCTCTCTTAACCCATTCCTTTCCCCCCATCCTCCTCCTATCCCCCTCCCATCCTCCTCTCTCTCTCTTGTGACGCGCCGGACACCCTGAAGCCCGAGGCGGTGGCGGGGCGAGTGACGTGCAAGAGGCGAGAGTGATGCGTTTAACTACCGTCTTGTCGCTGATAATGGCGGGTTGGTGCCTCCCGTAGGTTTTGTAGGGCAGTATAAGTACGTTTTTATTCAGTAGGGGTATGTAAGAACCAGTGTGTGTTGGAGCAAGGGAAGGGTTTGTCTGTCTTCTTCCTACTTTGTGTCAGTGAAGTGCTGGTTAACTCCTTCAATACTGAGACGCATTTTTTATCCATGAGTTTTGAGTATGATTGGGTGATTTCATTGAGATTCAGAAGGGTTTATGGAGGTCAAAAGATTAATGGCCAGAGTCTTCATTATTTTGATCCCCAACATAAGTATCTGAAGCTTTATAAAATCATCAAACATTAAATCAGAATGGATATGAAAATGTATCATGGTACTGAGAGGGATAAGAGTGTGTTGAGATGGTTTCTTCCTTGTGTTTCTTGGTTCTGATTTGTTGATTGGGTGTGTTTCTTTGTCATATGTAAATAAAGTCAGTTTCTTACTTTTTTTTATCCTTCATAGTGTTGATTTCATGTTGATTTTGAAGGTGAATGAAGAAAAGTCTGCATCTGTAAATAAGGTCAGTTTCTTTCTTTTTTGTTCTTCATAGTGTTGAGTTGATGTAGATTTGAAGGTCATTGAAGAAAAGTCTCTAAGAAGAAAATAACTTAGAAAAGAATCTGTAACTGTGAACGTCAGGAACTCAGAACTGCAAAGCGAGCCTGTCTGTCCACTGTCCTGATTTGAAAGGCCTTTTTTTTTTCTACCTTTTCTAAGTCTCAGAAATATTTGATCTGTTCACGTGCGATTAAAGGCACGGAAAAAAAAAAAAAACGTACGTAAAAACCTGAACTGAGGAAAATGAATAGAAAAGGCAACGTGTGTGTCAAAAATGAATAGAAAAAGCAACGTGTGAATGTCAAAAAAAAAAAAAAAAAATAGAAGAGGCAACGTGTGTGTCAAAAATTAATAGAAAAGACAACGTGTGTCAAAAATTAATAGAAAAGTTAACGTATAAGTGTCAAAAAATAAAAAAAGAAAAGGCAACGTGTGTATCAAAAATAAATAGAAAAGGCAATGTGTGTATCAAAAATAAATAGAAAAGGCAACGTGTGTATCAAAAATAAATAGAAAAGGCAACGTATGAGTGTCAAAAATAAATGAATGAATAAATAAATAAATAAACATAAAAGACAACGTGTGAGTGTGAATGTCCGCTAAGTCAGAAGGAAATTGGTGTCCAAATAAGCCTTGTGACGGAGGCGGTGCGTGCCGTTGGCGTTGTCCTGTGACGCGCCTCCGCCCGACACTTACCAGGCGGGCCCGGGGGCGTGGGGCGTAAGTCGGAGGCAGGGCAGGGCGTCGCTACCTCCTTGTCGTGCAGGAGACAAAGGTATTCTCAAACACTTCTTTGCTTCATCTCCACTGTTTCAAAATGGATCTAAATTTGTAGGAGTATTTTTAAGGTGTTTTTAACGGTTCTAGAGGCAGAGTGACAAGATTTCCCAATTATTAACTGGAAAAACACTTGAAAATCTCGCTATTCATCTCTGTGGCCTTGGAAAATGGTCGTGGTGGGAGGGCAAAGCGTCTCTGAATTCGGACCAATGTGGGAAGGAAAACGAAGAAAATGTAAGCCAGAGAAAGAACTCTTGGTGGCGCGGCTCATGCTAATCTTGCGCTGCCGTTCGATAATTTCTTATTTATTTACGTAAAGGAAGATGGATGGCGGTGAATGATGAACTCTGATAAAGCTGCGTTTGCTGATGGCATTCCTGCGTGGCGCGACGGTATTCACAGACGAGAAGGAAACGAAAATAAATGAAAAAAAAAAAAAAAAAATCCGCGTATGTGTTTGTTGAAGTGTGAATGATATAAAAAGACAAAGAAAGACAGAGAAAATGGAAGAGAATGTGGCGATAATTCGAATATGAAGTTAGAGCAAAAGTAAAGACAAAGAGAGAGAAAATATCAAAGCAATTTGTTTTGAGATAAGTATAAAAAGAAAAATAACGAAAAACTTTGACTATTTGTATGTAAAAAAAAAAAAAAAATTGAAATGGTAGGGGAGCGTGAGGCCCTTCTGCGTGCCGGGGGGCGTGAGGGGAGAGAAGAGGGGAAGTGACAGGGGAAGGAAGAGGGGCAGGATCAGATTTTTCATTACCTCGGCATCTTCCTGACTGACATACCGACCGTGAAGATGAAATCGACGTGTAGGGGAAACAGTGGATGGCCGAGGCGTTATGGGAGCCAGCAGTGTTCTGAAGTGAGGCTCAGCGCTGCCACAGTGGGCGAGGGAAGGCCTTCAGTACCGTAAAGGGAAGGAAACTGCGCCAACAGGGAAAGGGAAGAAGGAGGAAGTAGGGAGACATTTTGGTCACGGAAGGAAAGAAAAGATACGGAATAATGCTAAAACTGGAGGAAAGGAAGCCACAAAGAAAGAAAAGGAAAACAAGAAGAGGAAGGGATAAAGTAAGATCAAGACAACAATATAGAGACAAAAAAAAAAAAAAGAAAAGAAAGGGAAAATATAAGAGTTCACGTGTGTCTGTCTGCCTGTCCGTCTGTCTATCTGTCTGTCGGTCTGTCTAACATCAATCCTACCTGTCACTGTCACTTTCTGCATGCCTGACTTTACCATGGGGAAGGAAGGAGGAGGGGCGAGGAAAGTGGGGTGAGGAGGGAGAGAGGGAGAGAGAGGGAGAGAGGGAGGGAGTCAGTAGCTGGGATCAATAAGGAGGAAAGAAGGAAAGGAGGAAAGGAGAGTGAGGGAGGGAGTGAGGGAGAAATACACCTTGTTCTTCCCGGTGACTCAATTCCTGCGATTGTGATTGGCTGGCTGGTGAAGTCGTGAGTTGTGATTGGTGGAGAGCGAAAGGGAACGAGCTAATGGTGACTTGTCCAAATTGGTTCTCGTTTTGATTCTTTTTTAATTTTGTTCATATTTGTCATTAGTTTTTTTTATTTATCTATTTATTTTATCGTTTATTCGCGTTATTTTATTTTATTTATCTATTTGTTTATTTTTCTCATCGTTTGTTAGTTACGTGGTATTTTTTTTAATTTCTATTTTTCTTTTAACTTTGAATCGAGAGGGAAATTTATTTGTTTTCTTGTTATTTGTTAGTTGATGTTGTTGTTGTTGTTGTTGTTGTTGTTGTTGTTGTTGTTGTTGTTGTTGTTGTTGTTGTTGCTGTAGTTGATGATGATAATGTAATTTTCTCTTTTCTTTCTTATTATTTTCATTACTATTATTATTTTTCTTACTATCATTATTAAATTGGTGCACTATCTTAACACACACACACACACACACACACACACACACACACACACACACACACACACACACACACACAATTAAATGACAAGCAGGAACACTCTCTTCATTCCCGCCCATCAGATAAACACGGGAATCAAGCAATCAGGCAATGAATCAGACACACAGACACTCAGAACCACCACCCCCTCTCCCCCAACGCCACTCAAATACTCACTCGTCATATCATTCTCCCACCACCCCATCCTTACCCACCCCCATCCACCCTCCCACTCTCCCACACCAGTTCTCCCTCTTCTTCTCCTTCTCATTCTCCTCTCTTCTACTCGTCTTCTCTTTCTTCTATTCAATCTTTCTTTCACCTATCTTCTACCTGTCTCCTGTCTCATTTTTATCTCTCTTTCTTCCTTTTCTATCTTTCTTTGTTGATTCGTTTGTGTTTTCTCCTTTCATCATCTTTCCCTGTCCTTCCCCTCTTTCTCT
>NC_059278.1:2882143-2884643 GCF_017591435.1 Portunus trituberculatus | reverse complement strand
GAGCCATAATAATACTTTTGAAAAAACACGAGTATCTTCAACTGGAGCCTATGGAAAGCAGTGATGGTGAGAGAGCAGAGCGTTTCATAATACGGCAATATTGTCTCACAGGAATTGAGTAACACCAACTATGCTCGTTAAAAAGATAAAGATAACACACATGAAAATGGAGAAACTAAGATATCCACATACAATAGATGCTCTTTTCTGGTTCTTTAACCTCTTCAGTACCATGACGCGTTTCCATATTCTTTCTGTTTACTATTTGGTGATTTTATACAGCTGCAGAAACTTATGTGGGGGATTAGACTAGTGAAGACTCTGGCCATTAATGTTCTGACGCCCATAGACCCTTCCTAATGTTAATAATATCGTCTAATCATACCCAAAACTCATGGTAGAAATGCGTCCCGGTACTATAGGCGTTAACAGTTTTTCCTTTACCAAAATACGAAATAGAAACGGGTCACATCTCGCCATCCTCTCCTGACACTAACTACCCATACCACTCACCACCTAATACCCTGTCCTAGAAATGCGTCCCAGTACTGTAGGGGCTAACATTTTTTCCTTTACTAAAATACAAAATTGAAAGGGGTCACATCTCGCCAGCCTCTCCTGACACTAGCTACCCATATCACTCACCACCTAACACCCTGTCCGTCCCTCGCTATCCCAACTAATACAATCTCTCCCGTCCAAACTACTGAGGGAGCACCAGTTAGCCCACGAAAGTCTAAGCTTATACACACTGGAATTAAGATTTTCAAACCATTTTTCTCCTGTCTTATTCATTTACCTTTTTTTTTTCACATACTGCGTCTCTTGTCTTTCTCTCCATTGAATCGTTGTAAATTGATTGACTTTTTCTTCTTTCTCTATGTAGGGTGGAAGAGGTGAGAGGGAGGAAAGTAGCAGGCCACTGACGCTGACCTTGCAGGGTGTGATGGGTGAATTGTGGCTGCATTGTTCTGTTGTGGTGGTGGTAGTAGTAGTGGTAGGAGTAGTAGTAGGAGGAGGAGGAGGAGGAGGAGGGAGGAGGAGGAGGAGGAGGAGGAGGAGGAGGAGGTGGAGAAGGAGAAACAGATGGAGAAAGAGGTGGATAAGGAGAAGAAATAGGAGGAAGAGTAAGAATAGAAAAAATAATAGAGAAGGAGGAGGACGAGAAGGAGGAAAATGAGGCGGAAGAAGAGAAGGAGAAGAGTCACAAGAAGAACAGAGAAAGAAGTCAAAGAAGAAGAAGAAGAAGAAGAAGAAGAAGAAAAAAGGATCAACAGCAGAACTTTTTACCAACTATCATTCCTTACGTTTTTATTTAGCCTCACTGTTTGCATCACGTGACCAGGACCAGACGCAGCAGTGTAGACGTATAAATCAGCCGCTAACTCCTCCCGGCCACACCTGCTGCTGCTCAATGGGATCAGCTGAAGGGAGGGGAAAAAAAGGCACGCATTCTCACCCGCCTAAGCTGCAGACCCGCTGACAAGACGCATTGATGGCAGCCAAACTAATTCTGAGTTAGTGCGCCGTGCGAGATAACGAGCTTACCGCAAGAATAAATAATTAGATAAATAAGTAAACAAGCAGTGAGGGGAGGGAATGTGAAGTAACAGCAGCAGCAAGGCGGGAGTAATTACCATGTGTCTGGCAGCGAGGTGGTGGTCGTGTAAACAAAGGGAGAAATATCGTACCGTGTCAGAAGTTTGGGCAGGTTGCATGAGGGATGGCACCAGTTTAATTGCCTTCTACAGTCTTCTATTTCCTCTTCACCACTTCACAGGTGCCTTAAGAACACCTCACACTCTCCACGCTTTCCTTCCAGCTGCCCTCATCCTTCTCCTTCCTCTCCATCATCGTTTTTCTCTCATCAAAATGCATTCCCTTTCTCTTTCCTCTTCTCGCCTCGTCACTCATCCTCCTCCGGCATCTTGATCACTTTCCCTCCTCCTTTCTTGCCAGGCTTTCCATACCTCATCTCCCCTTCCTGGCCCTTATTTCTTACTCACTCGCCCCCTTTCTCTTTCAAACGTCCCCCAGTAACTCATCTTCTCATTACGATGCATTTTCTCCTCTCATTACACTCATTCACCTTTCCTCACCCTTTCTCTTCTCTTCCTCTGCTTTTGTTCTTCGTTTATTTCATCTTTCTCTTCCTTCCTTCTTTGCTTATTTTTTATTTTTTATATTTTTATTGTCATTCTTAGTCTTCATCTCTCGTGCAATCATAATTATCCCATTTCCTCAAAACTTTGCTTCATTACATATTCTGCTAATGTATATATGTATTTCTCTATGTATCATTGTATTTCGCTATGTATTACTGACTTTCTTCCATGTATTCTCTCCATCTCCTCATTCCAATTACCATCGAGTCATTCCTCCCTCACTTTCCTTCCTTCCTCTCCCTCCTCCCACGGCAGAGTGATCGCAATACGTCGAGGAAACTAATTGGGCAGGTGAAGGGAGGAAGCAGGTGAGGTGAGGTGAGGTGAGGGGGAAA
>NC_059278.1:2847143-2864643 GCF_017591435.1 Portunus trituberculatus | reverse complement strand
ACACACCACACCTCCACATCACCACAATTGCAAGTATCACTCCACCACAGCAACAGAAAGCCACAAAATTCCTCCTACCTCCTCCCTACGGCCTCTATTTTTTTTTCCTCTTCTCCCCTCCACTACCTCTCTTTTCCTCGTTTCTTCCCTCCTCCCTCTCGCTCCCTCCGCTGGCTCGTTAATTCCCCTCATAAGCCTGAGAGGAAATTAACAAATTATTCCTCGGATATTCATTCTGAGGAAAGCCAGTTATTGCGCATAACCAGATTTTCTTTCTATTTCCAGAATGTGTGAAAAAAGTGAGAAAAGTCAGTGTTATTGTTATTATCATTATTATTGTTGTTTTTAGTGGTAGCGATGGTTATATTGCTATTGCTGTTTCTACTACTGCTATTACTACTACTACTACTACTGGTGAAATTTATCCCCAGTGTGTCCTTGAGCCGCTAGGAGAGGGACAAGGGCATGAGGTTCGGCGTGTCCTCAAGTAAATGACGCTTCAACAAGACCACAAAGAAGCTGGATGCGTTTTTTCGTGTCATTCTATTTATACATCAGTTCTTTATTCTGCTGACGTGTATAGATTGTATTGGTCTTGCAAGCGGTGTCGCCTCTTCGTGCTAGAATTGAAGGATGTGGAGCAAATATTTACTATACTACTACTGCTGCTTCTATTACTACTGCTACAACTACTACTACTACTACTACTACTGCTACTACTACTGCTACTACTACTACTACTACTACTACTACTACTACCGCTGTTTCTTTTTCTTATTTACCTACTTTTATTACTGCTACTTCTACTACTACTACTACTATTACTACTACTACTACTACTTTTGTTGTTACTACTATTGCTTTTTTCTTCTTTTTCCAAGTATTACTACTACTACTACTACTACTACTACTACTACTACTACTACTACTACTACTACTACTATTAAACCCATTATTAACTGGTGGGAGTTGAAATGAGAAGGAAACATGACTAATTAAACATTTTATGATATTATAGCAAGATTACAGGAAAGAAATGATGAAATTGCCAATACCGAGAATTTACCAAAGAAATTATTACCTATTTCCTTCTTTAACACCTTTTGGTTTCTTATCCTTTCTTTTTATATCCCCTTTGTCTTTTTTCCACACTCCTTCATCCATCTTTTTTTTTTTTTTGCTAATCATTTACATATCTTCTCTCTTTTTTCCTTTCCTTTGTTATTACCTGTATCTTACTCTCCCATATTTCCTTCTTTTCTTTTCCTATTTCTTCCTCTTCTCCGTTTCTTTCTCTCACTGTCCTACTCTTCCCATATCTCTACTCTTCTCATCTTCTCTCACTCATTTTCTGTTATCCTGATTTCCTATATTTCCTTCTTCACTTTTCCTATTCCTCCCTCTTCTCCGTTTCTTTATCTCACTGTTCTACTCTTTCCATATCTCTACTTTCCTTTTCCTCATCATCTTATCTCTTTCACTCATTCTCTGTTATTTACTTCCTGAATCCTACTTATCTGTTTTCCTTCCTCATTTTTCCTATTCCTTCCTCTTCTCCGTTTCTTTATCTCACCCTTCTACTCCTTCCACCTCTCTACTTTCCTTTTCCTCATCATCTTCTCTTTCTCCCTTTTCCTCATTTCTTCCTCATCATCTCTATCACCACCCACCTCTCCCCTTCCTTCTCTCTCACTCGTACTAATCCCCTTCTTTACTACCTTCTCCATCTATCACTCCCTCTTCTCGCTCCTCTCCTCTTCCCCTTCTCCCTCCCTCCTTTTGGTATCGAGTTACCCACAAGTCGCCGAATTCTCCAAACACTCGTTCTGTCGTCGTGAGAGAGTGTTCGTCGCCCTTCTTATCGGCAACATTTTATCAGCGTCGGAACCTGGACCGTAACTGCCTCGAGTGGCGGAGTGGAGGTGCGCGGAGAGAGGGGTGAGGTGGTGTGGAGAAGTGCTAGAGAGGGTCACTGGTGGGCTGTTGGTGGTGACGGAGGAAGGGTGAGGGTTAGTGAAGGTATAGGCTAGGGATGTGTGTGTGTGTGTGTGTGTGTGTGTGTGTGTGTGTGTGTGTGTGTGTGTGTGTGTCGTCCATCTGTTCGTGAGGTTAACAATAATTGGGGTTAAATAATGCAAAATAAGCGTTACTTGGATTACAAAAGCTGGAATATAAATGAAAACAACAACAATAACAAACAATAACAACAACAATAACAACAACAACAACAACAACAATAACAACAACAACAACAACAACAACAACAACAACAACTCACCTCCGTTAACTGGCACACGTCCTCGCAGCAGCAGGGAGAAAAGAAGAGTGCCTGGGGTGTATTCGGCTCACTCGCTACGCTACATCGAGCCGTATATCGCACTAGGACAGGCACCACCACCACCTCCACCACCACCACGACCACCACTACTCAAAACACACGTGTCCTCTGGCCCAGCACTTGTCCTTAGCTGTGACCGCCTGTTCGAGCACCGTCTCCAGCTAACCAGGCCGAGGAAGGGACGGGGAGAGCCTGCGTGCGTCGGAGTGTTTAGGGAGAGTAAAGTGAGCGGCGTTTGGTCTTGGTGAGCGTGCCATCAACACTGCCCCGGTTGCTTCCTACCGAGACTACCACCACCACCACTGCCACCACCAGACACGCGCACTGCTGTGAGGGCGTGGTACTCCTCCCCCTCCCTCCATCACACTCGGCCTTCCTCGTAGCGGTGGTGGTGGTGGTGGTGGTAGTGGTGCTCATCATCTTCCTCTTCCTCTTCTTGTTGTCGCCGCCTCTTAACCTCCTTTCCGTCATGCTTCTCCTTCTCCTCCTCCTCCTCCTCCTCCTCCTCCTCCTCCTCCTCCTCCTCCTCCTCCTCTTGACCGAGATTTGGTTTTGTTGCTGTGGTGTTGTGTTATGTTGTGTTATGTTGTGTTGTGTTGTTGGTGTTGTTGATGTTGTTGGTGGTGTTGATGATGTTGTTGGTGGTGTTGATGATGTTGTTGTTGTTGTTGTTGGTGGTGTTGATGTTGTTGGTGGTGTTGTTGATGTTGTTGGTGTTGTTGATGTTGTTGGTGGTGTTGGTGTTGTTGGTGTTGTTGTTGTTGTTGTTGTTGGTTGTGGTGATGAGTAACAATATTTGATCTTGTTCTTGTTCATTTTCTGATTGTTTTTGTTCTTGTTCTTGTTACTGGGATTGTTCTTTTTGTTTTGTTCTTGCTCTTGTTTTTGTTCTTCTCTTCTTCCTCCTTTTCCTCCTCCTCCTCCTCGTCCTCTTCGTTCCATGCTGTGTTGCCTCTTCTCGATAGCAACAGGATTACTGCGCCCCCCCCCCTCCTAGGTCCACAGATCCATCCACAGTGGTCTTTGTTATCCACTCCTCCTCCTCCTCCTCCTCCTCCTCCTTCTCCTCCTCCTCCTCCTCCTCCTCCTCCTCCTCCTCCTCCTCCTCCTCCTCCTCCCCCTCCTCCGGCAGCAACTTCCAAACAAGATGTAAGAATGGAAAGTCATTATCAGACAACAACAACAACAACAACAACAACAACAACAACAACAACAACAACAACAACAATAACAACAATATAAACGGAGAGTTCTTTTCATTTCTTATTTGTTGATTTGCTTGCTTATTTATTGGTTTGTTTATGTATATGTTTATTTATATATTTATTTGTTGCATTGTACGAGACTCGAGACGCGAGCCATTTTTCTTTTCATTATGTAAGAAAAAGAAAGAAAAAGAAAGGAAGAGATGAATAAGGTAAGGAAAAAATCAATAACAACAACAACAACAACAACAACATACGTGTAAGAGACTAAAAGGGGAAGAATGGAAATGGTTGTTGTTGTTGTTGTTGTTGTTTTGTTTGTTGTTGTTGTTGTTGTTGTTGTTGTTCTCGTAACCCAAATGAAAATAATAAAAACAAAACGAAAAAGTAAACAAAAGAAAAAAAAATGAAACAAAAATAGAGGATCTTGCAACCGAAAATCCTCAAAAATAACAAAAAAAAAGGAAAAAAAATAGATAAAGAAATAGAATAAGCAAATGGATAAAAAGCAAATAAAAGATAGAACAAACAATGAATGAAAATAAATCAACAATTGGAATAAGAAAATGAATGGGAGCAAACTAAAAAACACAATAAATAAATAAACAAAAAAAAAAAAAAAAAATCAAGAAAACAGAACAAACAAACGCATAACAAGGAATCAAGAAGTGGAATAAGAAAAATGAATAAAAAACGAATAAAGACAAGAAAAGCAAATAAATACAAATAAACAAAGACAGAATAAGTAAAAATAAGTCAAGAAATAGAATATGAAAAGTGAATAGATAAACAAAACAAAATAGAGAAGGTGGCATTGGATTTCCAGCGAGACAAATACTCACCTTATTTTATTGAGTGTGATGGAGGTGGAGATTACCCTTATCTTAACGGCAGTGTCGCTAGAGATAACACTTAAGTGGTAATGGTGTTTATGATAATAGGGAGGAGACGGAGAAGGAATAGGAGGAGGAGGAGGAGGAAGAAGAAGAGAAGAGAGAAGAGGAGAAGGAAGATCATTTGCAAGCGAGAGGAAGAGGAGAAAAGAGGAGGGCGAGTAAGAGGAAAGGAAAGCGACATGAAGGATTGTTAAATGAATTGCGAGGAGGAGGAGGAGGAAGAAGAGGAGAGAGAAGAAGAGAAGGAAGATCATTTACAGGCGAGAGGAAGAGGAGAAAAGAGGAGGACGAGGAAGAGGAAAGGGAAGCGACATGAAAGAGTGTAAAATGAAGTGCGAGGAGGAGGAGGAAGAAGAGGAGAGAGAAGAGGAGAAGGAAGATCATTTACAGGCTAGAGGAAGAGGAGAAAAGAGGAGGACGAGGAAGAGGAAAGGAAAGCAACATGAGGGAGTGTAAAATGAAGTGCCAGATTAGGTAAGACAAAGACCAAGAGAGACAAAAGAGAGGAGGAGAGGGAGAGAAAGAAGAGCGTGTTGCAGAGGAGGGAGTGGAAGAAAAGAAGATGGAGGATAGGAGTCAGGAAGGGAAGAAGGAGGAGGAGGAGGTGGAGGAGGAAGAGAGAGAGAGAGAGAGAGAGAGAGAGAGAGAGAGAGAGAGAGAGAGAGAGAGAGAGAGAGAGAGAGAGAGAGAGAGAGAGAGAGAGAGAGAGGAGAGAGGATCAACACGACAGAGATGGAGAGAGAGATCACGATAACAGATTGCCATGTCGAAATCCACATATCACTTTAAACCTGAACATCGAGACTGTATGTACGTGTATGTGTATGTATGCCTGTCTGTCTGTGTGTCTGTCTACCCATCTTATACACATAACACAGTAGAAGAAGTAAAAAGGGGATTCAACACCACTTCACCTCCATTTCTTCCACTTCTGTCACCGCAGCAGTAAGTGAAGCAGCAGAACCCGCTCATCAAGGCCGCCTCTCCCTCACCTGGTCCATACTAAGGGGCGGCAGGTAGCAGGTGATGGAGCAAGCGCGTCGGCCAGGTGGAGGGGTGTTTCTAATTTCAGCTACGAGTGTGTAATTACTGCTCTCACACACCTGAATTTCTATCTCTCCCTCGCCGCTGACGTAGGTAAAGTAGAGGCGGCTGGGAAGTGGATAGGGAGGAACACAGGTAGATAAGTAGGTTGGCACGGGTAGATAAGTGAGACAGGTTGATATGTGCAGGTAAATTTGATCGTCTAGATGTGACTCTTTTAGGTTAATTGCGGATGTAAGGTACGCGCTACAGGTAAAACCATCTCTGTCTGTGTGTGTGTGTGTGTGTGTGTGTGTGTTTGTTTATTTTTTCCTTCTTTTTGTTTTCTAGATACGTTGTTTTACCTTTTCATTGTGTCATGTGAAATATAGGTTAATTAAATGAATTAGCTTTTGTATGCGAGTTAATTGGAGGGATTAATGTACGTATGATAAATGATGTAGCAATTAATAATGTGGATAATTATAGTGTCCGTGTGTGTGTGTGTGTGTGTGTGTGTGTGTGTGAGTGCGTGCGCTGGAGAGATAACAGACGGATGGAAAAACGTAAATAAAGGGAAAGATCTTTAGTAAGTGGTTAGTTAGGTAGGTCAGAGAGAATGTAGTTAAGAGATAAGAGGAGAGACAATAGACTTTCTTTCCTCCCTCCTCCACTCTCCCTCTCTCTTACCTCTCCTTTCTTCCCTTCCCTCCTCCCTCCCCTCCTCCCTTCCCTCTGTCCTTCCCTCCGTCCTTCCCTCCTTCATCAGCGGTGCTCCCTCCTTCCCTTTATCTCGGGAGGACATCACACACCCGCACCTAATTATGTTTGGTCGGCCTGAGTGACCCACGCCCTCTTGGTAACTCACCGCCTCACTCACTCACTCACTCACTCGGTAACTGTTGCCTTGATTTTTTTTCACATTCGTTCGCATTTGGAAACATTTTTTGCTCTCTCTCTCTCTCTCTCTCTCTCTCTCTCTCTCTCTCTCTCTCTCTCTCTCTCTCTCTCTCTCTCAGCCACCTCCAGATATCATAATAGGAACTGTTGTCTATTCTTTGCCTTTCTTTCTGGTAGACGCTTGTTAAGATCTTATTAATTGCCGTAATTTTTTTTAGGTAAGAGGAAAAACTGACCAAAGGCAGCATAAAACAAAAAAGGCCCACTTATTTCCTAGTCCCCTTGCAGGTCCGAGAGAGTTAGTAAAATAAAGGGATAAATTGTAATGAAACCTCCCTTTTAAATGAAGTCAAGTTTTAAGAAGCTGGAAATACAGAAGCAGGCACGGAGTTAGTTGTGTGTGTCTTTCAAATCTCCTCCAGTATTTCTTTGTTTTTCTCTCACTGGTTCACATTGTTCACATTTCATCTCGGTGCCTTATCAGCTCGTCTGCCGCTCTTGCCTGCGTCTCCACTGATTGGCAGACTCGCCGCCCCACGCCACACTCACTGATTGCGCTCCGGTCCTCGCCGCCCCACGCCACACTCTCTGATTGCTCCGGACCACCTCTAGCCTCGTTACTCTCATCCCAGGCTGACTGACGAGTTAATTACTTACTTAACGAACTAATTTACGTTGGCGACTCACTAATTGACAAAATATTGACCGGCGCTACCAGGCTAATGAAGCGAATATTTGCCTAACTAACCAGGAAATAGCCTTAAAAAAGCTTGACTTAACTGCCTAATTAGTTCAGGATTCGACCTACTAACTCGTTAAATGTCGGGCTCACTGCTTCGTTAGTCCGCCTCCCCGTGTACCTGTCCCCGTAACGACCTTGGCGGGGTGTTGGCGGCCTGGGGGAAGACCTCGATTCACCCCCACAGTCATCAGGAGGCCCCATGCCACCCCGGGAGCAGGAGGCTAACGCGCGAATCGACCTTGGAACCGCTGCTACGATGGGGGCACAGCAGCGCGTCAGACCACCTAGGTGCTTCCAGGTGTTCCCCGGCCTGGGTTCATCTGTGTTCACTTCAGACATTGACAGGTTTTGCTGTGTTCACTTCAGACATTGAGAGGTTTTGCTGTGTTCACTCCAGACATTTGAAGGTTTTGCTGTGTTCACTCCAGACATTTGTAGGTTTTGCTGTGTTCACTTCAGACATTTGAAAGTTTTGCTGTCTTCATTCCAGACATTTGAAGGTTTTGCTGTGTTCACTTCAGACATTTGAAGGTTTTTGCTGTGTTCACTTCAGACATTTGAAAGTTTTGCTGTGTTCACTTCAGACATTTGAAGGTTTTTTGCTGTGTTCACTTCAGACATTTGAAAGTTTTGCTGTCTTCATTCCAGACATTTGAAGGTTTTGCTGTGTTCACTTCAGACATTGAGAGGTTTTGCTGTGTTCATTCCAGACATTTGAAGGTTTTGCTGTGTTCACTCCAGACTCTTTTTTTTCTTATTTATACCATATGGGCTTTTTCACGGGAATTTATGGGCTAAAGGGGATATTTTTTGGGGTACCTTCTATCGAGAGGTTTTGCGCCATTCGTTTTGCACTGTTCGTCTTGCCACTTTTATTTCCCTGGTGCTGTTTCTGCCATTAGCAACTCTAGTTCTCAGTGGATGTCAATGTTATCTTGCCTTCATTTTCGTAGTTTTAGTTTTAACCCTTTCGATACTGAGACGCATTTTTACCTTCAGTTTTGGGTATAATTAGACGATTTTCTTGACATTAGGAAGGGTCTATGGAGGTCAGAAGATCACTGGCCAGTCTTCACTATTTTAATCCCCCACATAAATTTCTGAAGCTGTATGAAATCACCAAATAGTAACCAGAATGAATATGAAAACGTGTCATGGTACTGATGGGTTAAATTGAGTTTTTAAGAGTATCAAAGTTATGTTATTTTTTTCCTCACTACTCAACTTGCCTTTCTGGAGCAGCTTCCGTCATTAGTAGCTCTAGTTTTTAGTGTCTATCGTTGTTATCTTGCCTTCAGTTGAGTAGTTTTATCTTTTGAGTTTAAGAGTGTATCAACCTTACAGCGTTATTTTGTCCCCACTACTCAACTTGCCTTTCTGGTGCAGCTTCCGTCATTAGCAGCTGTAATTCTCAGTGGCTATCATTGTTATCTTCCCTTCAGTTTCGTAGTTTTGGTACTAAGTTAAGTTTTTAAGAGTGTATCAACCTTACAACGTTATTTTTTCCCCCACTACTCAGCTTGCTTCTTTTATTTCGCAGGTGCATACTTGGCAAATTTGGTCTATCTATTTTCAAAGCATCATTAACTTCTCCTGATGTTGTAATTTCAATCCTTATCAGAAGCTTCAGAAAAGTCACTCACACATTCCCCACTCACGTCAGTTATATATTTCCTAGAACCACAACCATTGATTTATCTTCTGTGTATTACAAATTTCCCAAAACCAGAATCTTTACTCACCAATGCAAGTATTTAGAAGCATTTAATTAACCTTTCAGTGTATTTTATATTTCCCAGAATCAGAACTTTTACTCACAGATTTACTTATTTAGAAACATTTACTTAACCCTTCAGTGCATTACCTCCTTCAGTACCATGAAGCGTTTTCATATTCAATGTGCTTATTATTTGGTGATTTTATTCATCTTCAGAAACTCATGTGGGGGGTTACAATAATGAAAACTGTGGCTATTAATCTTTTATCCTCCATAGACCCATCCTGATGTCAATAAAATTATCTAATCGTACACAAATCTCAAGGTGAAAATGTGTCCCAGTATTGAAGGGGTTAAATATCCCCCAGAACAACCATTTTTACTCACCAATTCACGTATTTAGAACTATTTGCATAACCCTTCAGTACATTTTACATTTCCCAGGACACGCATCTTTACTCATCAATTCACGTCTAACCTTCACTTCATAACACATCACTTAGAAACATCACATCTTTACCACACGTCTCTTCAATCTCACTGCCCTCTATCCTTGACTTTCTCCCCACGCTCCCCCTTCGCTCTTCCTCTCCATTGCATCTCATCACTCACTCCGGGTCATTTACTACAGTCTCAAACACCGGCAGTATTGATCAGGCGTGGCGGTACTGGGAGGGACTGACTAATGGCTCGGCGCTGGGTGTGTGTCCATCTCCCTGCAACTTTTTATCGAGCTTTGATGTTGGAAGTGACTGGAAAAATTTGTTGTAGTGGTGAAGTCCAGAGAGAGAGAGAGAGAGAGAGAGAGAGAGAGAGAGAGAGAGAGAGAGAGAGGGAGGGAGATTATGAGAACCATGTCAAATATATAATGATGAATGACACAGGGAAAAGAAAAAGAAAAGATGAAGTGGGAAGAAAATGGAGAGAAACATAAGAGAAGAAGTGAAGGGGAGGGAAAGGGAGATGGAGGAAAGGAAGAAGAAGAAGGAGAATTTTCATGTTTTCTAACCCTTAGGAGAGAAGAGGGAAGGTGAAGGGGTCAGGAGAAAGGGAAGAGGAACGGCAGTGGAGGAAGGGAGGGAGGGAAGGAGGGAAGGAGGGAGGGAGGGAAGGAGGGAGGGAAGGAGAGAAGGAGGGAGGGAAGGAGGGAAGGACTCTTGTCAGCGGATTCCTACATGCGTCGGTGTGGAGTCGTTGGTTCTTCAAGAGATAAATGTGGATACCGCGTGAGGACTCTCTCTCTCTCTCTCTCTCTCTCTCTCTCTTCCATTCTTACTGATATTTCTTCCAGTGTCTTGCCTCCTTATAATACCTTCCTCCTCCTCCTCCTCCTCCTCCTCCTCCTCCTCCTCCTCCTCCTCCTTCTCCTACTCCTCCTCCTCCACGGTGTAACTTGATCCCGTGGTGAGGCGGGAACATGGTGGAGGAGCCGGGGGAGGAAGGGGAGAGGGGCCTGTAGTCTGGAGTGAGAGGAACCAACTTATCTGTGGCTCCTTCTGGCTCCTTCTGGCTCTTTTTGGCTCACACTGGCTCTGCTCTGATCACCTGTGGCTCCTCTTAGCTCACGCGTCACCTGTGCTCCTCTGCTCCTCTGATCTCATATTAGTGTTGAATTAATCTCCTTAGCTTACCTGTATTGGTGTTAGTTCTCTTCGCTCACCTGTCATCTCCTCCTCTTGTCTCTTATAGGTGTTAAAATTCTTCTCTTCCTTCCTCTTATTTTCTCTTGATCTTAGTTTTGTCCTCTTGGCTCTTCTTGATTTGTTAGGTTTTTTTTTTTCTCATTTTACCTGTGTGTTGTCAGTGCATCTTCTCTCTCTCTCTCTCTCTCTCTCTCTCTCTCTCTCTCTCTCTCTCTACCTGTGTTGTCTGTCGTCTTTATGGCTCTTGATTTGCCAGACTATTTTCCAATCTTACCTGTGTGTTGTCTGCCCACCTGGTGTCCTTTATCACCTTTCGTCTCTCTCTCTCTCTCTCTTATCTCTCTTTCTCTCTTTCTCTCTCTCTTCTACCTGTGTTACCTGTCTTTCTTATACTTCCTCTTGATTTGCCAGATTCTTTTCCAATCTTACCTGTGTGTTGTCTGCCTACCTGGTGTCGTTTTTCAATCAGTGCATCTTTCGTCTCTCTCTCTCTCTCTCTCTCTCTCTCTCTGGTAAGCTTCGACAGATACCGCTTTGTCTAATTTGGTTTTCTTTTCTGTATCGTTTGGGTTCCATTTGTTGTTATTCGCGCATATCTGGAATGGGCGCGCTGGTGTGGTGGTGTTGATAACGGCGAGGGAAACACACCTACCCTTCCGTCTGGCCAAATAAAAAGTGTTAGGGTTAAGCTTACATGGATGTCTAAGATAAAGGCTCCTGTTTATCTCTCTCTCTCTCTCTCTCTCTCTCTCTCTCTCTCTCTCTCTCTCTCTCTCTCTCTCTCTCTCTCTCTCTCTCACTAATTTTTGAGTAGTTTTTATGTTCTTGGTTCTATTTTTCTGTTCTTTTTCTACTGTTATTAGATTTTTATGTCATCATCTACTTTTTTTTCCATGTATGTATGTATGTATGTATGTATGTATGTATGTATGTATCTGTAGGCTTGGTGTCTGTGGATTTATTGTGTGGCTCTGTGGCGAAGGGAAAGAAGAGGAAGAGGAGGAGGAGGAGGAAAGGAGGAATAGATTTAAGTGAAAGGGAAATCAAAAAGGGACATAATTGGAGTATAAGAAGGAGAAGAATAGAGGAAGATAGAAAAGGAGGAAGAAAGTAATGGGTGAAAAAAAGAGAGGGAAAAAACTTGGAAAAAGGAGTGATTTTAAAGAGAGGAGGAGTAAGAGGAGTAAGAGGAGGAGGAGAAGGAGGAAGAGAATAGAAATAGCTGAAGAAATGGATGAAGAAAAGGAGAAGGAAAAACTTAGAAAAAAAAGGAGTGATTTTTAAAGATGAATAAGAGGGGTAAGAGGTGGAATAGGAGAGGAGTAAGAGGAGGAGGAGGAGGAGAAAGAGGAAGAGGATAGAAGTGGAGGAAGAAAGTAATGATTGAAGAAAATTAGTAAGGAAAAACTTTAAAAAGTGGTTTTAAGAGGGAGGAGTAAGAGTAAGAGGAGGAGGAGGAGGAGGAGGAGGAGGAGGAGGAGGAGGAGGAGGAGGAGGAGGAGGAGGAAGAGGATAGAAGTAGAGGAAGAAAGTAATGATTGAAGGAGAAAAGTAAGGAGAAACTTAAAAAAAAGTGGTTTTAAGAGGGAGGAGTAAGAGTAAGAGGAGGAGGAAGAGTAGAAGTAAGAGGAGGAGGAGGAGGAGGAAGAAAATAAAAGTGCAGGAAGAAAGTAATGACTGAAGAAAAAGAATAAGGAAAAACTTAGAAAAAAAAGAGTGGTTTTAAGAAGGAGGAGTAAAAGAGGACGAGGAGGAGTGAGAGGAGTAAGAAGAGGAGGAAGTCGTCGGGAGGAAATGATCATAGGGGAGTGAGTTAATGGAGTCATATATGGCAGATTACCCCGCCCATTACCATACACTTACCACCCCTAGTAGTAATGGTTAATGGCTGATTCGGGAGCAGGATGGTGGTATGGGTCCCTTCCTGTGTGTGTGTGTGTGTGTTTGTGTGTGTTTAGTTACTTTATTATTTCTTTTATTTGTTTCAGTTAGTGTCTCGTCTTATATTTAATAGTAACAGAAGGACAAGCTTTATATTTATTTTGCAATGTGACACCACGGACCACATTTACTTTGCCAATATAAAATTACCTATGTGATGTGATTTAATGGTCAATCAATATCTTTCTATTTATTAATTTTTTTTTCTTTTTTGTGTGTGTGTGTGTGTGTGTGTGTGTTTTGTGGTAAATCTATTGTTTCTTACTTTTCTTTATATTCTCGTTTCTCTCTCTCTCTCTCTCTCTCTCTCTCTCTCTCTCTCTCTCTCTCTCTCTCTCTCTCTCTCTCACCTTTAGCTCAATTACCAGCACTTGTACAATATTTACGATACTTATTCCTCCTCCAATGGGTAAGGGCGTTTCTCAGGGGATAAATGGAGAGAGAGAGAGAGAGAGAGAGAGAGAGAGAGAGAGAGAGAGAGAAGCGAAAACCAATAGGCAGAATAAAAAAAACTGACAAAAAATAAACAAAAATGATAAAAGAGTAAATTAATTGCCACCATCGAAGAATTGAGAAAGGAAAACAACGAAAACGAATGAAGGAAATGAAGAAAAAATGTGATGTAAGAGGAATTAAGGAAGAAAAAAGAAGAAAAGCGGGCCAGCGGTCAAGAGAGAGAGAGAGAGAGAGAGAGAGAGAGAGGAGGGAGAGGGAGGGAGGAAAGGACACGGGGAGAAAGACTGATGGAGGTAAGGAAGGAGGGAAGGAAGGAGGGAGGGAGTGAGTGAAGGAGGGAGTGAAGGAGGGAGGGAGGAGTGAGAAGAGCGGTCAAAGGTGATCAGTAATTGGGAAGGAATGTGGGTGGAGACTGACCCTAAGATCCCTGAGAGAGAGAGAGAGAGAGAGAGAGAGAGAGAGAGAGAGAGAGAGAGAGAGAGAGAGAGAGAGAGAGAGAGAGAGAGAGAGAGAGAGAGAGAGAGAGAGAGAGAGAGAGAGATGAGATATAAAGAAAGAATAAGAAACACAAAGAAGAAAAGGGAATGAGAGAAAATGGACAAGAGAGAGAGAGAGAGAGAGAGAGAGAGAGAGAGAGAGAGAGAGAGAGAGAGAGAGAGAGATGATAAAATAGAGAGAAAGAGCGAAAAACACAAAGTAGAGATGAAATGAGGGAAAAATGGACAAGAGAGAGAGAGAGAGAGAGAGAGAGAGAGAGAGAGAGAGAGAGTCGAAGGTGTAATTTCAGATTATTGAAGCGTGAATTTTTGCAGCGCGATAAACAAAGAGAGATTAAAGAGAGATAAATGAGATAAAGAGAGGAATCACAGCCATGATAGCGCTCTCTCTCTCTCTCTCTCTCTCTAATTGTTGCTCTTTGTGTCTGTCTCTTTTTGCCTGTCTGTCTGTATGTATGTATGTATGTATGTCTTACCCTCTAGCTGTCTGCCTGTCTTTTTTTCTTTACGATCATTTGACTATTTCTATCTGTGTGTCTGTATGTCTATTTGTCTGTTTGAATGTCTCTCCGTGTCTGTCTTTCTGTCTGTTTATTTGTGTCTCCCTTTCTGTCTTTCTGTCCGTCCCTCTCTCTCTCTCTCTATCTATCTATCTATCTATTTATTTCCTGTCTCTCTGTTTCTCTGTGATCGTGTGGCTGTCTATCTATCTGTCTATCTGTCCGCCTGTCTGTTTGTCTGTTTTCCTTCCTCTCCAGCACCAGTGACAGTGGTGAGCAGTGTTTGTTAATCTCGCTAATGGCGGGTAGTTATGAGGGCAGTGCTTCCAAATGGCCGTCGTTCCAATAAGTAGAAAATAACATCACATTTTGCCAACTTTTGTTATCTGCCTTAATAGCGTGGCAGCGGAAAATTGTACACACACACACACACACACACACACACACACACACACACACAAGTAATGGTGGTTAATATTTACCCAGCAATTATTGAATGTAAAATGTGTGTGTGTGTGTGTGTGTGTGTGTGTGTGTATCCTCTCCACTGTGTGCCTCGCTTATCACCCTATATCATTTTTTTTTCTTTCGTTCCGTTTCGTCCTATCTCCTTTCCTCCACCCCGTCCACTTTCCCTCCACCACCTCCACCCCTCCCTTCGTCC
This sequence comes from Portunus trituberculatus, assembly GCF_017591435.1. Taxonomy (NCBI): domain Eukaryota; kingdom Metazoa; phylum Arthropoda; class Malacostraca; order Decapoda; family Portunidae; genus Portunus; species Portunus trituberculatus. Next base: position 2,850,121 of record NC_059278.1, on the reverse strand, counting down.
CTCCGTCATGAGTGCGTCAGCTTCCTTTGTTAACCGAGGAAGGTGATCATTAATGACTCATTACGTTCACCTTTTACTCACCTGTTCATTTGCTCATTTTTGCCTCTCACTCATTAGGTCATTTTTCTCAGTGCTTGCGAGGGAGACGCCCCTTCTGCTTTTAGTCTTTTTTTTCCTCTCTTTTACAGTTTAATTGTCTTCACAGCTGGAAGTTGTGAGGAAAACTGCCGTCATCTCAACTACAGCGCTGGAGGAAGGGAGAGAAGGGAAGGGAAGAGAAGGGAAGGGAAGGGAAGGAAAGAAGGGAAGGAAGGAGGGAGGGAGGGAGGGAAGAAAGGAAGACAAGGGAAGGGAAGGGAAGAGAAGGGAAGGGAAGGGAAAGGAAAGGAAAGGAAGGGAAGAGAAGGGAAGGGAAGGGAAGGAAAGAAGGGAGGGAGGGGAGGAGAGGGAAGAAGGAAGGAGAGGGAAGAAAGGAAGCAAGGAAGGGAAGGAAGGAAGGAAGGAGGGAAGAAAGGAAGAAAAGAGAAAGAAGGGAAGGAGGGAAGAATAGGAAAGAGAAGGGAAAGGAAAAGAAGGAAGGGAGGAAAGGGAGGGAAGGGAAGGGAAGGCAAGGCAAGGCAAGGGAAGGGAATGGAGGGGAGGGGAAGGGAATAGAGGAAAGGGAAGGAGGGAGGCTCAGTAAAGGAGTGGAGGAGAAAAGGAGTGAAGGGTGAAATAGGAAAGGTGAGCATTGTAAGGGATGTTGTCTGTCTGTGTGTCTGTGTCTCTGTCTCTTTGGCTTGTTTATACTCTCTCTCTCTCTCTCTCTCTCTCTCTCTCTCTCTCTCTCTCTCTAAGATATATCCCCTCTCCCTTTCTTGCTTCTCTTCTCTCCTTCTCTCCCTCTCTCCCTCTCCTTCCTCTCCCTCAAGCACTATTAACAAAGCCCTCCCTTATACACTCCCCTTCTCTCCATCCCTTCTTCCTCCCATCACATCCCTTCCCCAGGTTTTTTCTCCCCACTCACCTGCCTCCCCCTCCCTATCCACCTCCCCTTCTCTCCCCATGTCTCCTCCATCCAGACACAATACCATCATCGAAACAAGCAGAGATAAGCAGAGAGAGAGAGAGAGAGAGAGAGAGAGAGAGAGAGAGAGAGAGAGAGAGAGAGAGAGAGAGAGAGAGAGAGAGAGAGAGAGAGAGAGAGAGAGAGAGAGAGAGGAGGGAAAGCGGACGGGTCTTGTTTATCTGGCTTTTGCAACACTGAAAAGGTAATAAAACTGTGTGTGAGAGAGAGAGAGAGAGAGAGAGAGAGAGAGAGAGAGAGAGAGAGAGAGAGATACTACAGCTGCGGGACTCGAATTAAGGTTGAATAAACAGGTTAATTAAGCAGCCGTCACACCTGTACTCCCCTAAGGAAAGGAGAGCTCATTCAACACGTCAAACAGCATCAATTAAGGGCGATTAAGTCTCACTGCATCTCTATCAGCGACAGCGAAGACCGACTGTTTGTTTGCGTCTGTACTCTATCTTCTTTTTCCCCTTCCCTCACCGCACCTCTTGTTTCTCCTTTTTTTCGTTTTCTTCCTCGCATTTTCTTGGCTTCGATGGTGGACCTGTTCTAACAAGGGGACGATTGATCTGTGCTCTAGTAATTGGAGGAGGAATGCCGGCCCAGGGTTCCATCCAGGCCACAGTGTGCTAGGGATTATTTGCTCGCATTCTCGGACACCTGTCATTGACTTCTACTGTTTCAAAAGGCTTTATTTATATTTACATGAGTTTTTTTTAGGTGTTTTTATAGTATTAGAGGCAGAGTGACAATATTTCTACATTGTCAACAGGAAAAACACTCTTGAAAACTCCGCTAATTATCTCCGTGGCCTTGGAAAACAGTCGCGGTGAGAGAGCAAAGCGTTTCTGAATTCGGTCCATTACGTTCCTATTCTCAAACACTTCTGTGATTCACCTGTTATTTCAAAAGGCTTTATTCAAATTTACACGAGTTTTTAAGCTGATTTTTTTTATAGTATTAGAGGCAGGGTGACAATATTTCTGCATTATTAACTGGAAAGGGCAGCAGAAAATTAGAAGAAAAAGGTCCACTTAGGTGCCAGCCTCCCTGCAGATCCGATAGAGTTAGTGCAGAATAAGAGATGAGAATAAAGGCAAGCAGACATTTTTATAATTGAATTTGTCAGCGATAAGGACGTAACTGCTGATACTGCATTAATCTCTCTTCGCATCTACCATGTTAATGCAGAAAGAGATAAAAATGTTACTGAGAAAGAGATAACCTGCTTTGATACTATATTAACATCCCTCTATATCTGTTGTATTAGTGCAGAAAAAGAGATAAAAAAAGTGGTAAACAAACTTTTTATCTTTGACGTTGTTACTGATAAAGAGATAACCTGTGTTGATACTGCATTAACATCTCTCTCTATATCTATTGTCTTAGTGTAGAATGAGAGGTAGAATAGAGTCAGCCAACATTACTTTTATCATTTGAATTTGTCAGTGATAAGGACATGACTTGTGGTGATGTTTAGAGACACGGTTTCTCGGCAGCGCAGGACAGCAAACTGGTCACGATTAAGGGGATAAGGAACTAAGGAACTATTTTTTTATGCACTGTTTGATTTTAATACACTTAACAAGGACTGTGTGTGTGTTTTACGGTTTCTTATAAAATTGTTATCTTTTAATTGTATTGAATAAGTGAATTAATTAATGAGGCTCATTTTGAAGGCTTATTCACATGTTCCTTATACATTTTTTTCTATCTTATGGCAACGTAGAATTACTGGCTTAAGAACTTTTAGGAATTAATAAGGTTAATTCTCAAGTCTTCTATCCTGATTTTTAAGACACGTACGGCAAGTTTTTCTCAATATTTATTTTTTTTTCCTTCTCTCTTACGACTAGCAATCTGAATGAACTCTTCTGTTTTCACACATTTCGTCACCCTTTGGCCAGTGTCAGTATGAGTAATTTTA
>NC_059278.1:2837143-2842143 GCF_017591435.1 Portunus trituberculatus | reverse complement strand
TTAAAGAAAAAAAAAAACTGAACACATAAAAAAGGAAAAAGAAAAAAAGGAAAGAGAAAACCAAAGATCAAATTAACAGGTGGAGATAAATTAAATCGAAATAAAAGAAAAAAAGAAGAAGAAAACACGAACAGAAGATAAGAGAGCAATTTACGGGCCTAGATATGTTGTTTATAATTTCATGCCACACTCCATTCTTTCTTCTTTATTGTTTCCGGCGCAGGAAGAGCTTTCGGTTGGAGGTGTGGGGGAGGTTGGGGTGGAAGGAGAGAGGGGAGAAAGGGGAGGAAGGAGGAATGGGGTAGGAAAGGCAGTGGGGGATGGAGGGCGTTGGGGTGAGAGAGAAGAGAAGGAGAAGGGGGAAGGATAGGAAGTGGGGGAGGAGACTGATGGGGACGGTTGGGGTGGAGGGCGTTGGGGTGGAAGGAGAGAGGGGGAAGAGGGAAGGAGGGGAGGATAGGCAGTGGGTAGAAGACTAGTGGGGCCGGTGATACAAAGTGGAGGATGGGGAAGGGGAAAGAGGAGAGGATAAAGTGGGGAGGAGAATGATGGGGACGGTTGGGGGTGGAGGGCGTTGCGAGTGGGAGGAGAAGGAGGGGAGGGTAGGCAGTGGGGAGACTAGTGGGGCGGGTGATACAATAAAGCTGTTGCCTGGACCGCTTATTAAGGCGTTGTAATGAGAGATCTATTGAAGCATTTGGGATCGTAGCAATTGGAGGTCTTAATGGCGCCAGTAATTAGCAGGTGAAGTGAAGTGAAGGGAAGTTGTTCATGGAGCGAGTGTAGATGCTCAGGTGTTGCTGATTCTCGTTTTCTTTACGTATGTAGGAGATTGACCATGGAGAAATAGATGAAAAAAGGTAAGATGGAAAGGAATATAATCAGCAGCGAAAGAAAGATAAAAGATAAGATGAAAGGAATGTAATCAATTTAAGTAGTGTTCTCGTGAAGGTGAGTAAGAGTTAGGAGGTGGAAAAAAAATTGACGGATATAATATTAACTTTATTTTGAGAGATCGACTATGGCAGAAAAAAAATAATAGATTGTTCTGATGAAGGGAAATAACAGTAAGGGAGGTGAATGAAAAAGTTGACGTATCTATTAATTTTATTTTGAGATATCGAGTATATAAAAATAGTAAATAAATTGCTCTCCTTAAAGGTAAATGAGAGTAAAGAAGGTGAATAAAAAGTTGACTGTTCTATAGATTTTATTTTGAGAGATCGACTATGGCGGAATAAGATTATGTAACAATTAGATAAAGATGAAAGAAAGTTGACGGATCCATTAATTTTATTTTGAGAGAATCGACGTGTAGAAAAAAAAAATAATAAATAGATAAATGAAACTCGCTTAACTTTTTTTATTTAATTTTATTTATAACATGTGGGCTTTTCAAGGTAGTTTATGGGCTAAAGGGGATACTTTTCTAGGGTACCTCCTATCTCAAAGCCCACCCGCTAGGAAACCGTTGCCCCGAGTGAGGAAGCCCAACCTACACTCGGACCGTGGACAGGATTCGAACCCGTGCGCTTGGAGACCCCTCGGACCCCAAAGCACGCATGGTTCCACTGTATCGAAAAGGAAAGTAAGAGTAGAAGAGGCGAAAGAGAGCTTACGAAGGAATACAAAGGAAAGAACAGCCAGCAAAAGCCTTACTGGACCTAACGAGGCTGTCTGTGTGTCTATTCTGCCACTACAGATTCTACGAGTTATAGGCTGAAGGGCACCATGGAGGACTCGATGAAGGAAAACAAGAGGGCACAAAGAGAGAGAGAGAGAGAGAGAGAGAGAGAGAGAGAGAGAGAGAGAGAGAGAGAGAGAGAGAGACGATGTGATAGGAAAGGTGATGAGGTTGACGAATTCATTAATTTCACTTTGAGAGATCGACTATGGTAAGAAAAAAATAGAAAATAAATAAATAAATAAAACTCGCTTTAGTTCTGTTATAAAAAGGAAGGTAAAAATAAAAGAGGCCAAGGAGAAGTTGACTGATTGATTTCCTTTTGTATTGGGACCGACTATGGCAGGAAAGGTAAAGAGAGAAAGAAATCAGTAGAAAAATAACTCTCGCTCAAATGGTGTTAGTAAAAAGAGAAAGAAAAAAATATGAATGAGGGAGCAAAGAGAGATGCAAATGAGTCGACTGATTGATTTGTTTTATTCTGGGAACGATAATTGAGAAGTTTTCCATATTTTTTTTCTGCTTAAGACAAGAACAAAATATTAAAAGTTTACTCATTTCCTATTCACTAAAAATAATATATTGGTTAGAGAATCGAGAGAGAAGAAAACTCGTTGATTGATTAACTATTTTTTTTTTTTTTTTGGGGGGGGGGAAAACGATAATTGAGTGGTTTAAAATTTCACTCAATTTCCACTCGTAGCAAAATAAATAAAAAATCGAAAGAGAAGCCATTTTAATTAATGGACTGATTGATTAAGTGTGTTTTGGGAAGGATAATTGAGAGATCTTCCCTAATTTTCCTTCTCCTTCTCCTTCACATGTAAGAGAGAGAGAGAGAGAGAGAGAGAGAGAGAGAGAGAGAGAGAGAGAGACGGGGAGATAAAGGAAAAAGGAAAAGGAAGAGCAACAACGAAGTAAAGACGACACCGCCCTAAACATTTTCTTTTATCTAACTTGTTTATTTGATTTTTATTCGGGCCTTAACATTCTCGTCGCCAGGAACATTACTTCACCTCCATCACAGCGAGGCAGATAGCGTCTTCAGAAAGCCACTAAACATTCTCCAAACCTTCAACTCCACGTCTTAACCTTCACCAATAGCAAACTAATGCATACACACGCGCACACAAACACACATGGACGTGCACACAAACAAGCAACGGCATCCACACCCTTACCACACTCCTACCACACTCCTTTGCACCCCGAGTCTCACCCCAGTCGCACCCCAGTCTCACCCCAGTCTCACCCCAGCCTCACCCCTGTACCCCCCTTGCTCATGAGTCAAAACAGGACACTTATAGCTGCCCTGACACCTGCACGACCGCTCTAATTGGCTCGTTGCGCGACTGTAAATTGCTGCCGACCCTCCACCAATCACAGCCTCACCTCCATTAGTCACCACGGCTCTCACACTCACTTTCTCACACGCTTCAACCAATCCGGGCCTCGCTGACTGGCACGGTACTTTTTATACCTTTCCGTTTTCTTTGCAGTGGCGTGACGGACAAGGACGCAGTCACGCACCACGCCACTTATAATACCACGGGAGATAAAGTGCGCGACTGGTTTAAAGTACTGTACGTCCCCACTCGTTTTCTTTCACAGCCGCCTCTATTTTTGCAGCGTTTTCTTCTCGCAGGGTGGAGAAAGACAAGCCTCCAACCTGTCAATTAGTCTGTCCTCGGGGAAAAATCAGGACGTGTTGGGCGAGATGGGGGACTAATGAAGATGTGAATGCCTCTCCAAATACGAGTGGGAGGAGGTAGGCGAGGACGGAGAGAGGGAGGGAGGGAGAGGAAAGGAAATGCTGTGAGGAGAGAGGGAGGAAAGGAGGGAGAGAGAGGGAATTGTTGGTATGAGGAATGAGGGAGACCAGGAGGGTAGGGTAGGAAAGGGTAAAGGGTAAATGGAGGTAAGATAAGAAAAGGAGAGGGTGAGTGTGTGAGTGAGTGAGTGTGTGTGAGTGTGTGCGTAACCAAGGTTGTCTAATAGCCTTTAGGAGACCCGCCACAGACCACGAGGAATTGAAGCACATTCCACCCGGGACCACAAAAGGCCATTATCAAGCTAACGCAAGCCACTGCAGACCACAACGGACCATTACCTACTGCCTGAGATTTCAAGATAACACCAGGAACGCCACGCGGCCGCAGACACATCACAAAGCAGCGATATCGTGGTAAACACGTTGCGATAATGGTGGAAAATAGTAGCTTATCACATGCATTGGTGGTGATACAGCTGATACACTGATACAAAGCGGACTGAATTAGACACACGTAACTTGTTTTTAGACCATTAAAGGCGAATCCACCTTATAAATGAGCGACAGAACTAACCACAGATTAACCAAAAGCACAATGTCACAGCGCCACATGTTGAATTATTACGTCTATTATTACTTGTTACAATAATCCCTGGCTACATTCAAACCACTAGAACTGAGAATGCCACATTACTAACACCACTTGAGGCATCCACGTACTAAAAGAAGCATCCACAATACCACATCTTAACCTCTTCAGTACTATGACGCGTTTTGATACGTATTCTGCTTACTATTTGGTGATTTTATACAGCTTCAGAATCTTATGTGGGGATTAAAGCAGTGAAGACTCTGGCCATTAATCTTCTGACCTCCATACACCCTTCCTATTCCTAATGTCAATAAAATCGTTAATCACACCAAAAGATAATGGTAAAAATGCGTTCCAGTATTAAAGGGGGTTAGACTAAATAAACCTTCCATAAAACAACTACATTTAGACCGCAACACTGCAACACACCACACTGCAGGATCCACACCACGAAATACAACCACAAACACGTAAAAATAAACATCAAGAGTCCCATCACGGCACTTCATAAACCTCATTACACGCCACAACAACAAATTCAGACCACACTTAGCCCACTGTAGCCAACTAGAAGGCAAATCTCCACAGCAACACGCAACACCATTACTACATTTACTGCTCCTGACAACCCCCAGACCACCTCGGCCCAGGAGAGACCCGGGCAAGACCACCAGGAACCAGACCACCGTGGCGGGCGAAGGGCGGCGGTCCAAGGCAGCGATGAGGACGCGAGATAAGAACACAGACAGAGCGAGGAGGAGAGGAAGACCTTAAAACGTGGCGATAGGGTTCTTTACAACCGCTCCGCCATGATGAGAGAGAGAGAGAGAGAGAGAGAGAGAGAGAGAGAGAGAGAGAGAGAGAGAGAGCAGGTAGACCAGTTCTGCAACACGATTATGGTCAGGGCCGATAAGGGGAATTATCTCTTACTGGTTATCGGCATTGCATAAAGT
>NC_059278.1:2824643-2832143 GCF_017591435.1 Portunus trituberculatus | reverse complement strand
GTTTATGAGGAAAATTCGCTGGAGAGGAAAAAAAAAGAAAAGAAAAAAAGACTTAAGACTCTCGTAAATTGTGTTGTTCTCTTCACTTTGTCTTCATTTTCCTTCTCTTCTTCATCCTTGATACAGTCTAACACGATTCATCAAGCCAGCTAACTATTTTCTCCTCTTCCCTTCTTTCTATTTCCCCTTTTGCTTCTGCCTTTCCTTTTGTTTTCATATTTTCCTCTGCATTTACTTTCCCTTACATCTCATCCCTTCTTTTATTTCCCTTGTATTTATCTTTCCATTCTATTGATATTTTCCCTTCATTCTTACTTTTCTTCTGTCTCTTTTTATTCTTTTTATTTCTCTTTTCTTCTTTTTCTCTGTTCTCTAAATTTTCCATAAAATATTCTTGTTTTCCTTTATATGTTTCTCTTTTTACTTGTTTTTCTTCAGTAACCCTTGAGAGAGAGAGAGAGAGAGAGAGAGAGAGAGAGAGAGAGAGAGAGAGAGAGAGAGAGAGAGAGAAGCATAAGGTAACAAGCAATATAAGCTATAAATAAAAATAATAAGCAAGAAACAAGATAGAAAAAAAAGGAAAAACAATAAAAAAGGGAGAGAAAATAGAGATAATGCATACGAAAAGGAGAGAGAGAGAGAGAGAGAGAGAGAGAGAGAGAGAGAGAGAGAGAGAGAGAGCAAGAAGCAAGGTTGGATGCAGGGGTGAAGCAGCGTCAGCCTCGCCTCACGTGTGCTTTGTGTGATAGTAATGAAAGATGCACGACTACTACTGGTACTGAACGGGGTGAAAGGGGTGAAGGGTGAAGGAATGAAGGGTTGAAGGGGTGAAGGGGTGAAGGGAAGGGTGGACGAAGAAAATGGCGAAATAAAACCCATTGCGGAGTGTGAAAGCGGTGATAGTGAGGCGTAAAAGGAAGGAATAATGGAAGAAGAGAGAGAAATAAAAGAGAAAGAGGGAAATGGAGGATAAACAATGAAGGGAGGGATGGAGAGAAAGGGAAATAAAATAACTTACCTAATGACGTGTGAATATTTGCGTGTATGTGTGTGTGTGTGTGTGTGTGTGTGTGTGTGTGTGTGTGTGTGTGTGTCGTAACAATAGCACTGGGTCCGTCTATTCTCTCAGGGCCACGAGGGAGGGAGGGAGAGAGGGAGGGAAGATGAGGAGGGAGTTGGAGGGAGCAATGTGGAGGGAAGGAGAGAAGGAGAGAAGGAGAGAGGGAAGTGGAGGATATGATGGGGATGAAGGAGGGGAGAGGGTGATGGTAGGTGGTAAAGGTGGTGGTGGAGGCGGTGGAGAGGTAGGGGTAGTGGAGGAGGTGGAGGAGCAGGGGTAAGGTGGGGGACCGTCATTACTGGAGTCAGAGTATGCAAGGTGAAGATGTACAGTGAGATAAGGCTTGCTGAGGACCATGCACGCCTTACTCTGGCTGGTTGACTGGCTGGCTGGGTAGATGGCTTGCTGGCTGCGTGGCTGTGTGATTGGTTGGTCTGCTGGCTTTGTAGTGGGTTTCTGGCTGTGTGGCTGTGCGGTTGGCTGGTTTGCTGGTTTGGTAGTGGCTTGCTGGCTGGCTGACTGGTTGACTGGTTGACTGGTTGACTGACTGGCTGGGTAGGTGGTTTGATGCCTGGCTGGCTGACCGACTGACTGGTTGACTGGTTGACTGGCTAACTGGCTAACTTATTAACTGGCTGACTGCTTGACTGGTTGATGGGCTGACTGGCTAACTGGCTGACTGGTTAACTGGCTGACTGGTTGACTAGGTTAGCTATCTGACTGGCTGCAAGGTTTGTGTGGAGGATAACTAGATGTAGCTGGATGACTACATGGATGACTGGATGATAAGATTGGTAACTGGCTAGCATATTGACTGACTGGAAGATTGAAAGATTGGATGAGTGGTATGCTGGCTGGTTGGTTGGCTGACTGGCTGACTGGCTGGCTGGCTGGCTGGCTGGCTGGCTGGCTGGCTGGTTGGCTGTCTGGTTGTCCAAGTAGCAAAATGTTGAGAGGTGAATCCTAAAGTGAGAAAATTACCGAGTCAGAAGGTCCAAGAAAAGGAAAAACCTGTGTTGAGAATAGACAAGAGTGAGCATATTCATAAGCACACACCACCCTCCCCTCTCTCCCTCCCTCCCTCCCTCCCTCCACACCTCCCTCCCTCCCTCATCCAGACCACCACCACTAACACAACCACCACTACCACCACCACTACTACTACTACTACCGCCACCATCACCATCATCGTTATCATTACCATCACTATCACCATTTCACCAGCCGCTTCACCTCGTCACTACTCACACACCATCATCATCACCACCACCACCACCACCATCCTACTAGACATACGACACTACCATCACCACCACCATCACTATCCTACCAGACGCCGATTCTTCACGCCATCACCACCTACTTACACACCATCACCACGGCTACACTAGGCACAACACCACAATCACCACCACCATCATCACCACTAACATCACCAGACTCTTCACATCATCACCATATACTGACACACCATCAACACCACTACACTAAACTACACACAACACCACAATCACCACCACCTTCATCACCATTATCATCACCATTTCACCAGACTCTTCACATTGTCACCATATACTGACACACCATCAACACCACTACACTAAACTACACAACACCACCACCACCATCATCACCATCCCCATCCCACCAGACGTCGATTTTTCACCTCATCACCACCTACTCACATACTACCATCACCACCACCACCACCTCCTCCCCTCTCTCCCTTCTCCTGGGCTTGACACGTCTGGATAATGGGGTAAAATTATGGGTAATTTCATACATTTACCTCAACACCGTCACTCGTTCATCACCACCTTCACACACTCCCTCCAACCCTGACTCTCTCCCCCTCCTTGGTCTCTATACTCTCCTACCTTCCGACCTTCTGCTCCCCCCATTTCCACCCCTTCTACTCCTTCTTCTTCTTCTTCCCCTTCTTCTATCTTCCTCCCCAGCGCCTCTGATGTTCTGCCACCTCTATCTTTTTTTCACTCCTTCTCCTATCTTTCTCCTCCTTCTTCCCCCTCTTCTATCTTCCTCCCCAGCGCCTCCACATTCCCGGTAGGGCCAGGAAGGTTCGTCAGTAGCAGGGAGGTCATGTTGTGGTGTCGGGGTTGGCTTGATGTTTTACTATGTTCCTTTTTTATCTCTGTTTTTTTTATGGAAGCTCTATTTTCGTGTTTTTTTTTCATATAATTTGTCTTTTTCAGTGTTTCGTTTTGTCTTTCTCTATGTGAGGTGATTTTTTTTTGTCTTCCGTGTGTTTCTTCTTCCTTTTTTTTATTTTTCCTTCATTTTACGACTCCTGTTTCCTCCTCGTACCTTCCTCCGTCTCCCAGCGGCTTTTCTTCCCCATACACGCAAGGGGGAGTGAAAGGGAGAGGTGGGAGAGCGGGAAAGGGAGGGAGTGGAAGGCTGTACGTCACGCAAAGGTATTATACCCAACACACACACACACACACACACACACACACACACACACACACACACACACACACACACACACACACACACACACACACACACACACACACACACACGTAATTCTAGGTGGTATACATAGACCTGACGTCGTGTATACTCCAATGATTTATGTGCACATGTTTAGGATGCATCTCACGTACATATGTGCACCGGACGGACCTCACACGCACACACTCATTTACCTTCACTGTGACTGTAACCCTGGAACCAAAAAAAAATAAAAAATACAGTAAATACACAAATAAATACGATGATACAGTAAAATCGCAATAACTTTTTGAAAATTAATAAAAAAAAATAAACAAGAATAATTAATTAGTCAATGGTGAGAAAATGCATTAATTCCATCATACACACATACACACAGGTCTCTCTCTCTTTCTCTCCTTCCTTCGCAATCCATGTAAGAAGAGGAGGATGAGGAGAAGGAGGAGGAAGAAGAGGTAAGGGTGGATGAGGAGGAGGAGGAGGAGTAGGGGGAGGAACTGGGGAACTTGAAGAGAACCGCCGCTAGGGAGGAGGAGGAGGAGGAAGAAGGAGAAGGAGGAGGAGGAGGAGGAGGAGGAGGAGGAGGAGGAGGAGGAGGAGGAAAGGGTGAGAGATGACGGGGAGATAGTGAAGATAACTTGCTTCGTGGTGTGCGTGGCTCGGTTATTTTGTATTAGCAGAGTGTGTCATCAAGAAAAGATAGCCGTTGATTGTGTCTTGAGTGTGATGTCTTAATGCCGGCAGACCCTCTCTCTCTCTCTCTCTCTCTCTCTCTCTCTCTCTCTCTTGCATCTTTTTCTCTCTTTTCTTTCTTTTGGTTATCGTGTGTTTGTGTTTGTCTATTTGTGTGTGTGTGTGTGTGTGTGTGTGTATGTCTATCAGTCTGTCTATTTACTTTAACTAATTAACTCACAGTATAGTCTCTTAGTTAGTTGTCTGTCTGTCTGTCCATCTATCTCTCTATCTATTTATCTATCTATCTACCCGTCTATCTATTTATTTGTTTATCTCTTCATCTATCTATTTATCTATCTGTATCCTCCTTCTACTTGTCTATCTACTTACCTATTTATCTATCTATCCAACTCTCTACCCGTCTATCTATCTACCTATCTATTTATCTGTGTCTATCTATCTATCTATCTATCTAACCAACTGTCTTCCCGTCTATCTATGTATCTATCTATCTACTCATCTATCTTCGTAACCATTCATCAGTCTATTTGTGTATTGATCTCGGCCCTGTGTTTATCCTGTGTTGTATTTATAGTTGCATTCACCATCCTCCATCTCGCCGCCCGCAACAACGGCCAAATTTACGTGCACAAAGCCAATGAATGCACTGATAGCTAGATAAAACAGATAAATGGCCTGATAAATAGATAAGTTTTTAGCTCGATAAATATACGAGGACTCTAAACCATCCGGGGAGTCAGTGAAGAATGCCTCTCACCCCCCCCACTCTCTCTCTCTCTCTCTCTCTCTCTCTCTCTCTCTCTCTCTCTCTCTCAGCGATAACCTCAGGCCCCGTCGCACCTTTGGGCTCACCTGGCGGTAATATAGAGATAACCTGCGCATGAGCGGGGAGATAAGAGAGATAAGGAGAGGCTGGGGTGACAATACGGTCTTATCTCCCCCTGTTCCTCCCCTCTTATCGCCGCTGGGTGGGAGAAGAGATAGGATGAGAGGGAAGGTGAATAGTGTGAAAGTGAGGAGAGGGAGAGAGGAAGAGAGGGAGAGGGAGGAATGGGAGAGACGCAAAGGGTTCATTGGAGGACAAACTGGAGGACATTGGAGGCAGAGACCGCAAGGGAGATACAATCAAGATATACTCAAATTAATTGGTTCTCTATCCTCCTCTCCTCCTCCTCCTCCTCCTCCTCCTCCTCCTCGTACAGGCCTGCCAGATAACTCACGGTGATTATGATAATAACAGTAAGCCAGATACGGAGTTGGAATATAAGAAATAGTTTTATATGGTGTTCGTGGACCCGTGTTTACCCGCCCGAATGCAAATGGGATCGATGTACACCTTGAATATTACATAGAGCATCCTCCTCCTCCTCCTCCTCCTCCTCCTCCTCCTCCTCCTCCTCCTCCTCCTCCTCCTCCTCCTCCTTCCTGAAATATTCTCCCAGTGGTTATATAGAAGAAACTATTTAACCCAACATAATTCGCCTGCGCCATATTGGGGGGCGTGGTGGAGAGAGAGGAAGAGAGAGAGAGAGAGAGAGAGAGGAGAGGAGTGGGGATAGCTAGCAAAAATACGAAGCGATAAAAAGAACAGAGAGAGAGAGAGAGAGAGAGAGAGAGAGAGAGAGAGAGAGAGAGAGAGAGAGAGAGAGAGAGAGATAAGACCCCGACTCCTCCACGCACGTAAAATAAATATATACATTACCTGCAGTTGTATTCTCATATTATCATTGGCTCATAACTTCACTATAACACAAATATTATGTCTCCTCTTTAAATTGGGCGAGTTGGCGAGTGTTATTTATGCGTTTGCCTTCACTGTGAGTCACCTTGAGCGCCCAGACCCGCCTGCTTGTTGGTGGTGAGATGGGAGGGAGAGGGGGACGTGTACTGTGTAGGCAGGGAAGTGTAGGTAGGTAGATAAGTACTAGGAGAGCAGTAGTAAGGCAGTGAAGTGCTTGAGGAGTGCTGGAGGTGCTAAATGTGTAAGTGCGAGTGTGTGGTGGTAGTCTGAAATGTTTGTTGTTTTGAGAATGAGAAGTAGGAGACAAATTATCCACTTCAGAACCATGACGCGTTTCAATATTCACTCTGCTTACTATTTGTTGACTTTATACAGCTACAGAAACCCATGTCGGGGTATTGAAATAGTGTATATTGTGGCCACTAATGTTATGATCCTCACAGACACTTCCTAATGTCAGTAAAATGGTCTAGTTGTGCACAAATCTCAAAGGCAAAAGTGTGTCCCGGTACTGAAGTTGTTTATGAGTGATGTGTTTGTCATTTTTCATTGTTTTTTTTTGTGTTTTCCTTCACTGTATAATAAGACCATTTTATTGACATCAGGAAGGGTGCATGGAGGTCAGAAGATTAATAGCCACAGTCTTAACTATTCTACTCGTAATAACCCACATAAGTTTCTGAGGCTATATAAAATCACCAAATAGTAAGCAGAATGAATATGGAAACGCGTCTTGGTACAAAGGGGGTTAATCTTCTGACCTACATAGACCCTTCTTAATGTAAATAAAATCAACTAATCATACTCAAAACTCATGTGAAGGAGTTAATGAGCGATGTGTGTTTGTAATTTTTTTCTCTCTCTTTGTGTTTTCCTTCCTTTTTTTTTTTATATTTATACCATGTGGGCTTTTTCACGGGAATCTATGGGGTAAAGGGGATACTTTTTGGGGGTATCTCCTATCTGAAAGCCCACCCGCTAGGAAACCCCAACTGAGGAAGCCCAACCTGCACTCGGACCGTGGACAGGATTCGAACCCGTGCGCTTGGAGACCCCTCGGACCCCAAAGCACGCATGGTTCCACTGTATCCCGGATATCTTTGTGTCTTTCTTGCTTGTCTCGCTATTAGAGCTTACAATGATAGCGGAAGATAGGTTAGTTAGGCAAATAGGAGGTGGCTTGATAACTCTCTTTTTGAGTTTTTCTTTCCCTTTTCCGGATATCTCAGTGTCTCTCTTCCTTGTCTCGCTATTAGATTTTACAAGGATAGTGGAAGATAGGTTATGCTAGACTAGGCAAATAGGAGGAGACCTATTAGCTTTTAGGACAGAGCAGTGGAAGATAGGTTAGATTAGGGAAGGTAAATCAGATTAGACCTATTAGTTTTTTATAATAGGGTAGTGAAATAGGTTAGGTTAGATTAGATTAGCGTTAGGTTAGTTTAATATGGTTAGGTTAGGTTTAGGACGAAAAATAGGTTAGAATAGGGTAGACAAAGCAGATGAGACCTATTAGTTTTTATGATAG
>NC_059278.1:2814643-2819643 GCF_017591435.1 Portunus trituberculatus | reverse complement strand
AACTAGAACAGGTACAAAAGTGATCAGAAAATCGTGCACAGGTAATTCTCAGGTGTATATATGTGTGTCTGAGGCGGAGTGTTGCAAGATGTGGCGACTGGCGAGGTGCAGGGGATGTTGTGAGAGGGTGTGGCCAGAACATGTGTGTGTGTGTGTGTGTGTATTAGTGTATTGAAAGGTATACATAAAGAGTGGCGTGAATGTATAGTGTCAGTATACAAAGAAGAGGTGTCAAGGTGTGTGAGGAGGTAGAGTATGTTTTGGTGTTGATATGTTGTTTTTGGTGTGTGTATAAGTGTGAGGGCGGCAGAGTGTGTTGGGTTATAGAAAGATACATATGTGTTTTAGAGTGTATGAAGCGTTGTGTGGTGTGTGATGCTCTGTTGTTTATAAAGAGAACTGCTTGGTATATCATGCTGTAGAATGTAAAGAAAGGAAAGAATAAGATTAACCCTTTAAAGCTAGAAAAGAATGAGATTAACCTTTTCCCTGCGATATACAACGATCCTCGATACTATAAACAATGTATGAAATTTGTTATAAGTGCCTGCAAGAAAGAAAGGGCTCGCAAGGGTAGGTTTTGCAGTTTCTAGCCACTATGATGTCTGTAGATTGCTGTAGGATAAGAAATGTCTCAGTGGTTAGTGATAATGGAAGGATGTGCCAAATAGTAAAGAAAGAGTTAAATTATGTAGCTAAATTGTTGGAAAAACGATAATCTGATAGGGTACTCTGGGAAGCAGTAGGAAATGTACAGTGTGTTGGTATGTATGTATAAGAAAAACAATAACTGCGTGGGATTATAGTAGCTGAAAGTAAACCTATACGGAAAAAGAAAGAGAAAAGTATACATAACAATCTCAAAGGCGTGTTTTAGAGTGCATGAAACGTTGTGTGTGTGTGACGATTCTCTGTGGTTTATAAAGGGGACTGTTTGGTGTATCATGTAGAATATAAAGAAAGGAAAGAATGAGAATAATGTAGCAAGAATGTAAAGAAAACGCTAATCTGACACGGAATTCTGGAAAGCAGTAGGAAATGTACAGTATGTTGCTATGTTCGGAAGTATAAGAAAACAATAACTTCATGGGACTATAGTAGCTGAAAATAAAAATATAAGGAAAAAGAAAGAGAAAAGGCTACTCAACCATCTCAAAGGGTTATTGAGTGTTAAAGAGTGCTAGTATAGGAAATGTACAGTGTGTTGGTATGTTTAGAGGTATAAGAAAATGACAACTGCATGGAACTGTAGTCGTTGAAAATGAACATATCAAGAAAAAAAGAAAGAAGAAAGGATACACAACAAGCGAAAAGGATACAGAAGGATACACAAACAAAATGAAAAAGAAGTTAATGAAATAATAGCGAAAATAAAAAGAGAAAGCTTGCTTAGAGCGATAAAGAAACAAAAAAAAAAAGACACCAGACATTACACACAAAAGTTAATAAACAAATAAAAAAACAAACAAAGAAATGAATAGGATAAAAAGATGAAAACGCCAATAATAATAAAAACAATAATAATAATAATAATAATAATAATAATAATAATAATAATAATAATAATAATTACAAAGAAGGCTTATAAAGAGCGATAAAAAAATTTAAAAAACACGAAAAATACCTCACAGTAGACCCCGAAAAAAACAACAAATAGGCAAACAAACCAATAAACAACGAACTACAAATAAAAGAAACACAAGAAAATACATGAATAAACCAAAATAAACTATATGTAAATAAAAAATAGAAAACAACAAGAAAACAAGCCTTCAAGTATCGATAGTGAACTGCAGTGAGCCTGGCGAAGTACCGGGAGCATTGTGAGGGTCCGGCCGGCCACGCCATTTGAGAGCCAACAAAAGAGTGTTTGCGGTATAAAGATGAATAGTCGATAGAACAGCAAGAGTCTCCGCCGCCGCCAGGGTCAGAGGCAGGGAGATAGCGACAGGGAGGGGGAGGAAACCAGGGGAGGCATGGGAGATAGGAGAGAGAGAGAGAGAGAGAGAGAGAGAGAGAGAGAGAGAGAGAGAGAGAGAGAAGGTAAAGGGATATTAAAGGAGACACGAATAAGGGAAACTGGAGATAAACCCAGAGAATGCATGATAAATAGGATAGAGAGTAAATATAAATGATTAGTGAGAGAGAGAGAAAGAGAAAGAAGGAAGAGGGATACTAAAGGAGACAGGAATAAGGAAAATGGAAGATAAAAGCCAGGGAATGCATGGGAAATAGGACAAAAAGTGAAGAATAAGAAAAATCGGTGAGAGAGAGAGAGAGAGAGAGAGAGAGAGAGAGAGAGAGAGAGAGAGAGAGGGAGAGAGAAGATTGGAGTAAGGAAAATTGGAGATAAATAATAAGAAGAGGGAGGAAAACTTGATAAGGAAAAAGAGCGTAAGGATAAAAGAATAAAGAGGAGAGGAAAAGAAAGAGAAATGAAGTGATATTGAGAGAGAGAGAGAGAGAGAGAGAGAGAGAGAGAGAGAGAGAGAGAGAGAGAGAGACTAAGCAAACAATAAGAAAGAATCACCAAAGAAAAGAGTTAAAAATTACTGGAACACACAGAGAGAATGAAGAATGAGAAGAAAAAGAAGAAAATAAAGGAAGATTTTTGGCCAAGAAATATCCAGGGAGAGTAACGAATTTGGCAGAGGAAGGGAAGGAAGAGAAGGAAGAAGGTGAGGAATGTAGGGAAATGTGGAGATGGGGGGAATGGAAGGAGGATGTAAAGAGAGAGAGAGGGAATGTAGCAATTGTCAAGGAGAGGCGACCGTGGGGAAGAAAGGAATCTGCGTAAGATAGCAATGAAAGCGAGGGAAGATAAAGGAATGAATGGAGGAGAGAGAGAGAGAGAGAGAGAGAGAGAGAGAGAGAGAGAGAGAGAGAGAGAGAGAGAGAGAGAGAGAGAGAGAGAGAGAGAGAGAGAGAGAGAGAGAGAGAGAGAGAGAGGGGAATAAAATCTTAAACTACTGCTGCTACTACTACTACTACTACTACTACTACTACTACTACTACTACTCTCTCTCTATCTATCTCTATCTATCTATCTATCTATCTTACTCCACCACTACTACTACTCTCTCTACTACTACTTCTCTCTCTCTCTCTCTCTCTCTCTCTCTCTCTCTCTCTTACCACCACCACCACCACTACCACCACCACCAACCATCAGCGCACGTCATAACAAAGATCAGCTGATTGGTGGCAGTAGATCAGCTGATTGCCGCGCTGCATACGTCACACTTTATCGGCCTCCCAGCATCGAGGAAATTGTTAATAAAGTTGTCTGTAAGATAAACGCAGAGGCAATTAACGAACTTACGGCTTATCTTGATCCAGCCAGATGAGAGAGAGAGAGAGAGAGAGAGAGAGAGAGAGAGAGAGAGAGAGAGAGGGAGAGGGAGAGGGAGAAGGAGATTGAAGACGAAAAAAGGAAAGAAAAGAAAGAGGAAGAAAAGAAAGACTGTCCTTCTCCCTATTGTCCTTCCTTGGCTCTCCCTCTTCCTCAGTGCCTTCCTTTTCTCTCCTCCTCCTCCTCCTCCTCCTCCTCCTTCTTTTCCTCCCTCCAGTCTCTCTTAAAACCAACCATCCTTAAATCTTCTGCGTGTACTGAGGGACGGGACAGGAGGAGTGGAGGAGTGGAGAGAAGGGGAGAGGGATAGGGCGGGGGTAGAGGGGAGTGGGGGAGGGGGGGGACCGTGTGATTGCCTGCATTGAAAGAAATGATTTTTAGGCGAAGAATATGATTGTATCCGCGGGGGGGTGGGTCAAGGGGGTGCGCCCCCTGGGGGTTAATGACGTTGGGTGCTGTCAGGACTCTTGCTCGCCTCCCCTCTCCCTTCCACCCACTCCCTCTCCACTCTCTCCCCTCTCCCTTCCCTGGCGTACTGGCCCTCCACACGCACCCTCACCTCCTCTCTTCCTCTCTCTTCCTCACATCTCTTCCCCCGTCCAAGGAACACACGCACCCTCCCCCTCTCTCTCCCTCTCCTCTCCCTCCACCTCTCTCCCCCTCCCCCTCCCCGCACCTCTCACCCTTACAGCCTTACTGCCGATTTATGAAAACCCACAGAGTCGTAAGTCCGACAGAAACACGCCGACTCCACAGCCTAAGATGCCATCGAGACTCCACTACGGGGAACACTCACAATTTTTTCTTCCTCTTCCTCTTCAATGCTCGGAGGAGGAAGGCGGGGAGGAGGAGGGGCGTTGGACTCCTCCGGGATCTTTCTTCTCCCCCTCTGAGTAGCAGGCACCCCTGACACTAATGTAGGAAGGGAGGGAAGTACGGGAGGGAGGGAGGAGGGAGGGAGTGAATGAGGGAAGGAAGGAAGAAGGAATATACTCTGATCTGCTTCATAAGTGTTCTGATAAAGCTCAGGGATCAGAGAGGACTTTGAGGAGGTATGTAGGAAGAAACGAATGAGGGTGTGGAGAGAATGGAGAAAAAAAAAAAAGGAGGAAGACGAGACCGAGGAGGAGGAGGGGGGAGGGAGTGAAGGAGGTGGTGGTGGTGGTGGTGGTGGTACTGTTGGTGAAGGAAGAAAAAGAAAGAGGCAAAGGTGGAGAAGAAGAACTGACGAAGCTGTTGCTAATTTAGTCTCCTACATTGGCCATTGTGCATCGGGATCCCTGGCGACCCCACTAAAATTTTATCGACAATGAAGCTTCGTTTTACTGTTCTCTTCTATCTCCTCCCGCCGGTGGGGAGGGAGGAGGAGGCGCAGGAGGCTGTCTTAGCCACCTGTAAAGCGACGCCGGAGTATAAGAAGAGATAAAGGCGAAGGAAGATGAGTTAGAGGAGATGTGCAGAGGAGGAGAGTTAAAAATAGCACAGCACTCCCGCATGAAGACTCTGCCGTGCTCATGGGAATGATATCTCCCCCATCACAAGACAAATGGGGGTGTGCCGGCCGCCGCGCCGCCAGGTGGGGGCGGCGCAGACCAGGCCGGAGCAGGAGATCAAGGGGCAGGGGAGAAGAGCTTAATAAAGGAAGAAA
>NC_059278.1:2782143-2809643 GCF_017591435.1 Portunus trituberculatus | reverse complement strand
GGAGGGTGAGGGGGTGAGGGTGTCTACCGCCCTCAACCTGTTGTCTTTATTGAGGGATCGTGTTTTGGGGCGCGGGGTGGGGGTGTGTGGCCCGGCGGGTGTGGCTGGTGGGGGGTGAGGGTGTGGGTGGGAAGAGGGAGGGGTGGATGGACAATGGAAGTAATGAAGTATTTAATGGAGAGAAGCAGGGAGTAAGGGAGAGAGGAGGGGGAGTGGAGGGTGGAGGGAAGTGTGAGAGGGATGGAGGGAGATGAGGTATGAGAGGGAGAAGTGTCATTTTAGTGGTCTCCTCCTCCTCCTCCTCCTCCTCCTCCTCCTCTCCTCTTCTTCTCACATAAAGCATAACACCATAAGATGCCCTGAGAACGCCGTGCCCCTCACCTCCATCATCTCCTCACCTCCTCACCTCCCTCATCTCCCTCATCTCCCTCCTAACACAGCATCATCTCTCCCTTTGCCTCCTCTTTCCTCCCCTCCTGTTCTCTCCCTTCTCCCTCCACTTCCCTCCATCTGAAACCTCTTGGGAGTGAGACATGGCGCCCTCCGTTTGACAGCTGGCGGGCGGCGCAGAAGGAGGAGGAAGAGGAGGAAAAGGAGGAGCGGTTTTAGAGAGAGGGAAGAGGAGATAATGAAAAAATTACCTTCGCTATCAATGGAAAAATGATTCGTTAAATTTAACACACCAAATTATCAAGCAATTTGGAAGCCGCTAAACACGAAGTCATGTATTATTATAGATCCGAATGCAAGACAAAAGACGAGGGAGAAAAAAAAAATAATAGATAAATAAATACACCTTTTAATGTTAGTATCGTTAAAAATAATGTAACTCGTGCAAAGCTGTCGTGGTTCATAAATACAAGCTGTTAACGTGGTGATCTTAATTTACTGGCGTTATTTTCGTGTATCATCCCTCTTGTGTTCATTAAAAGTGATGATTTATTGGAGGAAGTGAAGGAGAGAGACCTATGGAGGGAGGGCGGGAGAGAGGGATGGATGGAGGGGCGAGTGATGGGGTGTGTATGAGGGAGGGGCCGAGGCACGTGGGTATATTCAAGGTAAGGGTGTGGGTGATGGGGTACGGGGGGGTGAGGGTAATGTTTCAGTGGCAGGACTAAGAAAATGGAAGTCAGGGTTGGTTAATTATGGTTCTCGGTGATTGGTGGTGATTGGTGGTGGTGGTGGTGAGTGGTGATGGTGGTGGTAATGGTTATGGTGGTAATGGCTGTTATTCTCATTGTCATGTCCTGAGTTTTGATGGTGGTGGGGGTGGTGGTAGTGGTGGTGGTGAGGTGGTGGTAATAGTGGTGGTGGTGGTGGTGGTGGTAGAGGTGGTGGTAATAGTGGTGGTTGTGGTGGTGGTGGTGGTGGTAATGGTTATGATGGTAATGGCTATTATTCTCATTGTCATGGTTTGAGTTTTGATGGTGGTGGTGGTGGTGGTGGTGGTGGTGACGGTGGTGGTGGTGGTGGTATAGGCCTAATAACTTGTAGACCTTATCTCCTTATGTCCTTGTGTTTATTTCTACTCTGTGTCTGTGTTTGTAGTGAAGTGAACACCAAGCTCCATCAAACACACGGTAATATGAACACATCGCATAGAAAGCTAGGAAATCAACAGAGCCTCCACGTTTGAACACCTGCATGATACACAACAAAAATACACCTTTGTACTCTTATTATTCCCGTCCTTACATTGATCTAATCTCTTAAAGCTTATGAACTGAAGCGTGCACTGTAAACCAATAGAACCAAAATATTTACTTTAGTACATGTGACCTTTATTTCTGTATCCACCTGTCACACCTCTCCATAAATTTCCCTAATCTCTTTAAGCTTCTCATTAAATATTGCATGTAATATAAACCCACAGTAAAAAAACAACCCCAATACGTATTAAAATTCCACCACACTTTTTCAATTTCGTTTATCTTTTCCTTCCTTTCCTTATCTACCTCACTTCCTGCAGTTTACTCTCCTTCCTTCTCTCCCTTCTGTACCTCTTCTCTCCCCTTCCTCCCTCCCTCCCTCTCTCCTTCTCCCCACCTTGTCAGCACGTGGTGACAGACTCCTTTCCTCGCTGACTTCATTACCTGCGCCGGGGAGGAGGAAGTGGGAAGCAAGGCAGGAAATAGAACAAGGGAGAAAAAACGTAGACGAGGGAATGAAGAAGTGAGGTAATAAAAATGACAAAAATAAGATCCATATTCTGAAACGCTTTGCTGTCTCACCATCACTGCTCTCCAAACGCTCCAGTTGAAGATCCTCGTGTTTTTAAGAGTATTTTTATGGTTTTGGTGATAGACTGGCAAGATTTCTAGTTTAATTAAGGGAGAAACTGCTTCGAAAACCTGGCTAAATGTCTCTGACCTTGGAAAATTATCGTGGTGAGAGAATTAAGTGTTTTTAAGAGTATTTTTATAGTTCAGGTGAAAGATTGGCAAGATTTATAGTTTATTAAGAAGAGAAACTGTCTTGCAAAATTGTCGTAGCGAGAGAGGGCGTTTCTGAATACGGGCGTAAATGTGAAGGAGCAATGGTGCAAAAAATGAAACAGGAATGTATGTGAATTTTATGCTTATTTTTCAACTATTAGAGGGAATAACCTGATAACTTCCGGATTTTCTGTTGCGTTTTCTAGAATTGATCTCTTTCATTCTCTCTCTCTCGTCTCTCATCATTTAATTTCATTTCGGCTCCCAGGCAGAATTAAAATGAGTTTTGTCAGCCGAGCTAGCCTCATTCTCCATTCACGTCTGTTTTGTAAAATATGGTATCTTGAAAGGTCTTTAAGTCTTGCCATTTCATATCTCTCTAGTGTTAGTTTTTTCGCTGTATCCTTCCATCTTGTCCTCTCCGACCCAAAAAATAAAACAAAGTGAGGGGAAGATAAGAATTTGATCGAAGAGAGGAAGACGAAAAAAAAAAAATATCAGGCTGAGAAGGTTAGGAACTTAGAAATTAATTATATTTATCTCTAGTTTCCTTACCTAGATGAATTTAGCTCTCACATCCTTCCTCTTTCTGCCAGCTAGTAGAAGGAAAGGTGAGAGGAAGATTAGAGCTTAGTAGAAGGAAAGAAGAGAAAAATATTAGAATGAAATTATTAAACCTTAGAAATCGCTAGTCATATTTATCTCTGTTTTCATTTTTAAAGGAATAATCTCTTATGATTAGACAATTTTATTTTCATTAGGAAGAATCTATCGA
Source organism: Portunus trituberculatus (assembly GCF_017591435.1). Taxonomy (NCBI): domain Eukaryota; kingdom Metazoa; phylum Arthropoda; class Malacostraca; order Decapoda; family Portunidae; genus Portunus; species Portunus trituberculatus. Next base: position 2,806,433 of record NC_059278.1, on the reverse strand, counting down.
GGTCGGAAGATTAATGGGCAGAATCGTCACTATTTTAATAAGTTAGTGTAGCTGTATAAAATCGCTAAATAGTAAGCAGAATAAATATGAAAACGCGTCTTGGCACTGTAGGACAAGCATATAAATCCCACAAACTCACCAAAGGGAGACGAGCAAGGGGAGCAGCACCAGGGCCACGTGGGAGAGGGAGACCACAACACAGTGCCCACGTGACCTGCAGAAGCCGAGGTCACAATGGAGGGAGGGGAAGGGAGAGGGAAAACTGACCTCGTAAGTGAAACATATACAACCATGCTGACAACCTTATGTGTGTGTGTGTGTGTGTGTGTGTGTGTGTGTGTGTGTAAGTGGAGAGGCCTGGTGGGAGGTGATGAATGGTGACGGTGAGTGATGACGGGAGATGGTGAGGGTGTCGAGGGTGTCAAGGATGCGAACCAGATGAAAGATAATGGTGAAGTGATGGTGGTGGTGGTGGTGGTGGTGGTGGTGGTGGGAGGGATCAGAGGGATGAGAACTCTAATTTCGGATAGGTATAATGAATAATATTCTCTCTCTCTCTCTCTCTCTCTCTCTCTCTCTCTCTCTCTCTCTCTCTCTCTCTCTCTCTCTCTCTCTCTCTCTCTCTCTCTCTCTCTCTCTCTCTCTCTCTCTCTCTCTCTCTCTCTCTCTCTCTCTCTCTCTCTCTCTCTCTCTCTCTGCAGGGGGTCAGGAGTGGGTGAGGGGAGGAGCCAGATGAGTGCCACCTCCACCCAGGGTGCCATGACCTCCCCTGACCCCATTACCCCTCCACCCATTTCCTTTCTCCCTTCTCTCCCCTTCTCTTCCCTTCTCCCCTCACTTCCTCCCACCACCAACTCTCACTCCCTGGTCATTATCTTCCCTTCTTCACCCTACGCCCTCACTCCTACATCTCACTTGGCCTCCTTCATTCCACCATTTTAGGCCAGGTTGATCGAGGCCTACGCAAAATTTTCGTTAAGGTGTTGTGTTCTTTCGTAACTCTACCTGTCGTCAGTTGATCTCCGTGTTGTGACGCCTTAACGCAGTCCATTCTCCTTCCTTCAGTCTGCATATTCTAACACTTTTTTTTTTTAATCGTTTTTCCTTTATCTAGCTCTAGTTTTCCCTTTCAGTCAATGTTAAGGATTATTGGTTTTAGTTGTGAATTTTCCTTGGGATGTGAGTTTTCCTTGTGTGGGGATAAAGCGGCAGTTTTTTTTTTCTTTTTTGTTATTACGTTAAGATTTCTAGGGAAGAATTTTTTTTTTATTTGACACTTTTAGGACTTACTAACCTTGTATCTACAGCAGAGCACAATTATTTTCAGTCATTTTCTTTGTTAATTAAGCTTTTTGTTCAGTTTGATAGCAAGAACATGATTACTATTTTGTCAATATACACAAACACACAATTGCTCCTTACTTGCTTCTTCTGCATTTCCATCTTCCTAGGACTTAACTTCTTTTAAGAGGGAGGTTTCAAGACATTTATCCCTCTCTTTCGGCTGACTCTGATCTGCAAGGGGACTGGCAATTAAGTGGGCCTTTTTTAAATTTCTTGTTGCCCTTGGTCAGTTTTCCCTCTTACATAAAAAAAAGCTGATGATTCTACTTTGATTTTAGTTATTTTTCCTGTATCACGCTCTCTGTTTTGATCTGACGCCAAAAATACCCAATTTAGACAGGGGGCAGGTGGCGGGGCATTGGACACGCGGGGAGGGCGGCGCCAGGTGATGGGTGGCGGGCGGGGGCGTGTCCAAAGGGGCGGGTAGAAGGGGTGACATGTTTATGGGGGCCCCTGGTACTGCCTGCTGACTTTACGAGGCTGCCAGTGTTGTGCTGGTACTGGATGTATTGTTGTTATTGTTAGTGGTGGTGTTATTATAAGTGTTGTTGTTATTGTTGTTGTTGTTGTTATTATTATTATTATTATTATTATTATTATTATTATTATTATTATTATTATTATTATTATTATTATTATTATTATCATTATTATTATACTTTTTTTCCTTTCCTTCGTAGTTTCCTATTTACAGTATTCCTTCCTTCCTCTCTTCCACTCTCTCTCTTCTCTATTTCCATATATTTCCCTTCTTCCTTTGCATTTCCATATCTATTCATCATTCCTTCTTCACTTCCTCTCACTTCTCTTTGCTCTCATATATTTCCTCCTCCTTTCCATTTCCCTATCTATTTAGCATTCCTTTCTCCCTTCCTCTCACTCCTCTTTGCTTCTCTTACCTTCTCCTCTTGTTCCTTTATATTTCCCTTTCTCTTCATCATTCCTTCCTCTCTTCCTCTTCCTCTTCTTTTTCTATTCCCATTTTTATTCATCATCCTTCCTCTCTTCCTCTCATCCCTCTCTGCTTCTATACATTCCCTCCTCATCGCTCCTTCCTTAATGGACTTATCAAAGGGCGTGAGAAGAATGCCGCCTCGCAGAATGAATCCAGGGAGGAAGGATGGAAGAGAGGAAGGAAGGAAGGAAGGAAGGAACATTATAACAGGTCAGGTCAGGTCAGGTCAGGTCAGAGTACTGCTTGCTTCCTTTTCCCTGCAATTAGCTACACGTGGGAAAGGTCACAATAGGTCACACGGAAAGACCACGAGATAAAAACGAAGATAAGGAACAAGAAACTACAGGAAATTTTAAGCACAATGAAAAAAAAAGAAGAGGAAAAAAATATATACGTAGCTAGACTTAAATAAATCCCCGCTAACCTGGTGCCTCGATTCTCACCTGTGTCTAATTAACCTGTGAAGCCTGAGGTGGCCTGTCAGCCCTGTGTGACCCGGACAGTTAGCGGCACGGCCTGGAGGTGGCGGCGGGGACACGGTGGGTCAAATTGGTTACGGATTATCTTTATGACCTCAGGTGTTTTGTGGGGAATGTATTTATAGATTGAGCGATAAGGGCAGGCGCTGGGAGGTGTGTGGAAATAAGTGAAGCGAGAATGCTGTAGATAGATGGAGAAAATGGATAGATGAATATGTAGATAGATAGGTGGATGGAAAGAAAAGAAGATAGATGAAATAGAAATAGGTAAAAGCGAGAATGCTGTAGATAGATGGAGAAGAAGGTGGATAGATAAATAGATGAATTCGTAGATAGATACCTGGATGCAAAGAAAATAAAATAGATAAATAACTGCATGGAAAGAAGGAAAGATAGATAAATAGATGAACATACAGATGGATAGCTGGATGGAAAAAGAAAATAGATAAATAGATGGATAGATGCATAGTTAGATAGAGAGCTATGTAGATAGATAGATAAATAAATAGTGGAATGACAGCTACGTATATAGATAGATAAACAGGTAGATTGATAAAGAGATGGAGGAGGAGGAGGGAAAGAGGAGAAAGAGGGGGAAGAGGAGAAAAGGGTTACAAATCAAGGATGTGAAAAAAAAAAAAAAAACAGGAACACATCAACGTCTCGAAGGAATTACTACAAACTACATCGAACGTGGTATATTGTTTGGCCCTTCTTCTTCTTCTTCTTCTTCTTGTGACCTCTTCCGCTTTCATATCGCTTACAGTTCCTCCTTCCCTTCAGTTTAAGTCCTTCCGCCCACCACCGCCCACAAAAAAAAAATATAAATAAATGAAAATAGATGAATAAACAAAAAAAAAAAAAAAAAAAGTACACGTGTTTTGGAAGTCTACTGATAATTTTTGAAAAACAGAAAGGAAAAAAAAAAGGACTGGTATTTGAATTAGAGATTAGGAAGGATGGGAGAAGATTAAGATCAGCAGTGGGAGGAGGAGGAGGAGGAGGAGGAGGAGGAGGAGGAGGAGGAGGAAAAACGAATATGAGAACAAGGGGGACGGAGGAGTAGAGGTAGGAAGCAAAGTAGGAGAAGGAGGAAGAGGAAGTAGCGAAAGAGAACGAAGGAGGAAAAGGACATGAAGAAGTAAAAAGAATTAGAAAACGAGAAAAATCGAAAAGAAAACACAAAAAAACTAAGCATTATAGAGTAGAAAAAAAAATGGAGGACGAGGAACGAGGAGGAAAAGAAGAAGAAGAAGAAGAAGAAGAAGAAGAAGAAGAAGAAGAAGAAGAAGAAGAAGATGGTGAAGAAGAAGAAGAAGATGAAGAAGAAGAAGAAGAAGAAGAAGAAGAAGAAGAAGAAGAAGAAGAAGAAGAAGAAGAAGAAAAGAAGTAGTAGTAGTAGAAGAAAAAGAAGAAAAGAAGAAGAAGAAGAAGAAGAAGAAGAAGAAGAAGAAGAAGAAGAAAAGTAGTAGTAGTAGTAGAAGAAAAAAAAGAAGAAGAAGAAGAAGAAGAAGAAGAAGAAGAAGAAGAAGACCAGTTTGAGAAATAAGACAAGAATGAACAAGGTAGAATGGTCGTGCGTCAGTCCCCGGCCTACCTGTGGTCACCTGGCTTGTTACCTGGTCATCTCTTTAACTAGCTAACTCATTACCTGGCCAGTCATTAGCCGGCCTACTCATTAGGAGGTGGCCCCGCGAGTCCCCAAGTCACGCGGTCAAGTCCTGTGTCTTCTACTTGCTCAGGTCAAGGAGAGGGAGGGAGAGGGGGGTGGGTGGAAGGAATTCAGGAGATGGAGTAGCAAGAAGGAAGGATTAGAATAAACAAATTGTGGGTGAAGAGGAAGAAAAGGAAAGAAGAATAAGGAAGAGTAGGAAGATTCTACGACTAAGTGTGGAATGGAAAGAAGGAAAAATTTTAGTTGGAATAGGGAAGGAGAAGAGAAGGAAAAAAATGTAGGATGGAAGAGGAAGAAAAGAAGGAGGAAAAGGAGTATGAGGAAAGGGAAAGGAAAAAGTAGGACGGAAGAGGAAAAAAGGAGGAAGAAGAAAAGTGTGAGAAAAGGAAAGGAAAAGGAAGACGGGAAGAGGAGCAAAAGGAGGAGGAAGAAGAGTGTGAGGGAAGAGAATGAGAAAAAATAGGTCGAAAGAAGAACAAAAGGAAAAGGAAGAAAAGTGTGTGGAAAGGGATGGAAAATAAGGAAGACGGAAGAGGAACAAAAGGAAGAGGAAGAGGAGTGAGAGGAAAATGGAAGGAAAAAAAATAAAAATGAAAAAAATGATGGAAAGATGAATATTTAAATGAATAGAACAAAATATAGATTAATAAGAATTAGAAAGAAGAATGAACTGAAATAGATAATTAGATAGATAAAGAGGTAAATTGATATTGTGATGCATAATTAAATAAAAGAATGTGATAAGAAGTAGATTAATAGAAAGACGAGAGTAAACAGACAGGTAGATCGATACATACATACATACATACATAAATTAATTGATGAATAAAACTAAATGAATAAGAAATAGAATGTGACAAACAGAACGTAGAATAAAAACTGAGTAATTTAGAAGAGAAAGGTTGAAAATTGTAATAGAAAATACAGAGCAGGGTGTGTGTGTGTGTGTGTGTGTGTGTGTGTGTGTGTGTGTGTGTGTGTGTGTGTGTGTGTGTGTGTGTGTTTGTCTGTCTGTCTTATCTCCAAGTCCATCTTAAAAGGAAATCTACTACGACCTTTCCTCCTTCTCTCCTTCCCTCCCTTCCCTCCCATTCCTCCCTTCCTGCTCCTCCCTTTCCTCCCCTCTGATCACCACGCACTCTCTCCCGCCTTCTCCTCCTCCTCCTCCTCCTCCTCCTCCTCCTCCTCTCTCACCTTCAGTCTTAACACTTTCCAGGCTCGTCTACATTCTATAGTCCCTCCATTTCTCTCTCTCTCTCTCTCTCTCTCTCTCTCTCTGATTGATTCGCTTTTTTTTGCACCCGATTTCCTTTCTGATTCATGTGTCATCTCGTATAAATAACACACACACACACACACACACACACACACACACACACACACACACACACACACACACACACACACACATGTCACTTCCCCATCAGCAGCAGCAGCAGCAGCACCAACAACATTCCTCACCTCTCTCTGATGAAAGACACACCTGGAAGCAGTCACCTGAGCCTCCTTCATTAAGAGATTCCTACCTGAGTGCCACTTCGCTATCTACGTTCCAGATAAGAGCACTGATAATAGGGAGAAAGGAGGAGGAAGAGGTGGTGGTGGTGGTCATGGTGGTGGTGGTGGTGGTTTGAGATGAAATTAGTGTGTAGTGAGAGATCATCAGAATTAGAAACAGGTTAATGAGTACAAGATTTGGCTGGAGTTGGAGAGTCACAGGTAAGAGGAGAAATATATGAAGCTGGTTTTGATTCTTGTTGTTTTAGGGTTTGTTGTGTTTTGAGTGTTTTTATTGTGTTTATTGTGTTGTGGGTTTGTGTTTGATTTTTTCTTGGTTGTGTGTTTGAGTGTAGATTTGACTGGAGTTGAGGAGTGACAGGTAAGAAGAGAGAGTTTCAGAGTTTATTGTGTTTTGATTGTTTTTGGTGTTTCTCATGTTGGGTTTGTTGTGTTGTTTTGGTTTTGTATTTGTTGTGCTTCTTGTATTTTTTTTTTGCATTTCTTGTATTTCTTGTTGTTGGTGTGTTGTTTCTATCTGTTTATTGTTTTTACTCTCTTCTTCTTCTCTTCGTTGTTGTTTGTTGAGTTGATTCGTGGTTTTAGTTTTATTTCTTGTTTGTCTTCCTTTTCTAATCTTGTGGTCTTTATGTTTATTTTTTTCTTTCTTTCTTTTACTTTTTTTTTAGTTAGTCTTTTCATCCTTTTTCAGTGTGTTCTTGATTCAGATATTTGATCTTTTTACATATATTTTTCTAACATTCTTTTATTTAGATTTTTTTTTTATAGTTAAGTATTTCATTTTTTTATCTATCCACTGCTTTTACTTTAGTCTTCCCTTCCGTCCAATTATGAGATGAAAACGAGATGACAAAGCAGACGTTTTTCGATACATCACGAGGATAATGTATGGAAAACTTATACAAATCACCTTGACCGTCATGCTATTAAGAGCTAAAACCGTCATTAATGTGAAGTAGATGTGCTCGTTTTTTCCCTCGATAATTCAAGCGGTGAACACATTAATGAACTGTGAGCTTAAGACTTGAACAAATTATGCTGACGTTAAGTGGTCATAAGAAACGACATTAATTGCTATTACTTAATGAGCAAACCCGGGGACAGCGAAGGTAGCATTATCACAAAACACAGTAAATCAACACGAGTAATTAATAAGAGCAAGTAAATAATAGCAAAGCATAGAGGATAAATAAAGCTTCACTTGGGAATTAATAAAGTATCGGCTGGAAATTAAGTAAAGTCTTGGTAGGAAATAAATAAGGGCAGGATTCCCACCAGTCAGCCAGGTGTCAGATGCCGGTTAACACCTTAATTAACAGAGGAATGGGAGGGAAGGCGAAGGTGGGACGGAGAGGCGGTCAAGGAGAGGGAGGGAAGTGAGAGGAAGAAGTGAAGGAAAATAAACTGAAGATTGGAAGAATATGCCTAGAAACAAGGGGAAAAATAAGCTGGATGTGAGTTTTTAATGTAAGGTTTGAAGGAAACAAAATCTAGTAATGCTGGAAATTCAGAAAATGTGAAAAAGGAAAAACAACGAAGGAAAAGTACATGTAATAAATATAAATCCTTACAACCTTAATACTTAACAAAAAAAAATACATATTACTACTACTGCTTCTACTTCTACTACCACCACCACCACTACCACTACCACCACCACTAGTACTTACCACTTACCACACTCATTGCTGCTGCTGCTACTACCGATACGCCCTGTTAATGACCGCCGCCCTGCCTCTCTATATATCTCCCTGGGGCGCTGTAGAGGCCATTCACAGGGGCATTGTTCTCCCCGTGGCCGGACAACCATCCTCCGGGGCCAGACAGTGATTAAGCTGCCCCCAGTGCGCCATCGGGGCTGTAAATACCGGGAGAAACACATCCATTATATTCCTCGTAAGCAATTTTTCGGTACGTGATCCAAACCGGAGGGGGAGTATAAGGTTCTTATTTACGAGTACTAAGTCAGCGCCATCTACATTTAACTCCCATCACTACTTATTTATTGCAAGCCGTCAAGTGTCTGATCGGTCGGGGTAGCGTCAGACTCAGCCCTGCCCTCGGTCCCTCAGTCACCTTTGGGAGTCTCTAGCGGGGAGGATGTGTGTGTGTGTGTGTGTGTGTGTGTGTGTGTGTGTGTGTGTGTGTGTGTGTGTGTGTGTGTGTGTGTGTGTGTGTCGTGAGGGGATTCTTTCTTTATTTCTTTTTGCTGATCATTGCTTGCTTAGTTCCATTTTCTTTCTGTTATTACTTCTTCATTTTTCCTTCTCTTCTTTATTTTTTCTTCTTCCCCTTTTTTTGTTCCTCCTATCCTCTTTTTCATCCACCACCACCATTGCATCGTCTTCCTCCTCCTCCTCCTCCTCCTCCTCTTCGTTTTCTCTCTCCACATGTGATTATTTCATTATTTTCTTTCTTTTTTTCTGTATAATGTTTCTTTTAACCTTCCTTGTCCTCCTACCACACACACACACACACACACACACACACACACACACACACACACACACACACACACACACACACACACACACACACACACACAAGTAACCTGAAGGCGTCCACCGTTTATTTCTTCCATCTTTCCTTATTATGGTTCCCTAAGAGCACTGCCAGCTGACTGACTCTCTTTTTACCCACCTCCTCACGTGTGCAGTTTGTCTTATTTATCGCCCGGCTCTCCCTCTCTCATTTCCTTATAAAAAAAAGCTAAGTGATAATAAAAATAAATGTTTACATATGGATTAAATGAGCCGTAGTCTATAAGTTACTGGAACTTGCCTTATCTTATCAGCATCACCATTTAATCCAAAAACTCGGGCCGGGGTCTCTTAGCGGGCCAGATGGAGACGCAGTATTATGCAATAGATGTAACATTATGAGAGGGCAAGGATAGATAATTGCTAGATAATGCCATAATGCTATCTTCTCTCCCCCTCAGATTGCTCGCCTTGACGTCACGACCACATAAAGCGCAGCCCGCAAGTCGGAATTCGAACGTGCTGCGCCAGTTTAAGAAAGGTAAGTCGCGCAAAAACAAAGAAAAGCAGCAAAAAGTGAACCATATTTATCAGTTTCAAAGGACGCTGTTGTGGTCTCTTCCTGATTTCGCGTTCAACCTATTCAGTACCATGACGCGTTTCCATATTCATTCTGGTTACTATTTGGTGACTTTGTACAGCTTCAGAAACTTATGTGGGTATTAATAGAGTGAAGAATCTGGCCATTAATCTTCTGACCTCCATAAACCCTTCCTACTGTAAATAGAATAGTCTAATCACACCTAAATGTCAGTAAAAATGCGTCCCAGTACTGATGGGATCAAAATACTAATCGTGCATATTCATACATACACACACATGGACTTACACACACACACACACACACACACACACACACACACACACACACACACACACACACACACACACACACACACTGTACTTCTATCTATGTGTGTGTATCTGTGTTTGTCTTTCTTTAAGCCATAAGATACTAATTACACGATCGATCATACACATACATTTACATATACTTACTGTTATCTGTGTGTGTGTGTGTGTGTGTGTGTGTGTGTGTGTGTGTGTGTGTGTGTGTGTGTGTGTGTTTCAATGTTTGTCTCTTTTTTTTTACCCACGTCACCTTTCGCCATACCTGGGTGTCATTAAGGTGAGTGTAGGGGCGTGGAGGCGCGGTCTTTGTTGTCACCTGGAGACCGTTTCTTTAACCTGGTGGTAATTAGCGCCCAGAGAGAGAGAGAGAGAGAGAGAGAGAGAGAGAGAGAGAGAGAGAGATGTTTCACTCTTTGTATACGCCCCCACCGCTCGACAACCTGGAATTTGTACATCCTTTTGATATGCTAATGTGCCGTCCGCTGCTTTTGTTTTACCTAGATTAGGTCGCTCGGGCACCTCCCCCTTCCGTGCCCCTTCCTGCCCCTTCTCCGTCCCTTCCCTGCCTCTTCCTCTGCCCCTTCCTTGCCTATTCCTTGTTTTTTTTCATCTCTTCCTTGCTTCTTCCTTGTTTTTCTATCCCAATTCTTTTTCTATTCCTGCCCCTTCCTCTGCCCCTTCCTTGCCCCTTCCTCAGTCCCTTCCTAGCCCCTTCTTTGCCCCTTCCCTGTCTCTTTCCCTTCCCTTCACTGCCCTTCCTTATCTCTTCCTTGTTTTTTTATTATCTCTTCCTTGCTCCTTCCCTCCTCCTTTCCTCTACCTGTTTCCTGTCCCTTCCCCTTGCCCCTTCCCCTGTCTCTTCCCTGCCTCTTCCCTGCCCCTTCCTTGTCCCTTCCTTGTTTTTCTCTCCCTTCCCTCCTCCTCCCCTGCCACTTCCATACACTCTCCTTGTCCAACCTTGCCACTTCCCTGTTCTTCTATCTCTTCCTTGTCTCTTTCTTCCTCTTTCTTCGCTGCTCATCTGTCTCTTTCCCGTCCTTTCTCTGTCTCATCCCTGCCCCTTCCCTGTCTCTATTTCCCTTCTTCTCTTCTTCATGTCCCTTTCTTACATGTCTCCCTTTCCCCTGCCTTTTCCTTGCCAGTTCCCTCCTTCCTTGCCCCTTCTCTTCCCCTTCCCTCACCTCCTCCTCTCCCTCGGTCATCTACCTCAGCCCTTCCCCCTATTCTCCTTTCCCCTCTTTATCCCCTCCTGATGATTCCTCCCCCGCCTTTCCCCTCCTGTTCTCCCGCTCCACAGGCTAATGGACTCCCAATAGCCTCCCGTTGTCTCTGTCTCTTTGGCATGGCTTGTTAAGTAGGCAATTACGTGGCTGTTATGGTGGTTGTGGTGTTAAGAGTTGTGGTGGTGGTGGTGGTGGTGGTGGTGGTGGTGGTGGAATTATTGTTCTGTGGTTGTCTATTTTTAGTTTGTATTTGTATCTTTCTTGCGTTTTTTTCTTATTTTTTCTTTTTCTTATTTTTTGTTCTTTTTTATCTGTCTGGCATTCAGAAACCACTAGTTGTGAATGCTGGGTGGTATCTAGAGAGAGAGAGAGAGAGAGAGAGAGAGAGAGAGAGAGAGAGAGAGAGAGAGACGGACACATAGACAGACAGACAGAGAGAAAAGAGAACAAAATTCAAATAACCTTAATTGATTAGTTTCAAATGTTAAGTCTTTCTATATCTATTTGTTTATTATTTTCTTCATCACTAATTTTGACTTTGTGATTGTCTGTGTTCCTGGCAATAGCGATCAGTCAGCAGGTGTGTCGGACAGGTGTGGGGCGAGGTATACAGGTTTGCTCAGAGGTATACTTGAAGCGAAGGTTAAATTCTACATATTGGCGTTGTAGTTTTGTAATTAGCAGGTGTGGCGAAGACAGGTGTGCAGGCTTAGTAATGTAAAACCAGGTGAATTTCCGTGTGTGTAGATAACAGGTGTGGTGGGGACAGGTGTTGCAGAGAAAAGTGTAGCTTGGACAGGTGTATCGACAACAGGTGGAGTGGATAGGCGTGTTATGAGGTATTCAGGTGTTCCTCAAGGTGCGTCTCTCTCACCTCTCACCACTCAAACACGGAGAAAAGCAACGAGGCAACGAGGCAAGGAGACGGTAAAAAAGTACACTCCAGCCCAGCCATGTTTTACGAGGCTCCTCACGCCATAAAAAGCTAGACGGTTCTATAAATATGGCAGATTGTGGGTCTGAAAAATATGTTGATCCCTCGGTGCACGAAATGGCTGCTTTGAAAATACGTCGATACGGAAATTGTATTATGAAATGTGCTGATGTATGTGTGTAGAATGAAGGACCGTTTCAACCACCACGTGTGTAAATGGAATAGATGGAGGAGAAGGAGAGAGGTGCTATAAATGTTACCGAGTGTGACTTATTTCGTCGTGTTTCTGAGTTAAGTCTCTCCTTATGAGGCTGAGGTTGGACGATCCTACACTGAAACGAGAGTATTCTTCATCTTGGTCTTGGTTTAGATTGTGAGTTTGTTTAGTGTTTTTTTTTTTTTTTGAAATATTTCCTTATAGAGTGAAAAATTGACGGTAGTAGATTTAAACTCTGAAACAATTTAGTCTTTTTTTACGTAAGTTTAGGGTCAAAATCACTGATACATCTAGATTTTTCATGTATAGTTTCAAGGATTTTACTGTGATTTGTAACAGTTAACAGCATTAAGAGATATGTGTCAAATCTTTGTAAGCTCCCATAGGAAATAATGCGACGGAAAGAATAGATTTCACAGCTTCCAGTCAGTACCAGTAATAATTTGGAGTATTCCCTCTTAACATTTCTACAACAATCTATGGTCGTTTCTTGTAGAGGAGAAGAAAAATAGAGCACTCCCAGTTGACAGACACACACATTGTTGAAAATTTCCATATGTCTAACCCTTTCATTACTAGGACGCAATTTTACTATGAGTTTGGGTATGGTTAGACACTTTTATTTACATTAAGAAGAGTTTATGAAGGTCAGAAAAATGATAGCCAGAATCTTCACTATTTTAATCCCCACATAAGTTTCTAGTTGTATGAAATCACTAAACAGTAAGCAGAATGAATACAAAAATGTGTCATAGCACTGAAAGGGTTAAGTTATTCCATAATTCCTTTGTTGATCGTGAAATTTTGTTATCCAGTGCCGTGTTCTCAATTTACAGCGAAAAAAAAGCGGATCTCACCTAGTTTGCACTGTAGCGGCACCGGGTTTTGTTCACGTACCATTTCCGTTGTGGCGGCGTTTACTTAACCAACACTCCTGCCCCGCCTATGCCTCTACGTGCCTCTCGCCTGCACCATTGTGACGTCATGGCGGTCTTCCTTTCCCACGTATTCACCTTTTTTCTCTCCCTCTCTTGTGTCTCTTGTCTCGCCTCTGCTTCGTCATCTTTCCCACATTTTCTTTCTCTTTCGTCGACTTTGTTTGACTTCTGTTTTTCCGACATTAGTTTCGCGCTTTGTATTCTTGTCTGGTCTTTGTTACGTGTTTGTTTTGTTCCCTCGTTTCTCCATCTGTATTCGCCCCTTCCTCCTGCTTAATTTACTATGCCTTTTGTCCTTTTTGCATCGCCTGCTTCCCTCTCCTCTCCGCCTTATCTCCCGAGTATTGGTGGATTGTCAGTCTCATTCTACCTCGTAACTTCTCTTGTGGTCTCTCAGGCGATCTCGAGAGGTCTTGAAAACCCCCTTTTTACTCAACACATTGCTAATAACCACTGCTTGTGCATCCGTCCTTCATAAACCTTAGCTTTTTTTCGTTTTCTTTTTGCTTTTACTCTCTTTTTTTACGATCTCTCAATATTCTATAATTTGCGGTTACCGGTATTCGCTGTGCGGTTGCGGTGAGATCCGGGGAGTCGATAGACCGTCCCGGGACCAAGACGAACCTGCAGTTAAGTGCCGTCCCCGCCCAGGGTTGGCCATCGCAAAAGAGCCTTGCGTGTAATGTAAATAAGGTTAATTTTCTTGCTCTCCTCCCTAGCTGATGAATGGCTTCTCTTCTCTCCGGGTGGGAGTAAACATTGCGATTGCACGACCAGTTCTCCTCCTCCTCCTCCTCCTCCTCCTGCTCTTATCTCTCCAATTCCTCTTCCTCCTGTTCTTGCACGGCCTCATCTTCGTCAGGAGGCAGGAGGCGATGGAGCAAAGGAGGGAGGGCGAGTGGTGATCTGCTCACTGCACGAGCTTATTGATCCCCGCACCAGGGAGGCGTCATGTCCCTGGTGGTTAGAAAAAAATGTAATGAGGGGACTTTGGTAACAATCACGAGAGAATACCAGGGTGGAGTGAGTGTGATATGTGTGTGGATACTGGCGGCGCTGGCTTGAAGAACAGGAGGAGGAGGATGAGGAAGAGGAGAGGAGGAGGAGGAGGAGGAGGTATAAGGTCGAGAGTCACCTCCCTCAATGGCCGGTTCAACGAAAAGAATCATTAATCAATTTATGAGTGAATGTGGTTCGCCATGACGCCGCCCGGATGATGTAAACACGAGCCCTCTTCTTACTTCTTTTCTCTCCGTATCGTTCTCTTTGTTTGGTTTCCGTAAAAGGACGCGGCGAGGCTCTCATCACGCTGCATTAAAAAGAAAACGCCTGTTCAGCAAGGAGAGAGAGAGAGAGAGAGAGAGAGAGAGAGAGAGAGAGAGAGAGAGAGAGAGAGAGAGAGAGAGAATGTTTGTGGTGAGGAACTGTAACACGTGAGGTTTTGTTAGTGTGTGTGTGTGTGTGTGTGTGTGTGTGTGTGTGTGTGTGTGTGTGTATGTGTGTGTGGTTTTATTTCTCTGTATTATCTTTCTCGTGTGTTATTTTGCTTCTTTATCATATGTTTTGTGCACGTAGTTTGTATTTCTTTTCTTTTCTTTTTTTCTTTTTTCCTTTTTCTCTTTTTTTCTTTTCTATTTTCTTTTCCTTTTCCTTTTTCTCTTTTTCTTTATTCTTTTGTTACTGTTTCTTTTTCTTTTTTTCTTTTTTCTCTTCTTTTCTTTTCTCTTTTCCTTTTTATTTCCTTATCTTATTATTCTCTTGCTTTATTTTGCTTCTCTATTACGTTTTCTGCGCCTCGCTTGTACATTTTCTTTTCTTCTTTTATTGTTTTATTGTTTCTTCTTTTCCTTTATGGTTTTGACTATTTCTGTTGCGAGTTAAGGTTATTTGCTCTTCTCCCTTTTAGCGTCATTTATTTTTTTCTATTTTTGCAGCCATTCATTTGTTTTGTGATATTCATTGTTATTTTTTTTGTTTCTCATATCTTTGCTTCATTTTCTTTTGCAACCTTCTATTTCTCCTCTACTTCGTTAATGTATTTTTTCTTCCTTTTACATATTTATGGTGACGTGTGTTTTCCTTTTTTTCTCTCCTTTTTTTTTTTTTACATATTCTTTCTCACGGCCATTCCTTTATTTGATTTTTATTTTCAAATTCCTGTATTTATTGGCGCGCTGGTTTATTATCCCATTTTTCTACAATATTTTTTTTATTCTGTGTAGTTTTTATTTAACTTTCTCATTTCTCGTATTATCTAGCTAACTATTTCTCATTTTTCACGATTTCTATTACCACAAATCCTTCACACTTCTTTGTCTACCATATCTTTACAATCCAGCATTACTCTCTATACTTCTACGGCGCTTTTTTCTCTCTTAATTTTTCCTCCCTTCGCCTCCTCATTTATTTCTCTGCCCTCCCGCGCCCAGGCACACCTCCGCACCTACAGCACACACGCCCCTTCTCCTTACGCTAATCGCTCTCACTCACCATGCACAGCCAGTCTTCCGAAGCTCCTCTCTCACCACCAACGCCCATCACCCCCATTTCTCTTCAGCCCTTGACTCCTTTGCTTCTCTCCACGTATAGGATAAGACTCGTATTCTCAAACACTTCTCCACTTCACCTCCACTATTTCAAAAAGGCTTTATTTAAGTTCACACAAATTTTTTAAGGTGTTTTTACGGTTTTAGAGAAGGATTGGCAAGATTTTTATATCATTATCTGGAGAAACACTCATGAAAACCCAGCTAATCGTCTCCGTGGCCTTGGAAAACAATTGTGGTGAGAAAGAGCAAAGAGTTTCTGAATATATGCTCGTATTCTCAGACTATTGTGCTCAACCTCTATTATTTCAAAAGGCTTTATATAAGTTTACACGAATTTTTTTAAGGTGTTTTTTATGATTCTAGTGAAAGATTAACATGATTTCTATATTGTTAACTGGAGAAACACTCTTGAACACCCCGCTAATCACCTCTGTGGCCTTGGAAAATACTCGTGGTTAGAGAGCAAAGCGTTTCTGAATTTTTGTGTGTTGGTTGTATTTAATCGTTTGGTTTGGTTTAGTGGTGGGATTAAAGAATTGTGTTTTTTTTCTTTATTTTTATCATTTTCGTCTTCTCTCTCTGTTCCTTCCTTTATGTTTTGTTTTCCATTTTCTTTTCTCTCTCTTTTACTTCTTCCCTCTTTTCTTTTCTCTTTCTCTGTTTTATTCATCATCTCTTTTCTCCACCTTATCCCCTCTCTACCATCACTCTCCTCCCCTCCCTTCTTCCGTCATTCCCATCCTTCTTTACCCCTCTACTTCTTTCTCTCTCTCTTTCTCACCCATCGTCCCTCTCTCTCCCTCCTTCCCCACCCTTCTTTCTCTCTCCTTCCTCCTAGGGCCGTGTTGAGGGAGGGTCACCATCTCTCTTTATCAGCAAGGATGGTGTTCCCTCGTCGCCCTTAGCGTTGCCATTATCTTCCCTATCTGCCTCCTCCATCTACGTCTGTACGGGCCCTCGCTCCCCTCACACACACACACACACACACACACACACACACACACACACACACACACACACACACACTTATGTACAACACCTCGAATGTGTTTTCATGCAGCATCTAAAACAAATTACTTTTATCGCAGTGCCAAAGATGGTCTTTTATTCAAGCGTCAGTCCTGCTTTTAGTCATGTAAATAAGTAGTTGGGAAAATCACCGTTGCAAACCCTTCAGCTTATGATGTGCAGCATGGTCATCACGTTAAATGATGCTGCGTGATGACCGCTTGATTGGTTGGCAATATGGCGAGTAATGCGGCGAGTAATGGTTGCCAACGATGAATCTTGTTCTTCTGCCAGCGTTGTTCCTACCAGCCGGGCACTAGGCATCTCTCACCCGGCCTGTGCTCGCTGCTCGCTGCTCGCTGCTCGGGGCTCTGGGTTGGCTCACTCACACCCCGCTGGGACATTAATCCTGAGGGTGCTGCCGCCCTTACTGGGTCAGGGGACGCGAGTTTGACTGATTGATACACTGCTGAACCAAGAGTCCAAACACCACCCATGCTCGCCTTCCATACACGCCTCCCATTCACGTCTCCCATGCACGTCTTCCATGTCCGCCTGCCATGCACGCCTTCCATCCACGCCTCCCATCCACGACTCTCATTCACGCCTCCCATGCAAGCCTTTCATCTATGCTTCCTATCCACTCCTATCCACGCCTCCCAACCTTTTCTCTCATCCACACCTCTCACCCACGCCTCCCATGTACGTCACCCACGCCTCTTTCATATCCCCATAGCTACACACACACATGGACACATTGATGGATACACACGTGTGCCATGAGTCTGTTCCGTCCACGCACTCCCATGCACGCCACACATGCACTGATGAATGGTCGCTGATGGATATAGTCCCGCCTTGAATTCATATAACACCTACGCACACCACCCACGCACACCACCCACGCACACCACTCATGCACACCACCCACACACAGTACCCATGATCAACACCCATGCTCAACACCCATGCACAACACCCACACACCACAGCGCACCATCTATGCTTCCATTATTATCTCATCGTACACAGGCTCATATTCTTAAACACTTCCACGCTCCACCTTCACTATTTTCAAAGGGGTCTAGTTGAAGTGACACGGGTTTTTAAGGGTGTTTCTGTGATTTTAGTGACATGTTAACAAGTTTTCTGCATAATCAAAGGAGTCTATTTGAAGTGACACGGGTTTTTAAGTGCGTTTCTGTAATTCTAGTGACATGTTAACAAGTCTTCTGCATTATCAACAGGAAAAATACTCTTAAGAACTCGGCTAATCTTCTCTGTAGTCTTTGAAAATATTCACGGTGAGAGAGAGGGAAGCGTTTCTGAATATGGCGCATACACATCCACTTAAAACCTCCCGACTTTCACACATTCCTGTCTAAAATAAGATAATGAAAAAGAAACCTGCGTGCCCTTGGGGGGATGGTGGTGTGTGGCTCGAGGGCCCCCAAGGATCACTTCTGAAGGAGCTGCGGGAGTGAGCCAGTTTGGTTTCCTTCAGGGGCAGGTTTGGAAAGATAAAGACAAGCCCGACGCTCCACCAGAAGAGTAGCACTTGTGTATGTGATAAAAAGAAAATTGTTTGAGATACTTCATGAGAACGAATTTGAGGAAGTGGTGGTGGTGGTGGTGGTGGTGGTGTTTGGATGTTGGAAATTTGACTGTTTTGAGTGAAGTGAATATATAATGATAATAAGTCCATCATTGTCAACAGTAGTAGTAGTAGTAGTAGTAGTAGTAGTAGTAGTAGTAGTAGTAGTAGTAGTAGTAGTAGTAGTAGTAGTAGTAGTAGTAGTAGTAGTAGTAGTAGTAGTAGCAGCAGCAGCAGTTATTGTTATTGTGGCAGGAGCTGTGATAATATCGATAATGACAATAATGATAATAGCAATGACAATAATAATAGTAACAAAATTGATAACAAATAGATAAAAAACACCAACAAAAATACCAGTGACGATAATAATGATAATAATGATAATAGCAATAATACGTAATGCGAAGGCGAACCACTGAATATTTAAGGCCAGGATTGAATTCGGCGCGATAAATCAAGGTTCACACAGCGATATCGAAGTGTTGCTCGTAACTTATCTTAATGACACCTAATAAATATTGACGGTGGGGGGACATAATTTAATGCACACAATGGACAACTTCTTCACTTTTACTGCTGCCCGTTAATCATGCACACACACACACACACACACACACACACACACACACACACACACACACACACACACACAGGGAGACAAATAAGCCTACTTGTCAATTAATCTGTCGTTCTCTCCATTTCATTCTCTCTCTCTCTCTCTCTCTCTCTCTCTCTCTCTCTCTCTCTCTCTCTCTCTCTCTCTCTCTCTCTCTCTCTCTCTCTCTCTCTCTCTCTCTCTCTCTCTCTCTCTCTCTCTCTGTCTTCTCTCCCTAGGGTCTCATCTACGTGATGCATATTCATCTCCTCAGCGGGGCGGCGGAGGGGGCGATGGGGCAATGGGGAGGTGGGGAGTAGGGAGTGGGGAAAGGGAGGAGGGTTAATCCCCATCAAGAGAAGTCATGCTCACGCCATCTTTGGTGGAGAGAAAGCTGAGAGAGAGAGAGAGAGAGAGAGAGAGAGAGAGAGAGAGAGAGAGAGAGAGAGAGAGAGAGAGAGAGAGAGAGAGATTTATGACGTTTAAGATATCTAGCTAATGATGATGATATTGATAATAATGATAAGAATATTATTACTACTACTACTTCTACTACTACTACTACTACTACTACTACTACTACTACTACTACTACTACTACTACTACTTTGCTGGTTATTTTGATAGTAGAAAAAATGTAGGTAGCAATTATTATGAAGACAACAACAACAGCAACAATAACAACAACAACAACAACAACAACAACAACAACAACAACAACAACAACGAACTCAGAATAACCTTTAAACAAAAAAAAGTAACAAAAAACCCAAAGCAAAACAAGGGAAACGAAAACCTTACAACATTCTCGAAGCAAATTATATCCACAGTTACGTACTAAATCCCTTCAGTACCGTAACGCGTCTCCACATTCATTCTACTTACTATTTGATCACTTTATACAGCTTCAGGAACTTATTGTGGGGATAAAAATAGTGAAGACTGTAACCATTAATCTTCTGACCTCCGTAGACCCTTCCTAATGTCAATAAAATGGTCCAATATATAGAAAACTCAAGGTAGAAATGCCTCCAAGTACTGGAATTAAAAAGAACCAAACCTCTGTGCTGGAGTTGAGTCAATACCGTAACGCCAGACGCCGCTAGGGTGAGCAGTGACCCGCGACCAGTTAAGACGGGGATTCATTAGACAGGAAGGCAATCAGACGCGCACACAGGCAGACACGCAGGTACTCAATATAGACAAACGCATAACAAAGAGGCGGAGAAACGAATAGATAAGGAAAAGTGAAGTGGATGAGAAAAAATAGAAGTACAGACAAGCTTGCAGCCACTTCACGCAGACAAATGCTTGACAAACAGGTGGAGAAACAAACAGGTGAAAAATGTACGGGAGAAGTGAAATGGTGAGTCAACTATGCAAGTACTGAGGTGGAAGAAATGTGGAAGAGGAAAAATAGAAGTACAGATTAGTATGCAGCCACTTGACAAACAGGTGGAGAAACAAATTGAGGAGAAATGTACGAGATAAATGAAAAGTTTGGCCAAATATACAAGTACTGATGTTGAATTTATACAAAAGAAGTCAAATGAAGAGTTAAAAAGATATGAAAAAAAAAGAAAATTCAAACATAAAGTGGGAAGAAAGCAATACTGGTTTACATATATACATATTTATAACAAAATAGACAAACGAGCATATGAGGAGGATGAAATAGTTAGAGAGAGAGAGAGAGAGAGAGAGAGAGAGAGAGAGAGAGAGAGAGAGAGAGAGAGAGAGAGAGAGAGAGAGAGAGAGAGAGAGAGAGAGAGAGAGAGAGAGAGAGAGAGAGAGAGAGAGAGAGAGAGAGAGATACACTAAATATTGACGAATGTACAGGAGATGAAAAAAACTAATACATTGAAAAAAGAATGAAAATGAATAAGTTGACAGTGAAAAGACGCAAAAGTGACAATGGAAAGCACACTCACAATTATATAAAAAAAAAAAGACGAAATTAATTGAAAAAGAAAGAGACAAAAAAATATCACCAAAAATGAAAAAAAACATGAAACTAATCAACAAAACTAGAGAGAGAGAGAGAGAGAGAGAGAGAGAGAGAGAGAGACCCCCCCCAACATATTCACTCACCTGTGCAAATAAAGGAAAAAAAAAGAAATCGCTTAATAGACAAAACAAATGAGAAAAGAAAAAGGGAGAAAGAAAAAAAAAGAAAAAGACCCCAATGAAATTCTCCCTCCCCAAAAAAAAAAAAAAAAAAACAGATACACAGGTAATAAAAATAAAAGGAAACAAATAGCATAATAGATAAAACAAAAAAAAAGAGAGAAAGGGAGAAATAAAATGAAAGAAAGAGAAAGAAAAAGGAAGAAAAAGATAGTATAAGACCACTCCCTGAATGAGGTAATGAATCCGTTGACACATTCACTCACCTGTAGAATTAAGAGAGACAAATCAATACAGAAATCCAAAATTAATGAGAAAATGAGAAAGAAAAAAGAAAAAGATAGAGAAGGAAGTAAAAGACCCCCCCCCGTGGAAGTCCACTGCAAAATTAGACACATAGGTAATGAATCCGCTGACACATTCACTCACCTGTGCAAAGAAAAGAAATAAATCAATACACAAAACTTAAAAAGGAGAAAAGAGAAAGGAAAAGAAAGACAAAGAAAGAAAAGGAACGAAAAGACCCCCCCCCCTGGAAGTCCACAGCAAAATTAGACACACAGGTAATGAATCCGCTGACACATTCACTCACTTGTGCAAAGAAAAGAAACAAATCATACTTTATTAAACACCTGTTCATCTTCTCACTTGTCTTCCCTCCTCACCTATCTTCGTTCACCTTCCTATCTTCCTTCCCTCTACTTAACATCTCGTACCCAAAGAAGACCCACCCTCCCTCATATTCCCTCCACTACTCCTCCCTCTCCTTATTCCCTCCTCCACTCTCCTTTCCTTATCTTCCTCTTCCCTCTCACCATAACCTTCCATTCTTACAGCTTCAGTTTTTGTTTTTCTCTGTTTCTCCATTCTCTTTTCTTATTCCTTTTTATTCCTTCTCCCTCCTCCAGTCCTCATTTTCTATTCTCGACCTCTCCCCTTCCCTCCCTTCCGTCCTTTTGTTTTTATTATCTGTTTCTCTATTCGTGGTCCGTTTTTATTCATTTTCCCTCCTCCAGTCCTTCTCATTCTCTGTTCTCGACCTTTCCCTTTCCATTCCTCCCTTCTTGCTCCCTCCCTCCTCCTCTCTTTCTCCCTCTCCTTAATGCTCCCAACTCGGCAGGATGGGAAGTTATCTGCCGTTGGTCGATGTTTTCATTTGGACGACAACTTCAGACGGATCATACGAGTACCCACGCACGCACACACACACACACACACACACACACACACACACACACACACACACACACACACACACACACACACACACACACACACACACACACACACACACACACGCGCGGTTTTTTTTTATTATTGTTTGTGTGATTGAAACTGTGGATTTGTTTGTAACGTTGCTTTTGATGGCAGTAATGATAATAGTAATGATAATAATGATGATAATGATAATAATGATGATAATGATGATAATGATAATAATGATGATAATGATGATGATGATGATAATGATGATGATGATAATGATGATAATGATGATAATGATAATGATAATAATGATAATGATAATAATGATAATGATAATAATAATAATAATAGTAATAACAATAATAATAATAATGATAATAAAATAATAATAATAATGATAATAATAATAATAATAAGAATAAGAATAAGAAGAAGAAGAAGAAGGAGAGGAAAAAGAAAAAGAGAAGAAAAGAAGAAAAGGGAGAAGAAGAAAAAGGAGAAGAAGAAGAAGAAGAAGAAAAAGAAGAACAAGAACAAGAACAACAAGAACAAGAACAAGAACAAGAAAAATAATAAAAAAAAAATAAAACGATCATTACAAGCAATAAAAACACTGATTTCAATTCCTACTACTCCACATCCCCTTCTTCCCTTCCTCTTCCCCTCCTCACCTATCCCCTCCCATCCTCCCCTTTCCCATTCCTCCTCCCCTTCCTGGTGGGCGTGGGCAGTGTCCGGGTGACCTACGTGACCCCTACACCACCCCCCTGGACCGTCCCCCAATCACCCCACCACCCCCACTGGCCCCCCCTGACAAATAGGGTCACAGCAGGAGGGGGCGGGGACGGGCAGGTCATTTTTCTCCCTAAATTAAGTGTTTGTCGGGGAATTTTTTCTCTTCAAAAGGTGGACAGGTGAAGCAGCAGGTGTCACGGGGGTGGGGGGGGGGCGCCCAGGTGACCCGCTGGTTTTATAGGTGAGGCTGATCGCTTCTTGGGAACGGAAAGGTTGGTTATTGTTATACTGTGTGGGTTTATTGGGCTACTTAACGTGGTCTATGGGGGTTTGGTTTAGTTTGCCTTTAGGTTTGGGGTTTTTGATGTGGTCAGTAGGTTTTGTTTATTTATTTATTTTTTTTTTTTTTGCTTTTTTTCATCTTTCGTTTTCTTTTCTCCTTTTTTTGTGATTCAGTTTTTCTTTTTTCCTTGTTTTCTTTTCTTTTTCTTTCTTTTTCTTTTCTTTTTTTTTCTTTTTTGGTTCACATTTTTGTTTTCTTTTTCTTCTTTTGTGGTTCTGATTTTCTTTTTCTCTTTATTTTTTGTGGTTCTGATTTTCTTTTTCTCTTTCTTTTGTGGTTCTAGTTTTTTCTTTTTCCTTTATTTTTCTTTTGTGGTTCTATTTTTCTTTTTTTCCTTTTGTGGTTCTGATTTATTTTCGTTTTCTTTTTTTTTCTTTTTTGTGGTTCTGATTTTCTTTTTTTCCTTTTTTTCTCTTTTCCTTTTTCTTTCCTATTTTTTCTTTTTGGTTCTGATTTTCTTTCTCTTTATCTTTTGTTGTCCTTTTTTTTTTTCTTTTTCTTTTGTGGTTCTAGTTTTCTTTATTTTCTTTTTTCTTTTTTACTTTTGTTATTCTAATCTTCTTTTTCTTCTGTGGTTCCGATTTTCTTTTTTTTTATCTTTCGTGATTCCAATTTTTATTTATTTTATTTCTAAAGTAACTGGGTAAAATGTGTCTTGTCTTGTGTGTGTGTGTGTGTGTGTGTGTGTGTGTGTGTGTGTGTGTGAGCATTTTTCTTTCATATCTCTCTTGTTTTGTTATCTATTTATTTTCAACACTTTTTTTCCTTTATTTCTATTTTGATATCTTTTTATTAATTTTTCTACTTTTACCTCCGTTTTGTCATCTTTTCATTTTGGGAGCATTTTTTTTCTTGTATTTTGTTTCGTTATCTATTTATTTATTTATTTTCCTTTGCGTGTTGTGAATCCGATAAATGTCTTGGCAATTTGTAAGGAAACGTTTGCTCTTATCTTGTGTGGGTTTACCGAGATACTTAAAATAATATACATGTAAACGTTTTATTTTTGTCTGATGTGCAATAGTCTTTCTCGTTTTTCCTTGTGTGTGTGTGTGTGTGTGTCATTTTGAGAAATTTTTTTTGCTGGGGGACTGAATAAAAAGATCAGTCTTGTTTTGGGTTATCGATCTAGTTAAGTTCGCACATTTGACGTTTTTTTTTTTTTATCTTTGCATAATGTGCTTTGTTTTTTCTTCTAT
The DNA here is from genome assembly GCF_017591435.1 of Portunus trituberculatus. Taxonomy (NCBI): domain Eukaryota; kingdom Metazoa; phylum Arthropoda; class Malacostraca; order Decapoda; family Portunidae; genus Portunus; species Portunus trituberculatus. The sequence goes on along the minus strand of NC_059278.1, from coordinate 2,782,399 downwards.
ATGAGAGAATCTGAGATTTTTGCGGGGAAACTGGATTAAAGGTCGGTTGTCTTGTGTGGATTTACCGAGTTACTGAATTAATATACAAGTAAACGTCTGATTTCCTCTTAGTTTTTCTCATTTTTCCTTTTGTGTGTGTGATTTTGAGAGATTTTTTTTTGCGAGGAAACTAGATAAAAAGATCGGTTATTGTCTTGTGTTGGGTTCTCGAGTTAGTTAAGTTCATACAATTAACCTTTTTACCTTCACTTGATAT
>NC_059278.1:2744643-2772143 GCF_017591435.1 Portunus trituberculatus | reverse complement strand
GTCACACAGGTAGAGGTGACGGCTTAATCTGGAGTGACTTCACAGCATCAAGGGAGGTCAGGGAGATGAAGGTACAGCGCCTCCTCCTCCTCCTCCTCTTCCTCCTCCTCCTCCTTCTTCTCCTCCTCCTCTTCCCTTTCCTTCTTCTTCATTTTTCTTCTTCTAATATCTTGCTCTCCACATTTGGTATTATTGTTGTTGTTGTTGTTGTTGTTGTCGTTGTTGTTGTTGTTGTTGTTGTTGTTGTGTTATTTTTGTTATTGTTATTATTTTCATTATCATCATCAACATTATCATTATCATCATCATTACCATTATTTGCTCTCTTACATGTACTCTTCTTTCTTTCCCTCTTACTTTATGTCCTCCTCCTCCTCCTCCTCCTCCTCCTCCTCCTCCTCCTCCTCCTCCTCCTTAATTATGCTATTAAGTTTCTGCTCATCTAAGACATTCTCTAGGGAAGGGAGCTGGAGGGAAAGAGGAGGAGGAGAAGGGATGAGGAAGAAAAAAAGAGAGAGAGGAAGAGCAGAGACAGGAGAGGATAAAGGCGTAGGAAGACAAACAGGAAGAGGGTGAAGCAAGCAGGGAAAGGGGAAGGAGGGTCAGGCAGATGCAAAGGGGAGCAGCAGGAAGACGCAAATTACATCCAAACTCTTGCACCGGAGCAGAGAGAGAGAGAGAGAGAGAGAGAGAGAGAGAGAGAGAGAGAGAGAGAGAGAGAGAGAGAGAGAGAGAGAGAGAGAGAGAGAGAGAAGGCGGAGGGGAAAAGATAAACAAACACGCAAAATCTTAATACTCCACCAACCACTTCATGTATCAAGCAATGACAGAATCTTGAGAGAACTTTGAGAGAATCTTAAGAGATGAATCCTAATCTTAACCCCTTCAGTACCATGCCACGTTTCCATATTCATTCTGCTTACTATTAGATGATTTTATACAGCTTCAGAAACTCATGTAGGGGAATCAGAATAGTGAAGACTGTGGCCATTAATCTTTTGACCTCTATAAACCCTTCCTAATGTCAATAAAATGGTCTAATCGTACACATATCTCAAGGTAAATAAAATGTGCCAGTATGAAGACTGTGGCCATTCATTTTTTGACCTCTATAAATCCTTCCTAATGTCAATAAAATGGTCTAATCGTACACAAATCTCAAGGTTAAAAAAATGTGTCCCGGTACTGAAGGGGTTATTATTTCAGCAAGCACTTCATGTATCAAGTAATGAGAGAAGCTTAAGAGAACCTTGAGGGAGAATCTTGAGAACCTTAATAGAAACCTGTAGGAGGAGATAAAGAAAAAAACACTTGAGAATTGTGAAAGTGAAGGACGGGAATAAAAAGCGAACAAGACAAGCGGAAAAAAAGAAAAAAAATAGTAAAAAGAACACAAGAAAAGTAGACTATAGGGAGATGGAGATGGAGAATAAATAAAAGCGAGCGTTGTTCTTTGAGAGGGAGAGGGAGAGGAAGGACCGGTAAGTATAGGCAGGCCGTCAGATGGGTGCTCATGTAGGACAAAAGTATAGTAATGTATTGCCCTGCTGGTGATTGTGGGACAGGGAAAGTGATCTGTGGGGTAATTGTCCCTTTCCTGGTGTGTGAACGTGTGTGTGTAGGGAAGGTGCGAGAGGGAAAAGTGAAGAGGAGGGGTTGTGGAGAGGGTGGAGAGGGAGGAAGAAAGGGGAGGAAAATGATGAGAGGGGGGTGGGGAGGGAAAAGGGAGGAAATGGGTATGTTAGAGTTAGCAGGTCTTGAAGCGGAAGTCTGTGGGTGGCCCTCTTGCACACACACACACACACACACACACACACACACACACACACACACACACACACACACACACACACACACAATAAACCAGATACTATTTAAAGAAAGAAACCTAAATCTCTCTCTCTCTCTCTCTCTCTCTCTCTCTCTCTCTCTCTCTTAGCTCCTGTTTTATTACCCCTCCCACCCTCTTTGTCACCTTCCCCTACCTTTACCTTCCCTCTCCCTCCCTTCTTCTACCTCCTCCCCCTTCATTGTCCTTACCCTGACCCTCTCATCACCTCCACTTCCTCTCCTCGCTCTCTCACTCAGCACCTGTCTGAGTGATTGCTTCATTACCTGTGACAGCGGCGGAGGAAAGGAAACAAGGAGGAAAAGCAGGAGTGATACGGGAAGAGAAGAGGAGGAAAGTAAGACGTGGAGGAAAATGGTGAATGTGTAGAATTAGGAAAGGCAAGGAAATCAAGGGACAATGAGAGAGAGAGAGAGAGAGAGAGAGAGAGAGAGAGAGAGAGAGAGAGAGAGAGAGAGAGAGAGAGAGAGAGAGAGAATGCTTTGTTTGTGTGTGTGTTTGTCTCTGTTTTTCTGTCTTTGTCTCTGTGTCTCTGTCTCTCTCTCTCTCTCTCTCTCTCTCTCTCTCTCTCTCTCTCTCTCTCTCTCTCTCTCTCTCTCTCTCAGTATAAAAAAAAGCAGGTAAAAAAAAAACACATGCATTCCAACGTAATTCATTATTCCAAACATGACAAAAGGCACTGAGAAATGTCCGCGTGTTTTAGTAATATGGTGTGGACGTTTACCTGTTTTTGCACGCGCCTTCTCGTTACAGGTGTTGCATATCTGAGGCAGGCAGGTAGACGTATGAATATGCAAGTGTCCTTTGATAGTGGTGGCTGCGCTCAGGTGTAATCTTGCTGACGTGTATTTACAGATGTGCGCAAGACAATATCAGGTATTCATGTCAGGTGTGGACAAGGGATAGAGAGAAAGAAAGAGAAAGAGAGGGGCTAAATACACAAAATAAACAGGGCTACATAAACATGGGTCATTTCCACCTCTTTCTCGTACAAATTCATAGGAGTTTATCATGATAATATACGATTTTTTCCATGTCTTCCTCTAAACCCTTCTTTTTTATATACTGCACCTGGGCCTTGCTTCTCCCTCCTAATTAGATGTCTTACCTGCATTACCTGCTCACTCACACCTGGTTACATTCACCGACACACACACACGGCTGCAGTATTCCCGCCTTATCGCTCCTCTGGCTGGGCGGCGGGAAGGGATGCAAGTGTCTGAAGGGACGAACTCACTGTGTAATCAAGAACATATATTTTTACAGCCTTCCTCTCGTTTGTGGTCGAGAGGAAGGTGACTGGTAGTGGTAGTGGTGGTGGTGATGTTGGTGGTAGTGGGTTAGTTGTGGTTGGTGGTAGTGTTAAATGATATTTCCTTTATTTCTTGTCGTGTTGTTGTTGTTGTTGCTGTTGTTGTTGTTGTTTGTTGTTTTCATTAGTAGATGAGTGAAAATTTGCGTGGTTTTCTTGTCCTGCCTTGAAAATACGTGATGTTTACTTAATATTTTAGTAGTGGTAGTAGTAGTAGTAGTAGTAGTAGTAGTAGTAGTTGTTGTTGTTGTTGTAGTAGTAGTGTTGTTGTTGTTGTTGTTGTAGTAGTAGTAGTAGTAGTAGTTGTAGTAGTAGTAGTTGTAGTAGTCGTAGTATCACTAGTAGTAGTAGTAGTAGTAGTAGTAGTAGTAGTAGTAGTAGTAGTAGTAGTAGTAGCAGTAGTAGTAGTAGAAATAGTAACATGAGTAGTAGTAGTAGTAGTAATAGTAGTAGTAGTCGTAATAGTAACACGAATAATAACAATAATAATAATGATACTACTACTACTACTACTACTACTACTACTACTACTACTACTACTACTACTACTACTACTTCTACTACTTCTACTATATACTACTACATATCTGTGTGTGTGTGTGTGTGTGTGTGTGTGTGTGTGTGTGTGTGTGTGTGTGTGTGTGTGTGTGTGTGTGTGTGTGTGTGTGTGTGTGTGTGTGTGTGTGTGTGTGTAGGCGCGCGCGTCTGCCGGTGGGTGGTCCTCGCCCCATGAGGCAGCTTCCGTCCCCCACACGCCTCTCACCTGCCGCGCCACTCCTTGACCCCTCCTTCCCCTCTCCTCTCCCCTCCTCTTCCCCTGCTCCCCTCCCCCTCTTCTCTTCTTCCCTACCCTACCTCCCACGTAAGCCCAGTTCCTTATCTCTCTATTCGTCCTCTCCCCACCCACGTCTTTCCTCTCCCTTTTCCTCCCATCCTTTTTCCTTATTTCCCTTCATTCTAAGTTCTATTCCCTATCCCTCTATCTTTCCTCCTTATCCCTATCCTTCCTTTCCTTCACCTTCCTTTCCCTCCTCATTCAACATCTTTTCCTTCCTCTTCTCTTCTCTTTCCTTCATTTCTTTTCATCTATTTACCTTTTCTTTCTTTATCTTTCCCATTATCTTCTTCGTGTTTTTGTTTCGTTTTTCCCTCCTCACGCTATTTTACTATTTCTCAGTCTCTTCCTTTATCTTCTCTCTCTCTCTCTCTCTCTCTCTCTCTCTCTCTCTCTCTCTCTCTCTCTCTCTCTCTCTCTCTCTCTCTCTCTCTCTCTCTCTCTCATCATCCTTCTCCCATTTCCTCTGTCATGCCTCTTTGCCAGTCCACACCTTCCCTTCCCCCTCCCCATTCCAATCCCCATCTTCTCTCTCCACTGATCTCTCCATTTCTCCTCCTCCTCCTCCTCCTCCTCCTCCTCCTCCTCCTCCTCCTCCTCCTTCTCCTCCTCCTCCTTCTTCTCTCCTTCTCTTAGCCGGATATGTCTTAATACGCGTCAGGTGGAGAAGGAGGAGGAGGAGGAGGAGGAGGAGGAGGAGGAAAAGGAGGAGGAGAAGGAGGAAGAGGAGGAGGGAGACAAATTGAGAATGAGGAATCAATTCTTTAAAAAAATAGAAACCATAAGTAATAAATAAAGTGCGACAGTTTCATGCCATTTTTCACCTTCCTTTTTTGCAGGTGAGCGGTGGGAGGGGAGAGGGGACAGGGGGAGGGGGGAGCCGGCAGGTGGCGTGCGTACCTGTGTGAACCTGTGTACCTGTCTGGGGCCACGAGACAGCAGGTAAGGGGAGGTGTGACTTAATTACTGGTGAATCTCCAAGGCCACTGGTAAAGCAAGAGAGAGAGAGAGAGAGAGAGAGAGAGAGAGAGAGAGAGAGAGAGAGAGAGAGGGGGTGGAAGGTGGATTGACTCAGGACTTCAGGACTTTATGAATACATGGAATTTCCTGTTTTCTCTCTCTCTCTCTCTCTCTCTCTCTCTCTCTCTCTCTCTCTCTCTCTCTCTCTCTCTCTTACACTTCGTCACTCTCTCCCCGTCACTCCTCCCTCACTCCTTCATCCTGGTTCCCCGTCCGTCATCCTTCCCAGGCGCCGTATGTGGCAGAGCGATTTATTATTACCATTATCTGTGCCACGGCGCGGTAAACAAATAAATAATGCACCAAGAGACATTTGACCAAAAATATATTCCGAGTTTGTGTGCGAAATTCCATTCAGTAATATATTGGCGGGAGATGGCGCTGAGATGTGTGTGTGTGTGTGTGTGTGTGTGTGTGTGTGTGTGTGTGTGTGTGTGTGTTCTCTTTCTCCTTCCTTCTTTTTCTCCTCATGTTGTTGTTGTTGTTGGTGTTGTTGTTGTTGTTGTTCTCTTCCCCCATTCTTCTTCTTCTTCTTCTTCTTCTTCTTCTAATTTATCTGCTTATTCTCGCCATTATTCTTATCCTTCATCTTTTTTCCCTCTCATAAGCAAGGCGGTGCTCTCCAGGTGTGAGTTTTGTCCAATTACCTGGCCACGCCTCGCCTCTCGCCCCTGCTCCGCCCCTTCCCTCCCCAAGTCTTTTCTCCTTCCACTCCTCCACCTCCCTCCTCCCTCCATCTTCCCCTTCCTCTCTCCTTTCGCTCCGTCTCCTCCACTCATCTCACTCTCCTTCCTCCTCCTTTGTAAAGTAATTTCTGATAATCTTTTAGTGTGTTTTCTAAATGTATTTTCTTACTTTAATCTTCCTCCGTCCACTTCATCCTTCTCTTCCATCTCCTCCTCCTCCTTGTTCTCCATCTCCTCTTCTTCTTCTTCCTCCTCCTCCTCCTCCTCCTCCTCCTCCTCCTCCTCCGCCTCCTGGTCTTGTAAATTAGATGAATAACTTCCAATTTAAGAGGAACGTAAAGAAAATGCGCTGAGTAATTGACAGTGGAAAGTGAATCCAGCGGCGGGGGAAAGTGTATGATAAATGTGTCAATTTTGTTAACACACGACTGTCACCTGGCGCTGACACTCTATTCTTCTTGTATCTCTGAGTTTCATTACCTTTGTTACGTCTCTCTCTCTCTCTCTCTCTCTCTCTCTCTCTCTCTCTCTCTCTCTCTCTCTCTCTGTGTCTAAAAGAATTTCCCAGATTTACATACATCAAAACGCATTCTCTCTCCACCCTACTGGCATTTCCCTCTTTTAGCATTCCCTCCTTCTCTCCTCCCCTCCCTCTCTCCCTCTCTCCCTCCACTCCCTCCACCTCTTTCCTCCACGCACGGCCACTACAAATATTTTCTCCCGTCGTTGGTTCAGTACAAGCCATTTTTTTTTTCCCGCGTTCTAAGGTTCCTCCGCCCTCAGTTTGTTATGAAGGCCTCGATCTTTTGACCTCCTGGAGCCAAATAATATGTAACAAGACACCTACGAGGCTTCTGTGACCTCTAGCTATGATTGGTGTACGTGTGTGTGTGTCTGTGTCTGTGTGTGTGTGTGTGTGTGTGTGTGTGTGTGTGTGTGTGTGTGTGTGTGTGTGTGTGTGTGTGTGTGTGTGTGTGTGTGTGTGTGTGTGTGTGTGTGTGTGTGCTCACATAACAGGTGAAAATAAGGCGGCAGGTTAATTTGTCTCAGTAATTGAGTGTGACGGTGAGTGAGGGCAGGTGAAGGTGAGGGGGTGAAGGGGGAGTGGGGAAAAATGGGGGGAGTAGAGGTTCAGGGAGGAGGAGGAGGAGGAGGAGGAGGGAAGGATATTTGTAGGAAGCTTGTGCAGTGGATGTGTTGTTATTATTATCATTATTATTATTATTATTATTATTATTATTATTATTATTATTATTATTATTATTATTATCATTATTATCATCATCGTGGAACAGGTTAGATAAAGAGAAACACACAGGAGGAGGTGTGCGGTAGTGGCTAGATGGACGGACAGACACACTGACAGGTACAGACAGCCAGACAGACAGGTAAATATATTCTCGTAGATATGTAAGTAAGTACGTGGCTAGTAAGAGAGGAACGGAGTCTATTTACCCACACACACACACACACACACACACAAACACACACGCACACACACACACACACACACACACACACACACACACACACACACACACACACACACACACACACACATACACAACACAATACAACTTACACTGTTACCTTTTCCTACCTTTTCTAGTTTTCCTCTTTTTCTTCTTCTTCCTCCTCCTCCTCCTCCTCCTCCTCCTCCTCCTCCTCTTCCTCCTAATTCACCAGCGTACACCTGAGCGGAAGACTTAATTGGTGACACCTGGGGGCGCGGCCTTTTACCTGTGTTTCACCTGTGTGGAGCGCCGTCACTCCTGTGCTGGTGAGGTGGGGAAGGTGTAATCGGGCCTCAGGTGTAATGGCAGGCTGTCGGCGCCCCTCCCGCCCTCGATCCCGCCGCCCTACATGAAGGTAAACATGGAATTTGGCGGGGAAGCGACTCAATTATGGGAGTGAGTCGTGGTGGTGGTGGTGGTGGTGGTGGTGGTGGTGGTGGAGGTTTTCTTTGGGTTAAAAGGTGATTATTGTCATTTGTTGTGCTCGTGTTTGTTTTGTGATTTTTTTGTGTGTTTTTCTTTTTTTCTTTTTTTGGTGGTGAGTTGGTGATGAGAGGAGTGAGTGAGTGGTGTTGATTAGGTGTATCCTGTTGTGTGTGTTTATCTTCCCCTCTTTTTTTTTTATGTTATCATTATCATTTTCTCTTTGTTTATTATCCTTGTTTATACATCAAGCAATTCGAATATTCAACTCTATTTACTTTATTCTTATTATTATTACTCTTACTATATCATCACCATCATCACCACCACCACCACCACTATCATCATCATCATCATCACAAATACCCGACGTTCTTGAAAATGCATCCTGGCAGACAACCACGTCCCACAGTACTCCTTCCACCCCCTCCACTCCTCCACCTCCACTTCTCCACCTCCACCCCCTGCACTCCTCCACCCCTCCCCCCGGCACCCCCTGGAGGCACAGATACTCGAGATAGCACTGTCTGATAGCCAAGGCAACTGCTCCCAGGTTGTTGTGGGTAATGACTATTTTTTGAGGGTCCGCCCCTTGTATCCTCCTCCTCCTCCTCCTCCTCCTCCTCCTCCTCCTCCTCCTCCTCCTTCTTCCTCCTCTTCCTTCTCTCCTTTTGTGCATCATCGTGAGCCTCCCAGAATAATAATAATGGCGCTGATAATAATAATAATGCTGATAAAAGTAAATGCAAAAAACAGAAGGTATTTTGGCCGGTTGATAATAATAATAATGCCGATAGAAATAAGAAAAAGTAAAGAAAGAAGGTATTTTGCCAGCTTTGCGAATGAAGGTTGTGTGTGTGTGTGTGTGTGTGTGTGTGTGTGTGTGTGTATCTTTACGTAAAATTGCCTTAAGATGATAATGATAATAATGTTAATGACGATGGGAGTGATAAGCGACGCCACGGTCTTATGCTAAAATAAACTGGTCTAATGTTGATGATTCTCCTGGTATCTCAAAAACTACTCCTTCCATAATGTGTACTAATTTTAATCTGCTCACGTAACTCGGGATAAAAGAACGCTGCTTTTATAATATTAGACTTGCTCGCCTCGGGGCACGCCAGGCTCTGATGCTGCCCCACCCCACCCCATCCTGCCTCGCCCCGTCCTTCCCCGCCCCGGCCCTCCCTCCCCCTACTCTGCCCTGCCCTGCCTAGCTTGTGTCTTAACCAGAAACAGCAGCACAAGAGGAGGGGAGGAATGAGGTGATGGTGGTGGTGGTGGTCGTGGTGGTGGTGGTGGTGGTGATGGTGATAGTAGGGGAGTAAGAAGGAGAGGGTTAGTGGGAGGGGACTAAGGGAAGCAAAGGTAGTAATGATGGTGAAGAAGGTAATGATTGTGGTTGTGGTGATGGTGATGATGATGGTGATGATGGTGATTTGTTTTTTATTCACTATATTTAATTGTGACAATGGTGATGAACTGATGATGATGATAGTGACGAAGAGCATGACTGACTTCCCACTCTCCCTTGCACTCGACTCATCATCAGCCAATTTCATTTACCTGTATGACTCACCTGTTGACACTACACAGGTGGTGGTGGTGGTGGTGGTGGTGGTGGTTGTGGTTGTGGTGATGGTGGTAGTCGTAGTTGTAGGCCTCTTAACTCACGCCTCTCTCTCTCTCTCTCTCTCTCTCTCTCTCTCTCTCTCTCTCTCTCTCTCTCTCTCTCTCTCTCTCTCTCTCTCTCTCTCTCTCTCTCTCTCTCTCTCTCTCTAATCCACCTATCGCTTGTAATCCTAAACTGTTTGCGCCCTGTTCACCTGCCTGCCTCACTGATGACAGGTATTTCAACATTATGGCAGAATTACGAGGACCTCCATGCCACCCCCTCCCTTCCCCTTCATCCTTTCTCCCTCCCCAGGCCTCTTCCTCCCTTCCCTCCCTCTTCCTTCCTTCTTCCCTCCTTCTACCACCCTACGCTTCTTCCCTCCCTTTTCCCTCTCCTGCTTCCCTCCTTCATTCCTTCCTCTTCTCTCCCCCTATACCTTTCTCTTGCTTCCCTCTCTCGCTTCCCTCTCCTGCTTCCCTCCCGCCTCCTTCCCGCGGCCTCCTTCCTCCCGCCTCTTACCTCGACATCTTCATCATTCCGCCTTTGTGCCTCCGCCATGACCTCCATTATTAGAGCGCCATAGTTTGAGGTGATGCCATTAACAGCCATGCCATAACATGAATTGTCACTATGCTATGTTATGTGTTGGTGTGTTTGTGGAATTACGTTTTCTTTCTCTCTGTCTGTTCTCTCTCTCTCTCTCTCTCTCTCTCTCTCTCTCTCTCTGAGTTATCCTAGTTTTAATTTAGTCTTCTTGCTTTTTTTTGTTTTTCTTTGTTGTTCTCGTCTTCACATTCTTGCTGTTGATCTCTCTCGTTCTCTCTTTCTCTTTGTTTTGTTTTTCTGTGTGGGAGTGAGGTAAGTGGTTCCCTGCTGAGTAGTGTATTATTATTATTATTATTATCATTATGAGTATTATTATTATTATCATTATTATTATTATTGTTTTTATTATTATTATTATTTTTATTATTATTATCATTATGGTTATTGTAGTAGTGGTAGTAGTAGTAGCAGTAGCAGCAGCAGTAGTAGTAGTATTATTATTATTATTAGTAGTAGTAGTAGTAGTAGTAGTAGTAGTAGTAGTAGTAGTGGAAGTATTATAATTAATGTTATTATAATTTTTACTACTACTACTACTACTACTACTACTACTACTACTACTACTACTACTACTACTACTACTACTACTACTACTACTACTACTACCCACCGGCATAGAAAGACCATCGTCACCACCTACACCACCACCACCACCACCACCAGCACAAGCAAACAAGCATCGAGGGCTAATCACTCTCATCAGCACATCGCCATCACTCACACACACGCTGCCATAACTCGCACCAATAACGAGGCGAGGAAAGGAATCTATTCAATTTATAAACACACCTAGATTACACATCCTCCTGCTAACCCTCTTTTTTCCACCATTTCTTGTGTCTGGGGGAGGGAGAACGTCGGGGGAGAGGGAGTCAGGGTTAGGGAGCAGACACGCACGCACACACGCACAGAAGTTACTAGACGGGAACCTCGTAAAGTACTGGGATGGTTTGTGACGTCACGCGGCATCTGGTTATCGCGTTCTGGGTTCCTGTAATCCGTCAAAATCCGTCAGGCGAGGCAGGATCAGAGAAACTAATTTGCTTGCATTTTTACACCCCGACGGCGAATATGGTAAAACTTTGCAATTTATTTTCGTGTGTTGCGTCGCTGCTCCTCGCGAGACCCAGCAGGCGGCCGCTCTTATAATTACTGCTTGACTCCTGATGCTGCGGCGAGGCGAGGGGCAAGGCGAGGGGCGAGGCGGTGGGACGAGGCGGCAGGGCGTGGATGGACGGTGATCTTATACACACAGCGGTGGTGGTGAAGGGGGTGAAGGGCAGTGTGCAAGATCCTTTTAGTGGCGTTGAGAGGAGAGATAGAATGAGTATTTTTATTAGAGCGGTAGTGATGGGTGAGGACGTGCAGGGCAGACGGGTATTGAGAGGGGAAGTGATGGTGGTAGAAGGGATGCAACACAGTAGATGTGCGCCAATATCCTTAAGGGTGTTGTTGAATCAGTACACGACAAGTAACGGGGTAAAGCTTGATAAAGAACTGATGTAAGGAGATAGGAAGTTAGATATTAAGCGTAGTGATAGACGACAGCATGAAGTACACTTGCTAATCAGGTTGTTAGAGCAGAGTCGATAATGAACTCTGAAGGACTAGACAGGTTAATTGATAAGAATGAGAGAGAGGCTGCCACATGTATAGGCCTCCTGGTTTCTTATGCTTTCTTATTTATCCAAGCGCTCCTTTCTTGATGGTAATGGAGGTGGTGGTCTTACCTACACAATGGTAGCTATGAAGGAGAGTGAAGGATAATTTGAGTGTGATGAAACGAGGCGTAGAATGAGTGAGCTAATGGTGGTGAGTCCATACTATGTCTTTCTATGCCGGTGTGGGTATTGTGATGAGCTTTGTGTGTGTATTGGTGGTGATGAAAATGTGCACGAGTGATTAGAAGTATGCGTCTAAATTCATATATTAAGATTTATTTATTTTTCCATTAGGTTTGGTTTTTACATTCAAAGATCATAAAATATAGTTGAGAGAGAGAGAGAGAGAGAGAGAGAGAGAGAGAGAGAGAGAGAGAGAGAGAGAGAGAGTAATAAATATGACAAAAAGCGACATCCTAGAGTCAGTCTGTGTCACAATGGGGAAGGATTTATTTGTCCTTTAGCGAGTTTCTTATAAAGGACGTGGAGTGTAGAGTACGTTTTCTATGCACCTGGCCACCGCTGCTTATGGGAGACTCTACAGGAACAAGAACTAAACTAGGAGGTGATATTAATTCCTCCCTAACGTAATGGCAAGGAAGAATAGAGGTTAGGGGCGAACACTTTCTTATTATGACAGTTGGTACGAGTCTTGTCTCAGCTTATGGAGGGAAAAATAATAGTGTTTGTATATATTATCCATAAATGTTGCAATACTTTCGTCTTATGTGCTATGAAGCGGAAAGATTTTAATGTACGATGGTCTCTTTTTTTAAACATGTATTTTTTTTTAGTTATATTAGATCCTTGTATTGGTTTTTGCTTATATAGAGGTGTGTTTCATTTAGGGAAGTGTGGTGCAGTGTGGTGTAGTGTTCGGAGTGCATCACCGTGGCTCTGTTTACACAACTCGGTGAGTATAGGGTTTACAGTTTAGGTTGATGCCGTGACTCATTCACTCTCACCGCGATAATTTTCCAAGGCCACAGAGACCACTTTCCTTTTAATAAGCTCGAAATTTTTGCCAGTCTATCACCACAACCATAAAAATACAGTTAAAAGCGCTTTATTCTCTCTCCACGACAACTTTCCAAGGCCACAATGACCACTAGCCGACTTTTCGAGACATTTTGTTCCTTTTAATAAACAAGAAATTTTGCCAATCTACCACCAGAACTATAAAAATACCGTTAAAAACGTTTTATTCTCTCCCCACGACATCTTTCCAAGGCCATAGAGACAACTAGACATTTTTTCCTTTTGATAAACTAGAAATTTTGCCAATCTATCACCAGAACCATAAAGATATCGTTAAAAACACGAGTAACTTCACTGCGACAATTTTCCAAGGCCACAGAGACAATTAGCTGAGATTACAACCCATTTTTTTCCTTTTAATAAACTAGAAATTTTGCTAATCTATCACCAGAACCAATAAAATAACCTTAAAAACACGAATACCGTCAACTAGAGCCTTTGAAAAGAAGCGATCGTGAGAGAGCATAACGTTCCAAAATACAGGCCAATGTGTTCATTTTGCCACATTTGCAGAGATGATTTTAATTCGCGTAAGTGTAGAGCAGCTTAATTAAATATTGGCCTGGGTACTGTTTGCCTTGCCCGGTAATGCCTCCAATAGACTGATCTTGGCCAAACATTTTTCCATCTCCTATTTTTTTTTTTCTACGTTGAGTTTAATGCATTCGCTTTAGTTAGTTACCTGGCCGGCGTAACGCACACCTGGTCCCGGCCGATGGCGTGATTGATGATGATGATGATGATGAGTCCAATTCAATTTACCTTACCGTGGAAGTAATTTGAGTTCATTTTAATTTTGTTTTTCTTATCTCTTTATTTTTTTTTTATTGAGTTTTGTTTGTATTTAGAGGTGATTTAGTGAGTGAGGTTCGGTGGAGACTGGAATAGTGATGGTGGTGGTGATTGGGGTAGTAATGGTGACGCTGGTGATGAGAGACATGGTGTGGTGATGGTGATGGAGGTGATGGTGATAATGAAGACAAATATTGATAAAGAATGATGTTGGCGATGATGTCAGTGAAGGAAACAGCGGTGACGATAGTGATGGCGGTGGTGTGGTGATGGTGATGGTGATAATGAAGACAAAATATTGATAAAGAATGATGCTGGTGATGATGTCAGTGAAGGTAACAGTGGTGATGATAGTGATGGCGGCAGTGGCAGTGAAAATTTACTCTATGGTGATGATAGCTACAGAAATAGTGAAGTGAAGTCACGAAAAAAAGATAACGACGATAGTGAAGATAAGGGTAACAGAAGAAAGTGACAATGGCAGTGGCGGAGAGACAATGACGATAGTGATGGTGCCTGCAAGAAATGACTGGTCGGGGTAGTGATGGTGGTGGTGGTGGTGGTGGTGGTTGGGGGTAAGGGGAGAGGAACGATGCGGCGAGACGGATCACGGTGATTAATTAACGTTCCGCGTCGCCCAGGTGAGAGACGCCGCCCGCCACGCCGCGCCACTCTCACCTGTGATGATTATTCAGGGATAGGAAAATACTTCGGAACTTTTATATTCTGGAGGAGTGTTCTGAATGCTGCAATAGTGTGACCTTGGCTTGTCTTTCTAGTTCACACACACACACACACACACACACACACACACACACACACACACACACACACACACACACACACACACACACACACACACACACACACACACACACACACACACACACACACACATACAAACACATTCACGTGGGTATAAATGTGTAGTCAAATGATTTTTTCTCGCTTTTATTCACAAAAGTAGAAAAAAAGTGTTATGATATGTTTTTATGGTTTTTTCCTATATTAAACTGGTCTCCACAAAGGTAATCAGTGAATCTATCTTTGTGTGTGTGTGTGTGTGTGTGTGTGTGTGTGTGTGTGTGTGTGGATTGTCTTTGTGTTCTTAACGTACTTTTAAAATGTTTCGCTTTTCAGTTTTCCTTTTTTTTTACATGGAAAAAGTAATGTGAAAGAAAAGAACTTGAACGAAAAGGAGACGCAATTCATGATGATACTCGATTTGAAGTCTAAGGGATTAATCTGCCATTCTTCATCACCATCATCGTCATCATCATCACCTCTACCATCATCATCACCATCATCACCATCATCATTATCATCATCACCAGTCTGCTTCCCTTATTTATCCCCACCACTATCCTCCCCCACCACCACCACCACCACCACAAGACGTTATCAACATATACGTGATCTCTTTATCCCAGTGTATTTAACCATCACCACGACCGCCATTATCACAACAACAACTCCTCCTAATCCTCCTTTTATCCCCGGCCTGCTCCTCCTCTCCCCTCGCTCCTCCTTCTGCTCCTCCTCCTTGAGCCTGAGCGTTGAGCCTCACATTATTCTGAGCTTCCTAGAAATTGAGTCATTGAGGCGGCGGGAGCGAGGTGAGCGGGGCGCATACAACAACACGCGTCTCTCTGCCCTTCGGACGTGTCTTTCTCGATAACAGATCTTTCTCCCTTCCCTTCCTTTCCCTCCCTTCCCTAAGCAGCGCGGGAGTGTGTAACTACTCCTCCCCACAGGCACCAAACTCCCCTTAACCACACCCTCAAACCACCCTCATTTAAACACTCCATTACTCTCCTCTCCGCCGTCAGCCTCGTCCTGGCCTGGCCTCGGTGCTGGCCGGGCTGAGCGAAGCCTGGGAGCGGCGCGTTGTGTGTGTGGAGACTTAATGGGCTGGCCGACACAGACCACAACGATGGATAAACACAGTCGCGGCGCCCAATATCAGACCGGCCATCGCAGCGCTCAGGGATTTATGCCCCCAAATAGTAACCTCACTGCCGAGCCGACCCACACCCGCTGTATATTACGGCGAGGGGGACCATTTCGGCTCGAATCCAGAGGCGGAGACACGGGGAGCACTCGGTCAGCCTGGAGTTAGTCTATGCTTTACGAGGCGTCCACTGAGGGATGCGGTTCAACTTTATTGGCAGTTGCGGCTTAGGCCAGAACGTCAGCCTCCTCCTGTCAGGGCAGTCAGGAGCGCCTCGCCTCGCCTCGCCGCGTCTCACCTCACCTCACCTCGCCTGCCCCTCCGGTGTCTGGTCGCGGGTGTTGCGTCGATTAGGGTGATTATCGGATTTTCAGTGGTTAACGAGCGGATGAGTGTCTCCCGGCGCACTGTGTAAGGAATGAGGTGCAGCATCAGGTGGGGACACATCCCGGGAGACGGAACACTGGCAGCGGGCTTCGTATCTCCTAGTCCAGTATTCCGGCTGACGCGCCACCTCCATCCCGCCGGGCAAGGAGGAAAAATAGATTGCAAGGGTAGAGAAAAAATAATAAAGGCGAGGAGTGTGTTACCATGGTGATGAGGGTCAGGGGCACAGGGGGAGGGAAAGGTGAGGATGGCTATATGTTGGTTGGAGTATAGGGCGGCATCCAGATGAAGAAGATGCATCACAGATAAGATAATAAGTTAATCTGCAGACTTCACCACCAAAGGGAGAGAGGGAAGATGATGATGGTGATGATGATGATAATGATGATAGTGTTATTGACGATGATTATTAAGGGGATGGTGATGATGGAGGGAGAATGTGATGAAAGTAGCATTGACTTGTGTGAAGTTTTCGTGTTGCCTGAGGTAGTGAGGTGCTGGCAAGGCTTCCTGTGTGTGTGTGTGTGTGTGTGTGTGTGTGTGTGTGTGTGTGTGTGTGTGTGTGTGTGTGTGTGTGTGTGTGTGTGTGTGTGTGTGTGTGTGTGTAAACACTTGCATAACACACACACACACACACACACACACACACACACACACACACACACACACACACACACACACACACACACACACACACACACACACACACACATACACACCTTAATTCCCATCACTCAACTAAAGGCTGTGCTGCATATAATCATCCGCACATCCATGTTTGGAGGTGTAAAATATCCACACTTCCACCTCATCCACCTGCTCCTTCCACAAGTACACACTCTTCCACGTCCTCTCTGCTCCCCACTCCACACTAATACACACGCCTCTTCTCCAGCCTTACCACTTTCCTCCTCCACACCCTTCTCCTCCTCCTCCTTCTTCTCTCCTCCCCCTCTTCCTTCTCTCCTCCTCCTCCTCCTCCTCCTCCTCCTCCTCCTCCTCCTCCTCCTCCTCCTCCTCCTCCTCCTCCTCCCTTCTTGTAGCTGACTGTGGCAAAATGACTATTGTTTGCTCAGATAAAAGGCAGACTTGGTAGTGATAATTGAGCCTGTGTTTGCTCTCTCTCTCTCTCTCTCTCTCTCTCTCTCTCTCTCTCTCTCTCTCTCTCTCTCTCTCTCTCTCTCTCTCTCTCTCACGCATACATATATCTATTCTACCACATCCGCAATTTACAAACTCATTTCTCTTTCACTTGCTTCTTCCAATTTTTCTTCTTTTTTTTTTCTTTGTGTTTTTAATTCCTTCCTCCACCCACCACCACCACCACCACCACCACCACCACCACCACCTGGAGGCACACACCTGCTCGTCGTCGCGTCACTGCCATACCTGTATCGTATCATCCTACCTGAGCGGCTCTTACCTGTGGTCGTCTGCACTAAATGGCCGCGACTCACGTGCTATTTAGAGCCAAATTATGAGTTTTCCGGAAATTTGTGGGGAGGAAGGAGGTGGCGGGGCGAGTAGGGAGTGGGGAGACGAGTAGCATTGTGGGTCTTACTGAAGGGAGGGTAAGAGTGAGGGAGAGGCGGAGTGAGGGAGAGTGAGGGTTCCGTCTTTAACCTCTTCCTGGCCCACACACGTTGATTCTGAGAGGTGAACCCTTTTTCCCAATGTTGCCACGTCTCTCCTGCGTGTAACCTTCCCTTTTCTCCCTCTAATGACATTTTAAGACGCTGTTGGAATTGTCATAGTCCACCATTAACTTCTATGTACGTTTTCTTCTCTCTCATTTTTTTTTCTTCATTGTTTTCCCTCGCATTTTCCTTCAGCAAGCGACAAGGGAGTGATTGCAGCGGCGTTCTGTCAAAGTGCGTGGTTCACTGGCTTAAGCATCCGTCCCGGGGTCTGCGTTTCGTGGTTCGAGTCCCGGAAGTTGTTAGCACCGATGTTGATTGGGGTGCACTCCTTATGGGGCCTAATGGACGCCTTGCTGCTTTTTCATCTCCCTTTTTCTTCACTTTATTTCAGCCCTTTTTGCTCTGATTTCCTTGTTTTCCTTTTTTCCTTTTGTTTTCTTTTCGTTCTGTCTTATTTAAATTCCCTCTTTCTTCACTTCATTTCCTTGTATCTCTTTTTTTCTTTTGTTTTTTTTTCTTCGTATTGTCTTATTTAAATGTCTACCGAGGTGTTCTTCTCTTCTTCCTTTTCTTCATTTTATTTGAGCCCATTTCGTTTTGGTTTCCCTGTTTTTTGCTGTTTTGACTTCATTTTCTCAGATTGCTTGTTTTAATCTACCTTTTCGTCTCCTATTTTTCACTATATATCAATCTCCGTGCTTTAGTTTTCTTGTTTCCATAGTTTTGTTTGTATTTCTTCATTGTCTCTGATTGAAATGCATACCGTGTTTTTACCGTGTTGTTCTTCCATCTCCCTTTTTTTTTTCTTTCTCTCTCTCTCTCTCTTTGTTGCATTCCATCGTGTTCGTTATTTTTCTTTATTTCATGTTTGTTTTCAAGCTTTATTTCTTCCCCTTTCGCTTTTATTACACTCATATATTTCCTTCCATTTGCGTTTACATTTTTATTTTGTGTAGCTTTGTTCCTTTCTTCTTTTCAGTATTTTATCTTTTTGTTCACCGTTTTTCTTTCTGTTTCGTTGGGATTCTTGCTTCTTCCGAGATTTCTATACCACAAAATGAAAGGATTACAGGATTTCAACGCTTAACCCCATGACGCGTTTCCGTATCCATTCTGCTTACTATTTGGTGATTTTATACATCTTCGTGAAGACTATCCCTCCATAGATCCTTCCTAAAGTCAGTAAAATGGTCTAATCGTACACAAATCTCAAGGTAAAAATGTGTCTAAGTATTGAAAGGCTTAAAAGATGAAGAACGTTATATTTTCTAGTCTAATAATGACACAAGAGCCACAAATGGGACAAGGGCAACAAAAAACATTAGAATAAGCCTCTTTGAAACATTAAAAAGATTGATAAGAAGATTGAAGGATAAGTGTCTTAGTGTGTCGCTATTGAAAGAGATCGCGTCATAGGAAGGAGGAAATACAGAAGCAGGGCAGAGAATTCCAGAGTTTAGCAGATAAAAATTTAAAAAAAGCATAAAAGTGGCAATGAAAAGAGTGAACGTGCGATACCAGAGTTTCAAATTACTGCGTGTCGTAAATCAGTGATATGCATTCCCATAAACAACACATATTCAATACATTCTTTTTCATGAATTGGCGATTTAGAACTTTTTTTTTTTTACCTTGTTTTTAATACATTCCTAGCGTACTTTTTCCTCCACACTCCTAAAGATATATGAAAAGAAGTTATATATTTTTTAGACATTATGTAGTGACTGAGTGAGCAAGTAACAACATCCTCGCATAGTTTCCCTCAACAATCTTAAAAAAAAAAACATGTGAAAAAAGGAAACCCAGGTCTATTTTCTGTAGTCTTTACATAGCAACTCAGTAAGTAAATCACATCCTAGCATATCCTAACAAACTTTTCCTCCACAATCCTAAGAAAAAAAATGTGAAAAAGGTATATTTTCTGAAGACTTTATGTAGGAACTGAATAAGTAAACAACATCCTTGCATAGTTTTCCTCCACACTTCTAAAAAAATGTGTGAAAAAAGAAAACACAGGTATATTTTCTTTAGACTTTATGTAGCAACTGAGTGAGTAAAATCACAGGCCTTTGATAGCTATTATATATCTGGATAACATCAAAGGCAATACGTCCACGCCTGGGGAAGTGAATCACGCCTCTTTGCTCTCCCGTGACGCATAAACAAGGCCCAGTCTAGCGGTAAAGCACCAGCCTATCCGTGAAGCACCATAAAGCAACACAATCTATAGAACGCCATAAACCCACACACTTTTTAATAAACCATAAACAAGACACACACACACACACACACACACACACACACACACATAACTCCCTCAGGCTAGACACAGTAACCCTATACAATAAATAACACCAGCTTTCACAAGAGGCCATAAGCAACCGGCAGTCCAATCACACCCACACCCACACAGCCGCGCCCTTCCCCTGCCTTCCCCTTAAGGTCTTCGAGTGCTACCGGGCCCCTTATTACACGCCGATAAGCCTCAAGGTCAAGTCTCCGCTAAGCAAATAGGCGAGTCCCTGTCCGGTTATAAGGTAGGTTTGAAAAAATGGAGTAAGTTATTATCGCTTTACCTTTTCCCCGGTGAAGAGATGACCTCGTTACGGATCACTTGGTCACCTGTTACCTGTTCCTTCGAAGTAATCCTTTGTGTTCCTTTAACCCTTCCTTCGTGTGGTTCTTCTTTTCCTTTTTTGCTTTCTCTTTCTCTGTCTCTTTCTTTCTCCTTCTCTCTCTCGTTCTCTCATTCTCTGGTTTTCTTGTATGTCCACGTATTTTTCTTTCTATTAATTGATATGAGTTTTTTTTTTGTTCTGTAATGAAAATAACCGTATCAATTTTCTTTTTCCTTTTGTTTTCTCGTTCTCTGTCTCTCTTTCTTTCTCCTTCTCTGGTTTCCTTGTATGTTCCTGTATTATTCCTTTCTATTAATTGACACGGTGCCCTTTTTTTTTTTTTTTACTCGATTTATCCATTTTTTGTGCGTTTTGTTGCCATCTTTCACGCCCTTTCTTCTCTCCAGGGTTGTGTCTCAAGGCGTCTCTGTAGCGTGGACGTCTTTTATTCTCCTTTTTTTTTCCCTTTTTTTTTTTTTTTGTCTCCTTCATTGTTGCTTTTCCGTGTTTTTGTGCGCGTCCAGTGTGTGTCCCCATTGTCCCTTCACTCGAAGCTACGGCGTCACTCTAAATTGTTGGCGGTGTTTATCTTAGCGTGGGTAATGGTGGAAAGTTATTTATTTGTATCTCTCTCTCTCTCTCTCTCTCTCTCTCTCTCTCTCTCTCTCTCTCTCTCTCTCTCTCACGTCCGAAATATTTATCTTTTAGAATTATTAGTACCAATCATCCTCTCTCTCTCTCTCTCTCTCTCTCTCTCTCTCTCTCTCTCTCTCTCTCTCTCTCTCAGACATTCCCCAGGGCATCCCCATATTGTTCCCCGAGGCCTCCTGGATCGCTCCCCACGGGTACTAAGTCAACCTGGGGCGGGGCGGGGCAGCAGCGGGGTGAAGGGCGGGGAGGAGGGCGGGGAGGAGGGTGGGAAGGAGGACGGGGAAAGACTGAGAGAAGTGGCAGACGAGAAGAACTGTTATTATCCGTAGCAATAGTAGCGGCGGCGGCGGAGGAGGAGGAGGAGGAGGAGGAGGAGGAGGAGGAAAGGAATACAAAGGAAGACAAACAGCAACAGACCGTTAGGTCCTTACTAGGCTGTTTGTGGAGACTATCTACTAACTACCATTGGTAGAGACAGGACAGCAAAGCAGAAGGCTCCTCCCCACCCGCCCCTCCCTCCAGCCGAGGCTGGCAGGAAAAAAGGCGAAACCATGTGATATTAAAAAATCACATGGAATTTTAGTAGAGAGTGAAAAGGAAATGTGTAATCTACGTCTGACTATTTGTGTTTGTGGGGGAAAGTGTTAACGCTTGGTAAATGTCATGTTGTGTGTGCATTGTGTACGTGGATGCACAGTGTGTATGTCGAATGGGTGGTGCGGCAGCCTTGCCTGGCGCTTTCTAGGAGGCAGCAGTCAATCAGGCCCCAGCTCCGTTCAATCCACTGAGATAGCATACTTTCCTGTAGGGACGCCGTACGCTGATAACCCCTTGCAACATTGATCCCTGGTACTTAGTTCCCGATGATGATCAATGGTTGACAAGGCCTCTCCAAACACAGCCCGTCACAGGTCGAGAGTAGTAGTAGTGACCGTTCACTCTGGGCTATCTGTGCGTGTATGCAGTGTAGTGTAGTATGTATGTAAACACAGTGTGGAGTCAAAAAGGTGGTGCGGCAGCCTTGCCTGGCGCTTTCAAGAGAGGCAGCAGTCAATCAGGCCCCAGCTCCGTACAACCACTGTAAAAGTGCACTTCCCTTTAAAGGACGCCGCACACTGTATGGTTACCCCTGCAGCGGTGACCCTGGTACCTTAAATCCCGATGATGGTCACCTACTGTCAGGGCTCTTGACTATCCACAGCCCTTCACAGATCGAGAGTAAAAGTAGTGACCGTTCACTCCGGGCTATCTGTGTCATGTATGGAGGGTGAGAGTAATTCAAACTAACGGGCAATTTAAACCACGATCAGAGGCCCGGGAGATAAAAGAAAAAGCGCAAGTTATTCGGAAATGAATAGCGACAACCGGGGATTAGATTCAAAGTATTTATCGAGGCGAACTTTGAACGTTTCGATAGTACCTGAGTTGACAACATTTGATGGCAGACCATTCCATATATTAACTATGCGATTAAAGAAAAAGTGTTTGGCTTCATTTGTTACAAAGCGCTTACCAACAATTTTAAAACCATTGCTTCTGGTGACATTTGACTGGTCGACTGATACGTATTTTTGAATATTCATATTTGCAAACCCATTAAAAATTTTGAAAAGCATGATAAGGTCGCCTCTTACTCTCCGTTTCTCAAGAGAAAATAAATTTAATTCCTTTAGGCGTTCCTCGTAGGATTTGTTCCGCAGCCTTGGGATCATTTTTAGTTAATCTGCGTTGTGTTCTTTCTAATTTTTCGATATCTTTTTTGTAATACGGTGACCAAAACTGAACATTGTATTCGAGATGTGGACGGACGAGTGAGTTATATAATGTTAATATTATTTTCTCGGACTTGAAAGTGAAAGATCGTCCAATGAAACCAATTAATTTATTCGCAGTTTTGACGACTTCAGTACAGTGTTTGCTAGGCTTGAGATCTGCTGAAACAATGATACCAAGATCTTTTTCTTTGTCCACACTCGTCATTGGGGTATTATTCATATTGTATGTCGCCTGAGGATTTTGATTTCCTATGTGTAAAACGTGGCATTTATCTATATTGAATTTCATTTGCCACTTGTTTGACCATTCGATGAGAGGAGGAGGAGGAGTAGTAGGAGGAGAAGGAGAAGGAGATGAAGAATGAAGTATCAGCACCCAACTTTCATCTCCACCAGACTCTCCTCCTCCTCCTCCTCCTCCTCCTCCTCCTCCTCCTCCTCCTCATCCTCCTCCTCCTTCACCTCCATCACCTCCACCATCATCACCACTTGTGTCACCCTTGTCATCTCCAGCTTGCAAAGATAACTGTTCTCTGTTCTACCTTGTTATTCCCCAGTGATGGATAACCCGCTCGAATATTCATGAGTCTTCCAAGGGGCGCCCCGGGGAGGTGAGTTTCGGGGGGTGAGGGCGGGGAGGGTAGATGGGCGGTTGGGGGTGTTTAACCTGTGGTAGTTTTTGAAAGGGGCTTGTGTGTTTAAAGGGGTGGGTTTGTATGGGGTTGGTGGCAGTGGTGCAGTGGTAGTGGGTTTTCTATGGGCGTTTAGTGGGCTTAATTTTTACCTTCCTTTTGATTTTTCCACCTGTCTGTCTGTCTGTCTGTTTTTGTGTGTGTGTGTGTGTGTGTGTGTGTTTTGTATTCTTTTCTCCATATTTTTTCTGTCTATTTTGTGTATCTGTGTGTATTGAATGTTTGTCATCTCTCTCTCTCTCTCTCTCTCTCTCTCTCTCTCTCTCTCTCTCTCTCTCTCTCTCTCTCTCTCTCTCTCTCTCTCTCTCTCTCTCTCTCTCTCTCTCTCTCTCTCTCTCTCTCTTGTCATACCTGGGCCAAAGATATTTATGTTACAGAAATATTCTTTGTTCTCTCAAGTTAATAGAGGATGGGAGGGGTAGGGAAGGGGATAGGAGGGGAGTGAAGGTGAGAGGAGAGGAGAGGGAGAAGGAAGATGAGGGGAGAGGGAAGGGAATGGGAGGGGAGATGGAAGGGGAGAGGGAGAGGGGAGATGATATAAAATTTCTAGTTGGTGGACAGGTGAGTGAGGTTGATAATGAGGCAGGTGAGGAGGAGATGGAGGAGGACGAGTTTGAGGAGGAGGGAGAGGAGGAGGAGGAGGAGGAGGAGGAGGAGGGACAAGGTAGTGGTAGTAGTGGTAGTGGTGGTGGTGGTGGTGGTGGTGGTGGTGGTGCAGAAATGTGGAAAGTATGAAGTGAATCGAATGAAATGAAGAAAGTTTGCAGAGGAGGAAAATCAAATAGAAAGTACACAGTTACAGTGAGTGGATTTGAATGTAGTAAGAAGCGGAAGGTTAAAATAATCCACTAAGCAAAAAAAAAAAATAGAAAAAAAATAGAAAAAATATATAGAATAAAAAAAAAAAACTAATAACTGTTCCTTTACCCATCCCAAAATTCAGCTTTTATTTCCACATTTCCACATTCTTTTATTCATTATATGTATTCACTTTTTTATTTCTTTTTGAGTATTCCCACTTTTTCTCTTTCTCTCTCATTTTCCTCTCTTTTTCGTTTCTCCCGTTCACCTTTCCTTAACCTCTGCGCTGTTATTTATTTTTCTTTCTGCCTTCTTTCCTTCTTCGTTACGCTTTCTAAATATCTGAAAAGCCATCTGTGTTCTCCTTACATCCCAGAGTTATTATATATTTCGTTTTTACTCCTTCTTTTACTCTTTCTCTACCAATCTTCCAACTTTATCCATTTCTTTCTATGTCTCTCCTTTCTTCCTCATCCCCTTTTCTCGTTACTCATTTTTCGACGAGAGTTTTGTTTTGTTTTCGTTCTTTCCCTCCCTGTCTCCCTTCCTTTATCTTTTTCTCTCCTCTTCTTCCCTTCACTATATATTCCTTGCATCATTTATCTTATTCCTCTTTGGCGTTGTTAATTTTTGTCCTTCGTTTCGTCCTTTCGTTATTCGTCTTTTTTTTCTTTTCCGTTTTCGTTGTTGTTGTTATTAATCACACTTGTTTACGTTGTGTCACATTTTATCATAGTTTCCGCCTTTATGGTTTCCCCTCGACACGTTCTTCCTTCCCCCTCTTGTTGTCCTTGTTCTGTGCATTTTTTCTTTTTCTTTTCTTTCTTCTTTTTTTCTCCGTTTTTCCCTTTCACCTTTTTATTCTCTCTCTCTCTCTCTCTCTCTCTCTCTCTCTCTCTCTCTCTCTCTCTCTCTCTCTCTCTCTCTCTCTCTCTCTCTCTCTCTCTCTCTCTTTCTGTATTTCTGTTTCTCCTTATTATTTTCTTCCCTTCCATTCCTTCCTCACGATTTCCATCTCAACCCTTCTTTTCTCCCACATTCTCCTTCCTATTACCTTTCTTTCTCCACCCTCTCTTTCTTCCTCCTGCATTCTTCCCTCCTTCACTGGCGTTTCTGGCCCGTTCACCTCCACTCCCCCTGCTCCGGTCGGCCCTTCCCTGCGTCATGCGAATCAGTAGTGCATAGAAAATAGTTTAGCAGGTTCCGTTAAGGCTTTTGGTCATGATGCTGGTCCTCGGTCATGCGCAGCCTTTGTTGAGTCCTTCCTCCCCCTCCCTCCATCACGTACTTATTCCTGCAAGCATGTGGAAGCAAGCATGACGGGGTAAGGGGGCGAGATCGGGTAGAACAGGCAATGAGTTGAGGTATATTTTAACTCTTTAAACGGCTATTGGTT
The DNA here is from genome assembly GCF_017591435.1 of Portunus trituberculatus. Lineage (NCBI taxonomy): Eukaryota > Metazoa > Arthropoda > Malacostraca > Decapoda > Portunidae > Portunus > Portunus trituberculatus. Next base: position 2,746,881 of record NC_059278.1, on the reverse strand, counting down.
GCCTTTGTTAACCTGTGACATTGACGTGTTTCTGTTTAATATTTGGTGATTTTGTACAGATTCAGAGACATGTGGAGGGGGGATTGAAATAGTGAAGACTATGGTCATTAATCTTCTGACCTCCATAGACCTTTCCTATTGTCAATAAACTACTGATCTAATCGTACACAAATCTCAAGGTAAAAATGTGTACCAGTATTGAAGAGGTTAATGCTTGGTGATTTTGTACAGATTCAGACTTATGTTCGGGGGTTGAAATAGTGACGACTGGCCATTTACTAATCTTCTGACTTTTATAGACCCTTCCCAATGTAAAAAAAAAAAAAAAAAAAAAGAAAATCGTCTAATCGTACCCAAAAACTTATAGTAAAAATCCATCCTGGTACTAAAGGTTTTAAAATGATGAAGGTTTAGAAGTTAGAGTGACAGGTAGGAGTAGAGTGAAGTAGAGTGAAGTCATCTCTCTCTGGGCTACTAGAAACGATAAGTGTGTAAAGCATTGTAAGTGGGAGCAAGTAAGTAGTTGAAATGTATGTTGGATGTCATGTTGTGTGTGTTTCAGAGTAGACGAATTGTGTGGTGGAGGAGGAGGAGGAGGAGGAGGAAGTGAAGATGGACCGCGGAGGGAAAAGAGCGTAGTGGGTGATGAAAAGGTGGAGGTGGAGTGAAGATGTGGAAGTTAGAGGTCGAGGGGCGTGGTGAGCGTGGAAGTGAAGTGAAGGTTGTGGAGAGAGAGAGAGAGAGAGAGAGAGAGAGAGAGAGAGAGAGAGAGAGAGAGAGAGAGAGAGAGAGAGAGAGAGAGAGAGAGAGAGAGAGAGAGAGAGAGAGAGAGAGAGAGAAAGAGATGGCTGTAGAAGAAAAGAATGAAATAGGAATATGGAAGACAGATAAAGGGAAGGAAGTGGAAATTAGATAAAGAAAAAAAGCATAAACGGAGACAATTTAGACAAACAATAGGAAGTGGATAAGAGATAAAAGATAAAGGCGAGTGGATGGAACGAGGACATGGCAGGTGGATATAGATGGTGATGAGTGGAAGAAATAGGGACATGGAGGTGGTGGTCGGAGGGATTGTGGTGGGGGGGGGGGTTTAATTAGTAAGACGAGTTTGAGTGTAGAAAAATCGAATTAGAGACGCATCAAACAGACAATATTCGTGGTTTCTTCTTCTCCGCATTTTGGGAGTCATTTGTTTCATCTGTCCTGGTCACTTCCTCTTCCTCTTCCTCCTCTTCCTCTTGATTGGTGTTACTTCTCTTTTCTTCCTCTTCTCTTTCTTTTCTCGCTTTCCTTTATTGATTTTGAATAATTTCCTTCTGTTTCTCCTTTTCTTTTTCCTCATCCTTCTGGTTTTTCCTCTTATTCGTTTTATTTATTGTCTTCTTTTTTCTTTTCCTTAGTTCTTTTGATTTTTTTCCATTTTTTTCTTTCAGTTCTTGTTTTCTTCTCTTTTTTCTTTTTCTTGTGTGTTTTCCTTCCTCATTCCTCGCTTTTCTTGATTTTTCTTCCTTCATCTTTTTTTTTTTCTCTTTTTCTCATTTTTCTTTTTTTCTCTGTTCTTATTTATTTTTTCTTACTCTCCCTCTTCTTCCTTTCCTCATTTCCTTCCCCTCTTTCTCATTCTTTCCTTCATTTTACTTCCATAAGTTATTTTTTCCTCATCTCTTTCTCCTTATTTTATTTTATTTTCTCTCTCTCTCCATTCCTCATGTTTCCTCTTTTATTCCTTTTCTCCATCATCCCTAATCTATAGTATGTCTTCTTCACACTTATTTCATCTTATTTTCTCTCCTTTCTCTTCCTCCATCTTTGCTTCCTCTGTTAGCATAAATTTTCTGTGTATCCTTCGCTTTACTTTCTCTTTTCCACGTCTTTTCTTAAATCATTTCTTGTAAATTTCTCACCTCATTCAGCCTTCACTCCATATCTGCTCCTCATCATCCTCTTTATATTCTTTTTCTCTTGTAAAACTTGTATAACTTAAACTCAAACCTTTTTATTTCAACTCCCTTCCTATCGTTACCTAAAGCCCTTCTTCATATCTTCCTCTTCCCATCTTTTTTTTTTTTCTTTCATCTTGTTCCTTCCTTGATTTCCACCGCCCCTTTCACTCCTTTTCTTTCTTATCTTCTTTTATTACTTCTTTCTATCTCATCTTCCTGCTCCAGTATTTTCCACTATGCCTCTCTCTCTCTCTCTTTCCTCATTTTCCTTCGTACCTCTCTCATTTCCCCATTT
>NC_059278.1:2699643-2737143 GCF_017591435.1 Portunus trituberculatus | reverse complement strand
TTATTTTCTTAGTTTTTCTTGGTTATTGAATGTATGTTTACTTCTCCTTTGTGTGTGTGTGTGTGTGTGTGTGTGTGTGTGTGTGTGTGTGTGTGTGTGTGTGTGTGTGTGTGTGTGTGTGTTTTCTTTCCCAAGGCACACAATTCTCGGCGAAATGCGAAATGAAAATCTGTAAAATCTCACTCGATTCACTCAACTCTTTTCTTTTTATTCCCCAGCAGGCCAGCCAAGTCTTCAGTCATTTCTCACGTGCCATAAACCGCCAGTAATGGAAGGAAATCAACCATATTTACGAGGGAGAAAAACCTAATGTGTTCCCTGTCAGTGTTTTCAAAGAGAAAGAGAGAGAGAGAGGTAGAGAGGTAGAGAGAGAGAGAGAGAGGAAACAGACACACAGACACACAGAGACACATAGAAACCACAAATAAATGAAAGAAAAACAAAAATATCACCACAATCAAACTATGAACTCCATACTTATCTCTTTTTACTACGTTGTCACTGGCCTTACCTCTCATTACCCTCTCCCTTCCTCTCCCTTCTTCCCATCCCCTCTCCCTTCTTCCCCCCTTCCCTCTAGTGTCTCCGTGTCCGTATGTCGTCCGTGACCCTCTAAGTCGTCCGTTTCTTTATCTCCAACGTCATCATCAGGCAAAGAACTAATTTTCTCTGTGTACTTCACCGACCACCCTCGCTGCTCGCCCTCCCGCCTCAGGAAGGGTGGAAGGGAAGGAGGAAGGCCATGGGAAGGGAGCAAAGGTGGAAGAGGGAAGGAGGAAGGAAATGTGTGAGTTTAAGTGAGTAAAAGAGAAGAAAGACAAAGAAAAGGACAGAAAAATGATGGAAGAGGGAATGAAAATAGAAGAGATGAGAGAATAGAAAGAAAGGATGGATATGGAAGTAAGTAAAGGGTGGAAAAGAGGGAAGGAGGAAGGAAATATGTGGACTAGATGGAGTAATTGGGAAGGAAGTTTAAGAAAGAGAAACAATGGAAGGGAGAGAAAAATGGGAATAAATATGGAAATGGAAGAAAGCGAAGATGGAGGAGGAAAGAAGGAAGAAAATAACATAAGAGTGGGAGAAAGAGAGAGAGAAAGAAAGTGAAAAAAGAAATAAAGAGAAGGAAGGAAACGAATGGCAAAATAGGAGAAAACGAAGAAGATACAAATTACAGAGAAAGAAAGAATGAAAATGAAAACTACAACACGTAATGAATGAATAAGAGAGAATAAGTGTGTGTGTGTGTGTGTGTGTGTGTGTATGGATGAGACATTAGAGCTCTGTAAGGAAGTGGATGAGTGGATGAGATACTTATAGATAACTTGAACACACACACACACACACACACACACACACACACACGACCCAACGACCTCCACCACTACCACCACCACCACCACCACCTCCTCCTCCTCGTGCCGGTGATTCTTTGTGTCTGAACTAATTGTAGGGTAAGCGGGGTGACGTGTTAGGGGGCGGTGTTGTGGGTACGCCATGCCGGGGACACAGCAAGGGGACATATGGAATGGCTGGAGTGCGATTACTAGGAATAAAATGTAGCGGAGGTGTGGGCGCGGCGAATGTAATGGGCGCGCGTGGCTAATCAGGAGAGGAAATGGGTATGAGTGATGGTGAGAATGTGGTATTGAGAATGATATTTACTTTTATTTTTCCCTTTTTTCTGTTTTTTTCTTTTTATTATTTTTTTTTTAGATTGACATGTAGACAGAGTAGAAGCTTAAGACATGAGAGAGAGAGAGAGAGAGAGAGAGAGAGAGAGAGAGAGAGAGAGAGAGAGAGAGAGAGAGAGAGAGAGAGAGAGAGAGTGAGAGAGATTTTTACAAGGATTTATAGAACTTATTGTTAAAAATGTATACGTATAATAGAATAAGTTGTATTTAATTGTTTTTTTTTAGAGAGAGAAATGGAAACGTGTCTTTTGCTTTAATGTGTTGATATTGATATTATTCAGACTGGACCATTTTGTTGTTGTTGTTGTTGATGTTGTTTTCTTGGTTCAAACACAAAGAAACAAAATTAATGAAGAAATTATAAAGGGTTGACTGAAAAAATTACATGTGTGTGTGTGTGTGTGTGTGTGTGTGTGTGTGTGTGTGTGTGTGTGTGTGTGTGTGTGTGTGTGTGTGTGTGTGTGTGTGTGTGTGTTAAAGAAGAAAGTAAGAAAGAATATGAAGAAGAACGAACCAAAATGAGGAAAAGGAGGAGGAGGAGGAGGAGGAGGAGGAGGAGGAGGAGGAGAAGGAGAAGGAGAAGGAGGAGAAGGAGAAAGGACAAGAAAGGGTAAGTGGAGTTGAGGCGAATAATGTGGAGGGAGAGAAGGGAGGAGGAAGGGAGAGGGAGGAGGGAAGGAAGGAAGGAAGGGAAGGAAAGAAAGGAGGGAGAGGAGGGAAAGGCAGGGAGGGAGGGGGATGGAAAAGGAGGAAGGTCATCTTTTATTTGTTTCACGATCTCCATAATTATTGTTGTTTTCTTCTTCTGCTGCACCTTCCTTCTGTTCTTGCAGAGGAGGAGGAGGAGGAGGAGGAGGAGGAGGAGGAGGAGGAGGAGGAGGAGGAGGAGGAGGAAAACATATTAAGGAGAAGAGCAAGAGTGTCTGTAGATCAAAGAAGCTTCAGGCGAATGGAATAATGACAAAGAGAGAGAGAGAGAGAGAGAGAGAGAGAGAGAGAGAGAGAGAGAGAGAGAGAGAGAGAGAGAGAGAGAATGTTGTCAGGAAAAAGTAAAAGAAAATAAACAAAATACTAAACAAAGCATGAAGATTTTTGCGTCTGATAGAGAGACAAAATTCTGAGAGAGAAAAAGAAAAAGAAAATGGAAGAGAGGAAAACTGAAAGAAAATGAGAAAGAGGAAAAAATAAATAGATGGAAATAAGAAAAGAAGAAGAAGAAGAAGAAGAAGAAGAAGAAGAAGAAGAAGAAGAAGAAGAGGAGGAGGAGGAAGAAGAAAGGTATGTTAAAATAGCGTACACTAAAATTTATGGTCTCTCTCTCTCTCTCTCTCTCTCTCTCTCTCTCTCTCTCTCTCTTTCTGCGCAGGATGTGAAAAATCATTGAAAAAAAAAAAAATAACACATACGGAACACACCCACATCCTATTCTTTTCTATATTTTTTTCCCGTTTTCTATAGTGGACGAAAAAAAAAACAGGGGTAACTAATTTAAACACATCCTGAGTAAGCGTCGAACAAGACCCCCTGGCGAGGCAACACTGAACTAACGAGCTAAACACACGGCAAAAATAAGCCATGCACGGATAGATGTTATTGATTTGAGTGCCTGTACCAGAGAGAGAGAGAGAGAGAGAGAGAGAGAGAGAAAATTAAATACTAGGTGTCATTTTCATCTTTCTGCAGCATAACAATGGACTTAGTTTCTTTTCCTCTTCTTCTTCTTCTTCCTCCTCTTCTTTCTTCTCCTCCTCCTCCTCCTCTTCTTCCTCTTCTTTTTTTAGTTCTTGTTCTTGTTTTTGTTCCTTTTTTCTTTTTCTTTTTGTTATCCTTCTTCTCTTCGTTCTTCCTTCTCCTCCATCTACTCTTGTTTTCTCTGTCTTGCTTATTTTGTCTTCTCTTCTTCCTAATGTGTTTCTTCTCTTCCTCTTCCTCCTCCTCTCTTCTCTTTTTTTCCTCCTTCTTCTTGTTATCCTTCTTTCTTCTTCTCTTCTTCCTTTTTCTCTCTTCCATCTGCTTCTGTTTTTTGCCTTGTTTCTCATTTTCTTTTCTTCTCCTCTTTTTCCTCTTCCTCTTTCTCCTTCTCCTTCTCCTCTTCTTCCTCCTTCTTCTTGTTACCCTTCTTCCTTCTTCTCTTCTTCCTCTCTTCTCTCCTCCATCTACTCCTGTTTCCTGCCTTGCTTCTTCTTGTCTTCTCTTCTTCCCAATCTGTTTGTCAATCTCATTATTTGATACATATCTCTCTTCTACACTCTCTTTTATTCACTGCACGTGTATTTTCTCCTTTCTTTCCTCTTCTTATTCTTCGTTCTTTCATTTTTCCTTCTTATCCCTCGTCTCTTCTTCCTCCTTCTCCTTCTGTTCATTCTTCAATTTTCCTTCTCTTTCTTCCTCCCTTGTTTCGTCTTGGAAAAATACAAAAGCTTATGTTTTCTTTTTTCTTATTCGTTTCTCTTTCGTTTTGGTTTTTAAATTCTTTTCTATTTCATATTTTCTTTCCTTCCTTATATATATCTTTTTTTCTTTTATTTCTTTCTCCCGGGGCGTGTTTATAATTTTTCAAACGGTGATTGGGAGAAGAAAGTGCGCTGTAAGTACCTCGTTTGTTTTGTATCTGATTATTACCTGAGTGACTTCCCACGACTCTCTCTCTCTCTCTCTCTCTCTCTCTCTCTCTCTGGTAAAAGTGGCCACCTTCTCAATTACCTTTGCTTGTGGTGCATGTGTGTGTGTGTGTGTGTGTGTGTGTGTGTGATGTTTTTTTTAAAGTACACACACACACACACACACACACACACACACACACACACACACACACACACACACACGCTATCCTTCCACCCGTCTGACTCTCGCCACTGAAATATCAGCTACCAATTTGCTTCAATTTAACAGACGGAAGATCACAACACACCGCCCTTTGTTGTGCTCCTCTTCACCATCCTCCACAATCCTCTCCTCCTTCACCATTCTCCATCTTCACCATCCTCTCCTTCACTATTATCCACCATTCTTCACCATTCTTCACCTTCAACATCCTCTACAAAGCTTCACCATCTTCAACTACCCTCCCCCTTCACCATTCTCTACCTTCATCATCCTCTCTTTCACTATCATCCATCATCCTTCACCATCCTTCACCTTCACCATCCTCTACATTTCTTCACCATCCTCCACTAACCTTCACCATCCACCACCCTCCTTCATGATCTTCCACCATCCTTCCTCTACCCCCTTTGCCGCCTCACTATCTCGTCTCAAGTCACCATCCGTCACTATCCTCACTATCTTTCTGTTTTCTTATCTATTCATTGTCTTCTCATTGTTCTTTCAGTGATCTTTTATTTAGTCGTGTACCAATCTCACTATCATTCACTATCACTTCACTATCTATTCACTGTTTTTGCATCATCCTTTCACCATCCCGTTACAACCCTCACCATCTATTTTTTTTCTTTATCCTTTTTGTTATTCTCTCACTATCCTCTCACTGTCTTTTCACTATCCTTTCACTATCCTCTCCATCCCTCGCCACTCCCCACTCACTATGCTCTCACCATTCTTTCACTATTCTCCCCTCGTGCTTTTACCATCCATTCACCATGCAGTATTCAGTTCACCATCTCAGCATCCCTTCATCATCCCTTCACTATATTCCCACCAGTTATTCACCATTATTTTTTTTCCCCTTTTAATTGTGTTTGCTTTGGTCAACGCCCCTCTTAAAAAAAAAAAAAAGAAGTGGAAACAGATAAAACTGCTTTGGAAATTTAAACACCAGTTGCCAATCTGATTACAAACAAACAGATGCAAAAGATAAGAAAGCAGAGAACAATGATAACAAACAAGAATAAAAATGAATATAGAAATGTACTGGATGTTAAGAAATGTAATAGTGGTAGTGATGGTGGTGATAGTAGTAGTAGTAGTAGTAGTAGTAGTAGTAGTAGTTGTTGTTGTTGTTGTTGTTGTAGGAAGAAGAGGAAATAAATAAGGGATGAGAAAGGAAAAAGACGAAGGAAGGAGGATTAGGAGGCAGGATTATGGAAGAGTGGTAGTGGCAAGAGGGGCGATAAATGGGGAATGGAGGAGGAAAAAGATGAAGAAAGGAGGAATAGGAGGCAGAAGATCTATGAGAAAAGGGTATATAGCAGCAGTAGAAAGAAGAAATGAAGAATGAAGGACTGATTGGTAGTAGTAGTAGTAGTAGTAGTAGTAGTAGTAGTAGTAGTAGTAGTAGTAGTAGTAGTAATAGCAGTAACAGTAAAAGCAGTCAGAGCAGTAGAAATAGTAATAGTGATTTGAGAATAAGAAATGTAGTTGTAATAATAACGATAACAATAACGATGGCGACGATAACACTAACACAAACACTAGCAATAAAATAGAGCAGGGTCGTGTTACCTCGGGGCGGGTCAGGTTGAAGGGAGTAATCACACCTGGGGAAGTTCCGTTCACCTTAATCAGATTAGAACTACCTCGCCTACCTGAACCTCTCATGTGTGTGTGTATGTGTGTGTGTAGAGAGGGAATGAGAGAGAGAGAGAGAGAGAGAGAGAGAGAGAGAGAGAGAGAGAGAGAGAGAGAGAGAGAGAGAGAGAGAGAGAGAGAGAGAGAGAGAGAGAGAGAGAGAGTGGCTTTGAGATTCGAGTAACCAGTTGTGTGTGTGTGTGTGTGTGTGTGTGTGTGTGTGTGTAGTGGCAAACAGCAGACAGAGAAGCGATGGTATCCGACAGCAGGCAGGCACGACTCAAGGGTTACTGGTGGTGGTGGTGCAGGTGTAGTGGGCGAGATAGCGGGGGAGGGCGCGGCGATAGCAGAGGAGGGACGGGTGGCGGCGGAGGGGGCGAGGGCGGCGGCGGGGAGGCTGCAGAGGGAGGGCGATCAAAGGAGACTCGGAGTTATGGTATTGCATAAACGTATTTACCGATGTGACTGGTGAGAGAGACAGTGAGTGGCGAGTTAGTGAAGGTTGATAAGTAGTAATGAGAGAGAGAGAGAGAGAGAGAGAGAGAGAGAGAGAGAGAGAGAGAGAGAGAGAGAGAGAGTGTGTTTGTAGACTTTCTTTCACCAATATGAGTGCTTAGGATGACCAGAAGTTGGGATGAAGAGCGAACGAGAGCAACATCCTTATACACACACACACACACACACTCTCTCTCTCTCTCTCTCTCTCTCTCTCTCTCAGGCATCCACACCAATATGCAAATTGAAAACAAGTCGTCCTGCGCGATTCTTGTCGAGATGGTTCATCCTGTGCCCCTCATTACCCCCCATCCTTACTCCCTCCCCCCTCCTCTCTCTTCACTCCCTCCCTCTCCCTCCTTCCCTTCTTCTCTTCCTCCCTCCCTCCATCCCTCTCTGCTCCTCTTCATCTCTCCGCCATTTCTTCCTCCCGTGGCTTGCCCCATAATGCTCTCTCTCTCTCTCTCTCTCTCTCTCTCTCTCTCTTGAAATGACGTTCTTTTAGATAACTTTTAGAAATTTCCAACGTATTTCTAACTCAATGGATGCGAATATACACTTCTTTTAGTACTTTTGTGTCACTGCCACCACCACCACCACCACTACTACCACCACCACCACTATTGTCATCACCCATTTCTCCTTATAAGCTTCCATTAGTGTCTTAAGGTCATAAATGTCACTTAGGCTGCAGCTCGAGTCCCCAGGTGTATTGTGTAGTGGTGTGTGATGTAGTTACCTGCTAAAGTGTGCGTTGGCTGCCTTGCTGGACCTGACAGGGTGGCACGTAAGGAAAGGTGAGGTGAGGCGAGGTGTTAATGGTGAGAAATGAGTACTAAGAACTGAGTATTCGTTTAGGAAGTTAGGATTTCTTTGTATCATTAGTAGTGGAAGGGCAGGGAGCGGTAGGGTAGGGAGGGGCTGGTGTGTGTGTCTCCCTGGAAAGGCTATGGAAGCAGAAAAAGATGGTGATGTTTATTGGAAGTTCAAAAATGGTAGTAACTTTTATTTTTTTTTTTCCTTCTTTTTTCCTTTTTCCTTGTTTTACTTTCTCTCAGTTGTGTCTTTTCCAGCATTTTTTTTCCTCCCTTCCTTCTCCTGTTCCTTTTCTATTACCTTCCCTATTTTTTACCCTTTTATATCCCTTTCCTTCTTGTACTTTCCTTTCCATTCTCTTCTTCTCCTGACCTTCTTCCTTTTTTACCCTTTCTTCTCAATTCCCATCTCTTCCCTTCATTTATTCTCCCATTCCACCATTTCCCTCTCTATTCCTTCCTATGCTCGCTATTCCTTCCCTATCCTTCCCCAATCCTTCCCCATCCTTCCCTTCCTTTCCCATCCTTCCCTTCCTGTACCTGCCCTCTCACGGTACCTCCTTGGGCACACCTGGGGGCACCTACCTGAGTGGCTTAATTATTTTAGCCATTAGTAGGTGGTGCATGCTAATAGACGGAGGGGGAGGAGGGGGGGTGGAGGAAGAGGAAGAGGAAGAGATAGAGGAAGAGGAAGAGGAGGAGGAGAAGGAGGAGGAGGAGGAAGTGTCCGAGAGGAGTAATGTACGTACGTAAGTGAAGAAGGAAGAAGGATATGAGAGAGAGAGAGAGAGAGAGAGAGAGAGAGAGAGAGAGAGAGAGAGAGAGATGCTGGTGGATAATCACATGTTTCCTCCCTCCTCTCTCTCTCTCTCTCTCTCTCTCTCCCTCCAGCGGTGACACGTAGGGAAAGTTGGAGGAGAAAGAGCTTTGCGGTTGTAGAAAAGTTGCATAATTAAGCTCTAATGGGCAGGTACACACGGAGGCAAATAGACGGCCAGGTAAATGGTTCCCCCCTGCCCCGCGTGGTGCCAGATTTGGAAAAAGAGAAGATAAATTAGCCGGGGAAAATATGCACAAGTATGTTTCTTTGCATTTCTTTAAGGCAACTTTAGATAAAAAAAAAAATATGTATGCTTTGTGTTACTTAGTGTGTGTGTGTGTGTGTGTGTGTGTGTGTGTGTGTGTGTGTGCTATTACTTCTCTCCTCTATGTGTTTAAGTAAAAAGGTTTTGATTGTGTGTGTGTTGTACTGTACTTACCTCGTCTCTGTCTCATTATGTTGCGTGATGCATTAATTCTGAATCCAGTGGCTGTCTCTCACTCTTAATCGCGCTAAACTTACAAGATTTTACGAAGGAAGGGAGCGTGAATGAATTGTATGGCTGTCTAGTACTCATATTTACGGTACAGTTGCATGAATCTACGAGTTAAGAGATAGTGAAGGAATGATGAAATGATGAATGAACAAAGTGGCCCTCTTGCACTCTTATTCACGCTAAAGTTACAGAATTCTACGAAGGAAGGGAGAGTGAAGGAATGATGAAATGGTGAGTGAATAATATGACTCTCTCGCTCTTATTCACGCTAAATTTACAGAATTCTACGGAATTTCAGAGGTGTTGTAATAGTACCAGTGAGCTGAGTGGTGTGTCTAAGCAATTTCAAGGACCAAAAGTCTCTAGTTTCGTACAATTTTGATCTGAAATGGACTAGTTTGATGTAATGAAAAAAAAAAAACACCAGGAATTTGAGGATTAAATGAAGGTGTGTCAGAAGTGATATTACAACAGCAGCAACAACAACAACAACAACAACAACAACAACAACAACAACAACAACAACCCACTTCCTACGGACAACGCTTAGTGATTTGCCGGGAGAAAAGAAGCCGATGGAAGAGGAGAAGGAGGAGGAGGAGGAGGAGGAGGAGGAGGAAGAGGAGGAGGAAGAAGGGGACAGGTGTGGGACAGGGACGTTGATTACAGGTAGCCGGGGCGGGCGTGGCATTTTGGGCGACTGCAACTCGCCCTGGGTCACGTTACCACAAAGGGCGCCTCCATTTTTTATCCCTTCTTGTTCAGAGTGATGTTATTGTTGTGGTCTTCAATGGGTACCGTGTAGTTTTTTTAGTGGTGGTGGTGGTGGTGGTGGTGGTGGTGGTGGTGGTAGTAGTAGTTGTCGTTGTTGTCTAAGGCAGCAGTGGTAGTGGTAGTATTTGGTGGGGATGATGATGGTGGTGAAAAGGATATATAGTTGTAGTTGTAGTAGTAGTAGTAGTAGTAGTAGTAGTAGTAGTAGTAGTAGTAGTAGTAGTAGTAGCAGTAGTAGTAGTATTTGTAGTTGTTGTTGCTGTTTAAGGTAATAGTTGTAGTGGTGGTGGTGGTGATGCTGACTGTATATAGTAGTAGTAGTAGTAGTAGTAGTAGTAGTAGTAGTAGTAGTAGTAGTAGTAGTAGTAGTAGTAGTAGTAGTAGTAGTAGTAGTAGTAGTAGTTGTTGTTGTCGTTTTTGTTGTTATTGTTGTTGTTGATGTTGTTATTATTGTTGTTGTTTAAGGCAATAGTAGTAGTGGCAGTGTTAGCAGCGGCAGTAGTAGTAGTAATAGTAATAGTAGTAGTAGTAGTAGTAGCAGTAACTCAACCCTCCATTCATATCTTATCCCGGCGTGTATTCAACTCTTATCAATTCCCTCTGTAGCTGCAATCCTCTTTCACCGCCACACTCCCTATTCACTGTATAAAGCCCAATCCTTCACCCTCACACATAACCTCCTCCTTCTCCAACATCCCTCTCTACTTTCCTCTTTCGCTCCTACAGTTTATCTTCCCTCAACAGATACTTGCATATTTATTCCTCTTCTACCTTGCTCCTTTTCTGTGCTCCTTTCAAGGGAAGAAAAGAAAGAGAGGGAAAGAGGATGGGGGACGTGTAGGATTAAAGGATTACAGGTGTCGGAGTGGTGAGGGACAAGATGCCTCAATCCTTCACCCATTCATCCAGCTGTGACGTCAAGGTGGTGATGGTGATGGTGATGGTGATGAGGATGGTGATGGTGGTGATGATTCTTGTCTTTCTCTCTTCTTACGTGGGATAAAAACAAGTGGGGATGAGTTTATTGTTATTGTGAGAAGGGCAAATGGTTAATGTGTAAATTTTGAGTGTTGGGTTGTTCTGTAAGGTCAAATTGTTACTTAGCGAGTGGGAGAAAAGGAGGTTAATCTATTTTGTGCACCGGTTCTGTAAAGTTATGGATAATATTAGTTCTTTTTCTCTCTCATGGGGATTTTTTTGAGATTAGTGGGAGGTGCACTTTGGTACAGTAATAATAGTAGTAGTAGTAGTAGTAGTAGTAGTAGTAGATTGATAGTAATAATTGTAGTAGTAGCAACATCAGCAACAGTGGTAGTAGCAAAAATAGATAGTTATAGTTTTAGTCGTATTAAAAGCAGCAGTTATAGTACCATCAGTAATTGTAGACAGAAATAATCGCAGCAAAATAAACATTAGAAAAACAACAAAAAATAGACATAAAAGAAATCAATAGAAGGGCAGAGAGAGAGAGAGAGAGAGAGAGAGAGAGAGAGAGAGAGAGAGAGAGAGAAAGCCCCTCATTACTCCTGTGAGGCCTGGCGGTGGAGTGGCCGGTCGTTCCCCTAGAGAGCGTGTTTGTCCGGCCGTCGTGGTGGTGCTGTCGGTGCGTCAGCTGCGGCTTTACCCAGGGCGTCGTCGGCTTTTTGAGAGAGAGAGAGAGAGAGAGAGAGAGAGAGAGAGAGAGAGAGAGAGAGAATTTGTCTTTTCATTTTATATTTTTCGTTATCGCTTTTGCAAGTTTGAGAGGCACTTGGACACTTTTCATGATTTTTTTTCTTTTTATTTGTATTACAGCTAAATATATATTCCTCTTCTTCTTCTTCTTCTTCTTCTTTTCTTCTTCTTCTTCTTCTCTTTTATACTTTACTTCCTCTTCTTCTTCTTATTATTTTTTTTTATTGTTATTCTCCTCCTTTTTCTTCTTTCTCTTTTTCTTGTTCTTCTTGTTCTTGTTCTTGTTCTTATTCATGTTCTTGTTCTTCTTGTTCTTGTTCTTCTTTCGTTCTTCTTCTTCATCTTCTTTTCTTCTTCTTCTTTCTCTTCTTCTCCCTTTGCCTTTCTTCCTGATACTATCATTATTGGCGGTGGTGGTGGTAGTAGTAGTAGTAGTAGTAGTAGTAGTAGTAGTAGTAGAAGAAGAAATAACAGTAATAGTAATAGTACCAGTATTATTGTTATTGCTCCTATTATTATTGCTGTTATTGTTGTTGTTACTACTATTGTTTTTTGTTGTTGTTGTTGATATTGTTGTTGATATTGTTGTTGTTGTTGTCTGCTTTATCTCTCCATTCTTTTGATACATGAATGCTAATTTCTAATGCTTCATTCCGGCCATCAGTTGTACACAATGTTAATGTGCTCCCACGTACCGCTCCGCTCCTTCTTATCCTTCTCATTTCCTTATGTGGGGCCAGCTAATTAGGTGACATTTATTCACTACTTCAGCCTCATCCTTAATATCCCCACCACTACCACCACCACCACAATCACCACTATTACCAGTACTTCGACCACCACCACTAGCAGTACCACCACCATCACCACCATCTCTTTACCTGACACCGGAGCAGCAGCAGGTAAACAGATCTCATTAAAGCTTAATTAACCAATATTAGTATACGGCCGGGCATTAATTGTACATGGGAAGGCTTGCGTCAAGGCTTTTACGGCGGAGATAAAGGCGGCAGGAGGCGGCTGCAGGCGGGGTCTTGTGGGTGGACCATTAATCTTGCCAAGTGAGGAAGCACAGAATGGTGGGGCGAGGAGGAAGGAGAGGAGAAGGAGGAGGAGGAGGAGGAGGAGGAGGAGGGCACGAAGACGAGATGAACTTAAATGAGAGGGAAGAGGAGGAGAATGACAAAGAATTCATGACATATTTGAAAAAGGGAAGCAGTATTCACTCTTTTGACTAATTCTTTCTAATCTTTTATGGAAACTGCAATACCAGTGGCCTTTTTTCTCTCTAATATAATTTTTTTCTTGGCGTTTGGTAGTTCTCCCTCTTACATAAAAGAAAGGAACAGTGAAAGCGTGCAAAGAAAGGGAAACTAAGTGATGCTAAAAAAAAAAGAAGAAAAGTAGAAGAAAGAGCATGAAGGCAAAATGGACATAAATGAGAGGGAGGAAGAGGAGGATGACAAAAAAAATCACGACACATTCAAAAAGGAGAGCAGGGATCCTTAAAACGTGCAAGGAATGAAGGAGTAAGTGATGCTAAGACGAGATCAAAAGGAGTAGAGGGAGGAGGAGAAGGAGGAGCATGAGGGCAAAGCGGACTTAAATGAGACGGAAGAAGAGGAAAATGACAAAGAGCTCATGACGTATTTGAAAAAAGGGAAGAAGGAATAGTGAAAATGTGCAAGGAAAGGAGTGAATAATGCTGAAAAATATCAAAAGGAGGAGAAGGAATAGAAGAAAAAGGAGCGTGAGGGCAAAATGAACTTAAATGAGAGAGAAGAAGAGGAAAATGGCAAAAAATTCACGACATATTTGGAAAAGGGAAGCAGGAATAGTGAAAACGTGCAAAGAATGAGGAAGTAAATATTGGAGTAAATGAGGGAGTAAGAGAAACAAGATGAGATGAACTTAACATGAGGAAAAGTAGTAGAAAAAAACAAATATTGAAAAAAGGAAGATGACAAACTTAGAAATATGCAAGAAATGAGAGAACAGAAGTAAAATGAGGAAGATGAAACAAGACAAAAAGACAGAATGAAAATATAGAAGGAAGAAGAAAAAAGAGGATTACAAAAAAAAAGAATCATGAAATACAAGAAACAGAAACAAGAGAGCATAGACCAAGAAACAAAAAGAAAGAAATGAAAGAAAGGAAGAGGAAAGACGAACAAGACAATGAGGAATGTGTGTAGGATGATATGAGAAAAAAAAGAAAAAGTGTTACTAGAAGAAAAGAGTGAAGAGATACTTACCATGTGCAAGGGGGCGAGTTGATACAATAGATAGTAAAAGAGAGAATGAAAGAAGAGGAAGAAATGGAACACGGGACTGACACGAGGAAAAAAAAAAAAAAATCGTGAAACAACAGGAAGGGAAAAGTAAATTAATTAAAATGAAGATGAGTTAAGAAAATGGGTTAATTAAAAATGATGCTAATGCGGAAAGAAACAGGGAAGAGGAGAATAGAACACCAGTAAAGGACCAAAACTCAGTGAGCTATTAGGGAAAAGGAACCAGGAGAGAAAAAAAAAGGAAAGAAAAGGAAGAAAGAAAACAAAGAATGAGTTAATTAAGGCCAGACGTGACTCGGGAGTTTAAAGGAAGTAAGGGATAAGAGGATAAAGAAAGGAATAAATGGAAATGTTTGAGAAATAAGGAAGTAAAGAGTAACAGGAAGAAAAAGAAAACGGAAAAGGATATTATATAAGATTAGGGAAGTAAGAAATTCAGAAGAGAGAGAGAGAGAGAGAGAGAGAGAGAGAGAGAGAGAGAGAGAGAGAGAGAGAGAGAGAGAGAGAGAACGAGAAAACGAGAGAACGAGAGAGACAGAACGAGGGAACAAGAGAACGAGAGAACGGGAGAGAGAAAACTGCAAAAAAATCATGTTAAATAAAAAAAAGAGAGAGAGAGAGAGAGAGAGAGAGAGAGAGAGAGAGAGAGAGAGAGAGAGAGAGAGAGAGAGAGAACGGGAGGTAGAAAACTGCAAAGAATCCATGTTGACGAGAGAGAGAGAGCCTACAAAACAAAAGACCATCACCAAAACAAGAGTCTATCAAACTGAAGACTCGCCTCACACACATTTATATTATCTCGTAACCTTTTTATGGACAAAGATCAAGGTAGAAAGCCGTCAGGAGGAGGAGGAGGAGGAGGAGGAGGAGGAGGAGGAGGAAGAGGAAAGAGAAGAGAAGAAAGATTAGTGAAGACAGGAGCATTGGGTGGAGCTGAATAGAGGAACGAGAGAGGAGGAGGAGGAGGAGGAGGAGGAGGAGAGGAGAGGAGGAGAGGGAAGGCAGGGCATGATAGAGGAAGGAATGGAAGGAAGAATGGAGAAGGAAGGAGACGAGAGGGTTGTAAGAATAGACAATCAGATTCCTCTCGACGACTAATTCCCTTCACGTCATTCCCTGAAGACAAATACATCAAGCAAGGTGGAGGAGACACACACACACACACACACACACACACACACACACACACACACACACACACACACACACACACACACACACACACACACACACACACACACACACACACACACACACACACACACACACACACACACACACACACACACACACACTTTTTTTCCTTATTTTTCTATATCAGTTCATAAATATCTTCTATGGTCTCTCTCTCTCTCTCTCTCTCTCTCTCTCTCTCTCTCTCTCTCTCTCTCTCTCTCTCTCTCTCTCTCTCTCTCTCTCTCTCTCTCTCTCTCTCTCTCTCTCTCTCTCTCTCTCTCTCTCTCTCTCTCTCTCATGGTTTCTCTGCCCCTTACCTGCCATTATTACTTCACCTGTTCCTACCTTTGCTATTCTCTTATCAAGCGCCCCTCTACCTGTCGCTTATTTATCCACCTGTACTACTTCTCTTCCAGCCCTTCTCTCCCCTAATCTCGCCCTCCCACTCTCCCTCTCTCCCTCTCTCTCTTCCTCTCTCCCTCTTCCTCCACGCAGCTGAAGCAACATGCAGGTCGACTCAATCAGGAAGGCAAAAAAGTTGTTCTGCTATCGTCAATATCACTAGCAGACTAATTCTTCCCCCGGTGTGTGTGTGTGTGTGTGTGTGTGTGTGTGTGTGTGTGTGTGTGTTTGGACTGGTTGGTTGTTTATTTATTCTTGTTTGTTTAAGTTTTTTTTCGTCTTCTTCTTCTTGCTTGTGTCTTATTATCTCTATGTTTTTTTTTTGTCTGTCTTTATGTCTGTGTGTTTGTGTGTTTGTGTTTTGTGTGTCTGTGTGTCATGTTCGTGTTTTTTCTTTCTCTCTCTGTGTGTTTTTTTTTCATGTGTGTTTGTCTGTGCGTCATACTTGTTTGTTTCCTTTGTCTGTCTGCCTGTCTGACTGTCTGTTTTTATCATGTGTGTTTGTCTGTGGGTCATACTTGTTTATCTCCTCTGTCTGTCTATCTGTCTGTCTGTCTGTCTACATATTAACTTATTTCTTTGTTATCTGTCTCTTTGCATTCGCCTTATTCCTGTCCGTATGTCTGCCTGTCTCTATACATCTCTATTTGCTTTAATACACACATGTCTGCAGTCTGTATACATGTCTACCTGTCAATCTGTCTGTCTTTCACCCTATCTACACCTCAATCAACCAGCTTGTCTGTTAGTAAGTCTGTTCATCAGTCTATTTACGTCTATCTCCACCCGTCTCATGCAACCCAGTCATTTTCTTATCCCATTTACCCTTCCACCCTTTCCCCCATCACTTCCCCCCATCCCCATCTTCCCCCATCATCCCTCCCTTAGTCTGGTGTTGATGGGGCGACACGATGAACTCACACCGACTACCAATTACTCTGAATTATTTGTGGGCTAAATGTCCCCAGACGATCTTGCGGGAAAGTCGGGGTTGTCTCTTGCCTTGACTGATTTACGAGTATGTTGAGCCTCAGATAGCGAGCTTAATTAACTGGTATAAGGTGGGGAGGGAGTCTTGCAGCAGCGGAAGGAGTGCCCGTAGCGAGGGAGGAGTGGCAGTAGGAGTGGCAGTAGGAGTAGCTGAAGGAAGAGGAGGAGGAGGAGGAGGAGGAGGGTTTGGCTGAGTGATGAATATAGCGAGGTGGACGGAGTGATGGGAGGTACGTGAGGATAAGAGAGAGAGAGAGAGAGAGAGAGAGAGAGAGAGAGAGAGAGAGAGAGAGAGAGAGAGAGAGACAGGAAAGGCTAGTTCTCTTAATTAACTTTTATATCCTCTCGTTTTCCTCATGTTTCCTCCTCCTCCTGCTCCTCCTCTTCCTCCTCCTCCTGCTCCTCCTCGTCCTCCTACTCCTCCTCTTTCTATTCATATCTTCATCATCACTGCAATATTATTTTTTGTGCTTTTGTTGTTGTTGTTGTTGTTGCTGTTCTTTTTGTTGTTGTTGTTGTTGTTGTTGTTGTTGTTGTTGTTGTTGTTGTTGTTGTTGTTGTTGTTGTTGTTGTTGTTGTTGTTGCTGCTGTTGTCGTTTCTTTTTTACAAATAATATATACAGTCTTCTCTCTCTCTCTCTCTCTCCCTGGTATTACGGATGATGGAGAGCCTTCCTACCTTTCTATCTTTAGTCTGTACATCAACCTTAGTTTTCTTATGCTGGTTCCTCCGTTATCTGCCGAGGGGTTTCTGCATTTCCGCCCTTTTTTCATATATTCCTCCTTCTGTTCTTCCTCCTCATGCTCTTCCTCCTCCTTCTCCTCCTTTTTCTCCTCCTCCTCCATTGCCCCGAGACTGTACCTTCGTTCCGGTATGCGAATCCCCAATGCTAATACGTTGCCTTGACTTGCGGAGGTTTTGTCATTTGATGGATGAGCGGAGAAGAGAAGAAGGAGGAGGAGGAGGGAGGAAAAGATGATGGTGGTCGTCGTCATTGAAGAAGAGAAACGGGAGAATAGAAGGCGGAGGGGGCGGCTGGCGGGAGAGAGGGAGGAAGGGCGGGTGGCGTATGGTAGGGTGCATTGTGTTCCGCCCCTGGGGGAGAGAGATCAGCCCCCAGGTTACCATTTCACTCCTTGACTGTGATCGAGGAGCCGCGGGAGGAGTGGAAAATGTATGTAATGTGCGTACAGGACGGGAAGAATGGAGGTTGGAGGGCGGCGGGGCGGGAGGACAGTATGCAGAGGGGCGGGGGGGCGATGAAGAGGACGACATGTAAGGGGAAAGGAGGAGAAATGCGGTAATGGGAGAGATAGAACATGGGAAGCGGTGGCCTGGAAGAAAGGGGAGTAAGAGAGAGAGAGAGAGAGAGAGAGAGAGAGAGAGAGAGAGAGAGAGAGAGAGAGAGAGAGAGAGAGAGAGAGAGGTAGGGACTTGGAGGAGGATTATAAGGGAGAGTGAATTAGAGATAAAGGGAGGACTAAGGTGGAGGAGAAGTCGTGCGGCAAAGAAGGGAGAAGAATGCAACGGAGGAGAGAGAGAGAGAGAGAGAGAGAGAGAGAGAGAGAGAGAGAGAGAGAGAGAGAGAGATAGCAGATGAGGCAGTGGTGAACCAAGACAAGTGTGCTGAGAGACAGATGTGCGTTGCTGTGGACAGAGACAGAGACGTCAGGATGTAAATAGGACGACATGGAGCAAGATTTGATGTGAGGCAGATGTGCTGAGAGAGGCGGGGAGATGAGCAAGGGAGGAGGCTGTCTGGACGGTCTAGTTGGGGAGGGGGAGAGAGGGAGGATGAGCGGAGTAAAGGAGTGAAAGAGAGAAAGGGAGACTACGCATATAGGCATGTAGTGAAGCAGGTGTACAGTGTGGTAAGGTAAGGGAGGGAGGCAGGGTGGAGGACACGGAGGAAAGGGAGTCAGGGAGGAAGAGTGAGGCAGGGAGAGGCAAGGAGGGCGAGGCTGTCAGGATCAACAAAGGATGTCGCCTTAGGTAATGGTTGGGTGTCGGGCGCCGCTGTGGCCACAATGCATGAATTTGCGGTCTTGTTTAGCTTCACGTAACATGGCGACTCAGCGGAGGATCTTCAGTCGCGGGTGATGCGATGAAGACTGAAGGAAGCTGACGAGACGCCCCACCTTGGCTAATGAAGCGACACTGAGCACCGACCACCAATCCCACCTGCCTTCCATTTCCTCCTCGCTGCGACTTGCCTTTTTTTGTCTAACGAAGGGACGAGAAGCGGATTGGAGGGACAGGGAGGGAGGGAGAGGGGCAAGAAGAGGGTGTAAGGAGAAGGGTAAAAGGGAGAAGGGTAACGAGGAATGTCATTTTCCCGAATTAGTAGTTGACTTTCATTTCTTCCTCGCTGCGACTCGCCTCTTTTTTCTGCTGAAGTATCGGGTAAAAAGAGAGAGAGAGAGAGAGAGAGAGAGAGAGAGAGAGAGAGAGAGAGAGAGAGAGAGAGAGAGAGAGAGATGGCAAAAAATAGACACCCACAAAGGTAGAAATAGGAATAAAGAAAACGTGGAATGTGTCTTGGTCGTCAAATCTTTAGGCATCCTTTTTTATTTATCCTAGTTTTGTGATTCGTCTTTTTTGCCGAATGGAAGAGGAATAGAGGAAGAAGAAGAAGAAAAGAAGAAGAAGAAGAAGAAGAAGACAAGAAAATGATGGTAGAAATGAAATGGAAGAAGGAAAACAATGTCAAATAAGTAAAGCTCATCAAATCTTAAGGTAACTCTCCATTTATTCCACCCTTTTCCTTTCACACTCAATGAAATAGAAGAAAAAGAGAAGAAAAGAGAATGCTGGAAGGAAGATAGAAATGAAATAGGTATAATTCATCACATCTACCTATTTTTCACATACAAGAAAAACTCACCAAATCTTCAGCTGTTTCTTCATTTATTCCATCCTTGTCCTTTCACACTCAATGGAAGAGAAGAAGAAGGGAAGAAAAGGAGATGCTAGAAGGAAGATAGAAATGAAATAGGTCTAGCTCACCATAACTACCTATTTTTCACATAACTCCTTCCTCCTCTTTACACTGAAGGAACAAAAAAGGATGAAAAGAATGAAGGAAAACAAAGGGAAGCGACACTAGAAGAGGGATAGAAGTCACTGAATACTTCTTTTTATGGAAGAGGGGGAAACTAACCAAGGACAACAACAACAAAATATATAGAAAAATAAATGAAAAAATACCCATTTGAATTGCCAGAATATGAGAAGAGCAACGTAAAAAAACATCATCCTAGAATCTTCACCTTTTAAATTTCACCTCAGCCTCACAACTTTTTCTCCCTTCCCTTGCAACGAGTAGAGGATGGAGAGTCGGAATAAGGGTGGAAGGGTGGAGAGGTGGAAGGGTGATGGGGTTAACGTTATAAGGTAGAAGGGCAGCGCGGAATGTGTGTTTTTTGTCGCCATTCTTGCTCTTGTGGCCAAAACTAATATAAGACATGAGGGCAGGTTTGAGAAGCTGTCCAGCCGGGGTAATATTTAAGGAAACATGTTTTGCTGATTAAATGACACACAGGTTTGAAGGGAGGGTGCAAGGAGGGTGGATGGAGGGAGGGAGAGAAGGAGGGAAGGGTGGAGGGATGGAGGAAAGGGAAGAGAGGAGCAGGATAAGATATTGTGGAAGGAGGAATGGGTATAGAGAAATGGGACGGAGAGAGAGAGAGAGAGAGAGAGAGAGAGAGAGAGAGAGAGAGAGAGAGAGAGAGAGAGCCGCGGACACACACACACACACACACACACACACACACACACACAGACATGCAAGTGTAGCCGAGCGAAACTGTTGAGTTAATAAGTAAATCCCGCGGCGATTTAAACGATGCGTAAATTTGAAGCAACAAACGTAGTAAATAAAAGACACACAATAAATATATAAATTGGAGAGGAGGGAGTTCGAGGCGGGTTACCATTTTTTTTTTATTTATTTATTCTATTTATTTGTTTATTTTTTACGTGCGTTCGTGTGTTGAGAATTAGCGACACGGATGACTACAAGAGAGCACTGCGTCGCCCTGCCTAAAGAATAATAGTAATAGTAATAGTAATAATAAAAATAATCTCTAGGTGTATTTTGCTTATCTCTCGTTTATTCACTTTACAATCATCATTTTTTTTTTTTTTGCTCCCCATTTATTTTTGTGAAGACGTGTTGGACATCCTCTTCTTTCTTCTTCTCTTCCTCCTCCTCCTCCTCCTCCTCCTCCTCCTCCACTTCACATCTTCCTCCATATGTGAAATTCTGCGCTGCCGTTGATTTTCGTCAGCACACACACACACACACACACACACACACACACACACACACACACACACACACACACACACAGGAAGTTTGGTGTTGATTACTTGCCAATTTGTCGGTCGATGGGGCAAGTTAGCTTTCGAGTTTTGAGTTCTGAAGGCGTGAGATTTCTTTTCTTTATCTTTTTCTTTTTCTTTTTCTTTTCTTTTCCTTTTTGCTTTCTTTTGTTTTTCTCGTTTGAATTTTTACTCTTATTTTCATTTTTTTATGTTTTTTTTTTTTTGCTGGTTTTATTTTGTGATTGTCGTCGATTTTAATTTAGTTTTTCTTTTTTTTTTTTTTGTTCCTGTGTTTTTTTTTTTTTTTTTTTAGATTTTTACGCTTGTTTTTGTTTTGATTTTTCTGTTTTTTTTTCCTGAATTCATTTTGTGATTGACGTGGATTTTTCTGTCTTTTTTTCTATTTGTTCTTATTGTTTGTCTTCTCTCTCTCTCTCTCTCTCTCTCTCTCTCTCTCTCTCTCTCTCTCTCTCTCTCTCTCTCCCCCCTTCTCTCCCTCTCTCTCTCACTCCTTCCCTCCCTCCATCCCTCCTCTCCCTTTTCCCAATACTCTCTCCTTTTACACTCCCTTTAAACCTTCCCTCTTTTCCCTCTCCCTTCGCATCTCACACCACGCTGCACCTCAGCCACTCACCACTCACACCACACCTCGACCCCTCCCTTAATCCCTCTCACGGACACCCTTTTGGTCCACGCCCTCTCTCCCTCCTCTCCCTGCCCTGTGCTCGCTCTTCCCACAACGCCAGCCCCTTCTATTGATTCCCCTGGCAGCTCCTCTCTCTCCGGTTCTCTCTCAGCCGAGGGTAGGTGCACAATATTTCGCCCCCTGATTAGAGAAGACAACTTGCTGGTAGAGACATGCCTGCTTCTGCCACTCAGGTGAGGCTGTACACCTGCGAGATCCCATCAGCTTCTTAGCCTCTATTCTTCCTCCTCCTCCTCCTCCTCCTCCTCCTCTTCTTCTTCTTCTTTCTCCTCATCTTGGTGGTTTTTTTTTCTTTTTCTTCTTCCCCGCTTGATATCTCTTCTCGTTCGTCTTGTTCTTCTTCTTGTTGCTCTTGTTTTTGTGTTTTTTTTTTTGTGGTGTTTGGTGTGTATGTGTGCGTGTGTGTGTGTGTGTGTGTGTGTGTGTGTGTGTGTGTGTGTGTGTGTGTGTGTGTGTGTGTGTGTGTGTGTGTGTGTGTGTGTGTGTGTTCTTGAGCTTCATCTTCAATTTGCTTTTGGTTCTGTTTCTTTTCCTCCTCCTTCTCTTCCTTCTTCTTTATTTTATTTGCGTCTCTATTTATTATTTGTTATTGGTTCGTTGACTGTTTTCCTTCTTTCCTTTCTTTTCTTTCTTTCTTTCTTTCTTTCTTTCTTTCTTTTTCTGGTTCACTCGTTTTCCTTTTGTTTCTTTTCCTTCTCTTCCTCCTCCTTATTCTTCTATTTTTCACCCTTTTCTTCTTCTTTACTTGTTTCTATTCTTCATTTGTTAATGCATGACTGCTTTTTTCTTTCTCTCTTTCTTCCTTTCTTTCTTTTCTATATTTATTTCTTCCTCTGGCATCTATTTTCTTTGTTTTTCCTCCTTTTATTCTTATATTTCTCTTTACCTTCTTCTACTTCCTTTCCTTCGTCTTCATGTAATTGTTCTTCTCATTCCTCTTCCTTATTTTCTTTATTTTTCCAGTATTTGGTTTTGCTTCTGTTTATTCTTCTCTTTCTCCTTTCCTTCCTTTTTATCTTTGTTTAGTATTTGTTCTCTCTCTCTATCTCTCTCTCTCTCTTTCTCTCTCCTCTTGTCTTCTCCATCATGTTCATTCTTTTATTATTTTTTTGCTGTGTCTCCATTTGTTAGTGTTATTTTATTGTTTTTTTTCTTCAATTCCTGTTTTATTTTATTATTTGTATTGTCCAAGTCGGTTGTCTTATTCGTTATTCTTATTTCCTTTTTAATGTTAGTGTTTGTTCTCTCTGTCTGTCTGTCTGTCTGTCTGTCTGTCTGTCTGGCTGGCTGGCTGGCTGGCTGGCTGGCTGGCTGACTGGCTGGCTGTCTCTGTCCCTTTTGCTCTCTCTGTCTGTCTGTGTGTCTGACTGGTTGGCTGGCTGTCTGTGTCCCTCTCTCTCTCTCTCTCTCTCTCTCTCTCTCTCTCTCTCTCTCTCTCTCTCTCTGTTTTCACTATCACTTTCCTCCTTCGTTCCCTTCTTCCATATTTTCTCTCCTCGTCTCATCCTTCATTCACTCCACCCAAAATTCCTCTCTCTCACTCTCTCTCTCTCTCTCTCTCTCTCTCTCTCTCTCTCTCTCTCTGTCTTCGCTATCAGGCCAAATTCAAGGGATTTTGACAAACTGAAGTTGACTGGCGGGGCTGAGAGGGAAGGAAAAAATTAATATGTCAGGTTGAGTTAATTATTGTGATAGCTAGGTTGCCATATGTGGAGAGAGAGAGAGAGAGAGAGAGAGAGAGAGAGAGAGAGAGAGAGAGAGAGAGAGAGAGAGAGAGAGAGAGAGAGAGAGAGAGAGAGAGAGAGAGAGAGAGAGAGATTTTGTCCTGTGATAGATTACAGATTGTCCTTTTCTCAATCCATCCCTCCTCCTCCTCCTTCCTCCTCCTCCTCCTCCTCCTCCTCCCCATCTCCTCCTCCTCCTCCTCCGCTTCCTCTTTTCCCTCCCTCCTCCTCCTCCTCCATCCTCTTTAGATAACACACACACAAACACATTCACATTTTTAGAGATAGCATCCTTCTTTTTCTCCCTTTTATTTCTCTCTCCTCTTATCCCTTATCTCCTCGTTTTCCCTAACCTCCCCTTATCTCCCCTTCACCTAACCTCCTCCTCCTCCTCTCCTCCTCCTCTCCTTTATTCCTTCTCTTTTCTCCATAATCCTTCATTCCTTCCCCTACCATTTATTCTTCCTTTGGGCTTTTCTTCTCTACTTTGTCTTCTTCTTCATTCTGTCAGTATTACAATGGTTTTACTTCTTCCCTCACTCTCTCTCTCTCTCTCTCTCTCTCTCTCTCTCTCTCTCTCTCTCTCTCTCTCTCTCTCTCTCTCTCTCTCTCTCTCTCTCTCTCTCTCTCTCTCTCTCTCTCTCTCTCTCTCTCTCTCTCTCTCTCTCTCTCTCTCTCTCTCTCTTTTGTCACTTTTTCATTGCCTGTCTTCCATTTCCTCATTTCCTCACCCTCTCATTCTTTCACTCCCTCACTCCCTTACTGTCACTTTCTCTCTCCCTCTCGCTCCCTCTCGCTGCCTCACTCGCGCACTGCCAGCCAAGACAAGCCCGGAGTGTGTTTTGGTTCAGCATGATAAGTTTTGACGGGTGAATATTAATGCTTGTGGCGCTTTTGTGGTGTTTTTGTGGCGCCCTTGGGGGAGGTGAGGGAAGGGGCTTTGTTCCCTCTTATCCTCCTCACCCGCCTGCATTGTGGGAGAGGGAGAGAGGGAGAGAAGGAGAGAAGGAGAGGAGGGTTGCTGGGCTCAGATATTTGCATGTTGTCAGTCACGCTGTTTCTCCATGTGTGTACTCTTCCTCCTCCTCCTCTTCCTCCTTCCTCTTCTTCTTCTTCTTCCTCCTCCTCCTCTCTTCTTCCTCCGGTTTAAGGTGTTGTCTCCTTCACCTGGTTCTCTCTCTCTCTCTCTCTCTCTCTCTCTCTCTCTCTCTCTCTCTCTCTCTCTCTCTCTCTCTCTCTCTCTCTCTCTCTCTCTCTTCCTTTTCTCTTCCAGTCACTCTGTCATTCACCTCCCCTTCTCTTCCCTCAAAGTCACATTCCAGTGTTTTTTTTCTTTTTCTTTCTTTTTTCTCTATCTTATTTATTTATTTTTTCATCCAGCTATCTTTGTTATTGTTCCTTCTTAGTATTCTCTCCTTCGCTTAACCTTCGCCCTTTCTTCTCCTTCCTTTCTTCCATACTATTGCATCATCTGGTCCTTCTCTTTCTCCTCCTCCTCCTCCTCCTCCTCCTCCTCCTCCTCCTCCTCCTTCTCCTCCTCCTCCTCCTTCTCCTCCTCCATTATAACATTGCCAGTCATTCACTTTAATTACGCAAGACGTGTGTGTGTGTGTGTGTGTGTGTGTGTGTGTGTGTGTGTGTGTGTGTGTGTGTGTGTGTGTGCGTGTGTGCGTTTTCTTCTGATATTCCTTTCACGTAATGGAGTCTGCGTGATGTGTTTTCATATCTTGCTTCCTTATCCCTTTAAAACACACACACAGACACGAGAGAGAGAGAGAGAGAGAGAGAGAGAGAGAGAGAGAGAGAGAGAGAGAGAGGGGACAGGTAGACGCTAATTAATACAAGCCAGCGTCACACACTAGGATGGCCAACACAAGGCAGATTAATAAGAGAAAAAAAAAATCAAGGATGCTAAAAAAAAGTCAAATAGGAGTAAAAACAAGACTTTTATGCCGCCGGTGACGTGAAGGATTAATAGTACACTTAATATTCTGTTGTCTGATTGACGCAGCGGCCTCGAGGAGCTGATACACGGATTGTGGAGTAATTAAATCGCTGGGTGGAGTGAGAGAGTGTGGAGCCTCGAGGGAGCGTGCGTGGAAGGGCGCCGCGGATGAATGAAGCTGGAGGGTGGAGGACGAGGTGGACAAGCTGGATGAGGACAAGGAGGAGGAGGAGGATAAGTGGTGGGGGAAAAAAAAAGGAAGCATGTAGATAAAAAGGAAGGTTCGGAAAATATTATAAACTAAAAGAGAGAGAAGTAGTAAATGGTTTAAGGATGTGAGGAGAATAAGAAAAAAATAATAAAACAAGTAATAGAAGGATGTAGATAAGAAAAGAAGTCTTCAGAAAATATTAGAGTAAATAATAACTTGTATTGGTGAAAGGAAGAAGGAAGCAGTAGGTGGAAAATGAATAAAAAGGAGGATAAAAAGGATAAAAAAAAAAAAGTAGCTGACAGATATATATATAGAAATCTTCAGAAAATCATACAAATACATAGAAAGTGAAAAGAAGAAAAGAAAGGATTGTGTAGAGTAGAGCTTGATAAAATAGTGAAAGTGGAGGAGAAATAACAGGGAGATAAATATAAAAATGAAGAAAGGGAAGGAGAAAAGGAGGCCGAGAAATGTATTTAGCAAGACAGTGTAGAAAAAACCAGAGCAGCAGATAAGAGGCACAGTAAAATAAGAATTGTAATGTGAAAGAAAACGGAACAAAAGCAACAGAAAGAAAAACGGGAAAAAACAGAAAAGGAGAAAGTGGAGAGACAAAAAAGTTAAGAGAAAAGAAAAATAAAGAAAAGATGTAGAAAAAGGAAAAGGCGACACAAGAAAAAACGAGAAAGAAAACAGAAGAGGAGAAAGTGGAAGGATAGAAAGAAAAAGAGTTTAAAAGAAAAGAAAAATAAAGAAAAGAAATGCAGACAGAATACATTTTAGAGTATAATATTCAATAGGAAAAAAAAAGAAAGAAAATCATGTATAAATAAAATAAGAAAGAAAAGAAAGGAAAAAAAAAGGTTGAGATGAGAAACATATTATAGAACAGAGAGGAAAGAAGAAGAAAGAAGAAATATTAGAAGACCAAAGACAATGTAAAGGATAACTTGTAATACTGGAAGAGAAAGAAACGTGTGAGTAATAAAAGAAAGAAGAGAAAATAAAGGCGTTGATAAATCGTGTAGAAAAGATGAACAGAATAAGTAACAGCGTAACGATTGAAGATGAATGAATTACTGCAAATGGAAGAATCTTAAGACATAACTTTCAATAATGGAAAGTAAATGTAAGTGTATGCATAAGATAAGAAAAAGAGAATAAAGACGCACGCTGACAAATGGTAAATGCAGAATAGGAAGAAAAAAGGAAGTGAATGCAGAAAAGAAGACATTTTAAAACAACTTGAAATAATACTGAAAATAAAATTGTATACGAAGGACTAAAAAGAAGAATAAGGTAGAAATAAATAAATAAAGACGCACGATGACAAATGGCAAATGCAGAATAGGAAGAGAAAAGGAAGTGAATGCAGAAAAGAAGACATTTTAAAACAACTTGAAATAATGATAAAAATAAATTAGTACACGAAGGATTAGAAAGAAGAATAAGATAGAAATAAATAAAAACGCACGATGACAAATGGCAAATGCAGAATAGGAGAAGAAAAGGAAGTGAATGCAGAAAAGAAGACATTTTAAAACATAACTTCAAATAATGATAAAAATAAACTAGTACACGAGAGATTAGAAAGAAGAATAAGACAAAAACGTTGAACCAATAGAAAATAACACACATGGAATAAAAGTAAGGAAAAGAAATACCACGAAAAATATGCATAAGGGAAGAAAAAAAAAAGCAAAAACGTTTAAATAATAAGAAAAAAAAATGTCTAAGAGATATGAATAATGAAACAACGTTGAAATGATAGAAGAAAATATAAAAAAATAAGGAAAAAAAACATACATAGAAAATAACAAAAGGAAGAACAAAATAAAAGAAAATACATAAGAAAGAAAAAAAATAATAAAAGAACATTGTAATAAGAAGCAAAAAAATACAAGTGATGGAAGAATAAAGGTGAGGAAGGAGGGAAAGAAGAGCGGCAGGCGTGTCCAGGTGGAAGCACGCAGGTATATAAAACAAGAGGGAGAGGAAGCAAGTGGTGCGTGACCGAGTGACCTGCCTGGTGGTGGGCCTCGAAGTGGGGTCTCGCTCTCCACCATCATTTACCTGTCATTTATATTTTTACCTTCCCTCCTCCCTCGGAACTGTGGCGGGCGGCGTGTCTTGGGTCGCTCCTCACAAGGCTCAGTTTTCATCTCTCACTGATACATTCCACTCTGTTTTTTGGTGCAATTTTGATGATTTTCCTGTGTTTAAAAAGGTTCGATCCAAGTGGAGGTTTTAAAAGTCGATATTTTGGTATTTGTTTTACGTTGTGCTCTGATTTTTATTCTCCTTTTTTTTTTTTTTGTGTTGGCTGTAATGATCCGGTTTATAGAATCATAGTGAAGGTTTTAAAGAGAATTATTATTAGGGGATGTGAGAAATTGAATCAGAAAACGTGTAGGAGATTCATTTGATATTTGTCTTGTAAATTTTTAATTTTTCTTTTTGTTTCTGCCTTTGTTTATTCCTTATCGGCAATTGTAATGAGGTTAGAGTCTAATTTTTAAAGGATAATAACAGATTTATAATTTGAAATATGGAAATGAGTGGAGAAGATTAATTTTGATATTTGTCTGGTGTTTTTCCTTTTTCTTGTTTGTTTCTGCTTCTGCTTATCCTTTATCGGCAATTATAAGAACATTGGAGTCATATGTTTAGAGAATAATAATAAATCTATAATTGAAAATACCGAACGGAGTGAAGAAGATTCAGTTAATATTTCTCATGCTTTTTTTCCTTTTTTCCTTTGTTTCTGCTTATATTAATTCTTCATCGGCAGTTATAAAGACATTGGAGTCATATGTTTAAAGAATAACAATAGATTTATAACTGAAAATATGTAATGGAGTGTAGAATTAATATTTCTCTTGTCTTTTCCTTTCTCCTTTGTTTCTGCTCATATTAATTCTTTATCAGCAATTATAATGGTGTTAGAGTCTTATGTTTAAACAATAACAACATATTTATAACTGAAAACATGGAACTGAGTCAACCGCCGTGGTACAGTGGAACCATGCGTGCTTTGAGGTCCGAGGGGTCTCCAAGCGCATTGGTTCGTATCCTGTCCACGGTCCGAGTGTAGGTTGGGCTTCCTCACTCGGGGCAACGGTTTCCTAGCGGGTGGGCTTTGAGATAGGAGGTACCCCCAAAAAAGTACCCCTTTTAACCCAGAAATTCCCGTGAAAAGCCCACATGGTATAAAAAAAAAAAAAAAATGGAGAAAAGTTCAGAAAATGATATCAGTTTGGTGAGTATCTATTTTTCGTGGGTAACTGGTGAATAGGTAGCACGGAAAGTCTAAATGAAGAAATGAATCATGAAAGTATGCAAAAGATAGACCAGAATTAAAATGCCCACTTGATAAAGGAAAAATGTTGAAATCTGGAGTTGGATCGTGGAAATGTAGCAGTAATAGAATGGAATTATAATATGCACTTAGAATAAAAGGCAGGAATTCGTAAGTGTATTGAATAAATGTGCGGTGAACAAGAACAAGAGTAAAGAAAAAATGGAAATGAATTATATAAACTTGTAGACATCAGATGGAGTTGATGAGAGAGAGAGAGAGAGAGAGAGAGAGAGAGAGAGAGAGAGAGAGAGAGAGAGAGAGAGAGAGAGAGAGAGAGAGAGAGAGAGAGGAAAAGAAAGAGAAAGAAAAAAAAAGTTAAGATTTCAATGTAAACAAGGAAAATAAAATGATAGTTAAATCAAATGAACAACAACAACAACAACAACAACAACAGCAACAAAATAACAATTAGAAGTAACAAAAACATAAAAAAAACTTTAAAACAAAACAAAAACATAGGAATTAAACCAAACCAAACAAAAATAGATAGAAAAAAAAAATGAATGAAGGGAGAATTAACAGTCAGGAGAGGTGGACAAACAGTGGACGAGGAATATGGCAAGGCGGGGCTGGGCGGGGCGGGGCGGGGCTGGGGTGGGGCGGGGGGCTGGGGAAGGCTTTGGGGAGCGGGAGTGAGGTAGGGCAGGTCCTGTGGCAGCCTGGCAACGACCGTCAATGATGATGATGATGTTAAGGCAGGAATCTTGATGTTGGGACGTGTTTGGAGGAAAGGTGATCAGTATGGAACGTGGTCTCTACCTGTGCTTCCCTCCTCCTCCTCCTCCTCTTCCTCCTCTTCCTCCTACTCCTCCTCCTCCTCCTCCTCCTCCTCCTCCTCTTCCTCCTCCTCACTGTCTCTCTCAAATAGTTATCGTAGAATAGTTACCTAGTCTTGTAAGGATCTCAGGGTTTGTTGTTGTTGTTGTTGTTGTTGTTGTTGTTGTTGTTGTTGTTGACTTTCTTTGTATTCCTTTATGTTCCACCTCCTTCATTTCCTCCTCCTTCTCCTCCTCCTTCTCCTCCTCCTCCTCCTCCTCCTCCTCCTCCAATTTTTTTCCTTGTATTCTTTCTTATTTTCTTATTTTCTTTCTTTTTTTTCTTTATTCTTTCTTCTTCTTCTTCTTCTTCTTCTTCTTCTTCTTCTTCTTCTTCTTCTTCTTCTTCTTCTTCTTCTTCTTCTTCTTCTTCTTCTTCTTCTTCTTCTTCTTCTTCTTCTTCTTCTTCTTCTTCTTCTTCTTCTTCTTCTTCTTCTCTTCTCTCTCTCTCTCTCTCTCTCTCTCTCTCTCTCTCTCTCTCTCTCTCTCTCTCTCTCGTATCCCTCATCCATCTCTCTCTCTCTCTCTCTGTGTTTTTCCTGATGCGTAATAACAATGATAATAATAATAATTGTCATCTATTTGTTTTACTGCCCCCTTTATTTATTTTCTGCTTCTCAACATTCTTCTCTTATTTCTTACGGCGTGTTTTTATTCTGACCTTCCTTCCTTTCTTCCTTCTTTCCTTCATTGTTTTCGTAATGTTGAGTGATGGTGGTGGTGGTGGTGGTAGTGATGATAGCGATAATAATAATGGTAATGATAAATGATCGTGTAAATGATAATAATGATGGTATTTTTCTTTACAAATATAATCTTTTCATATTTCTTATATTATATTGTGAGTTTGTGAGTTTTTTTTTTTATCGCATATGCTTGTTTGCAGAGAGAGAGAGAGAGAGAGAGAGAGAGAGAGAGAGAGAGAGAGAGAGAGAATCCATCCCTTCCTGTCTTATTCCCTCTTTCCGTTTCTCTCTATCTATTTATTCTCTCTCTCTCTCTCTCTCTCTCTCTCTCTCTCTCTCTCGTCTGATGGGTCACTTACCTCATTATAATTTGTACAGGTAGCACAGTTTCACCTTCCCCTTTCCCCTTTCCCCTTTCTTCTCCCCTTTCTTCTTCTCCTTTCCCCCTTCCTCTTCTCTTCCTGTTCCCCTACCAAAGCCCCTACCAGTCCCACCCTTTCCCTCCACCCTGACTGTCTTGGATTAGTGAGAAAGGTGATGGAAGTTTAAATGAATAGTGATTAGTAGGTGTGTGTGTGTGTGTGTGTGTGTGTGTGTGTGTGTGTGTGTGTGTGTGTGTGTGTGTGTGTGTGTGTGTGACTTTTTTTTCTATAATTGACAGGTGTGATTTCTTTTTATTTTTTTTTCTTTTTCTTCTCTTTTTTATATTTTTTTCGTATTGTTGTTGTTGTTGTTGTTGTTGTTGTTGTTGTTGTTGTTGTTGTTGTTCGTGTTCTTGTTCTTGTTCTTTTCCTTCTTCGTTTTCTTCTTCATCACCACCACCACCACCACCACCAACAACAACACCACCACCACCATCCCACCACCAACACCATCACCACCACCACAACAACAACAACTACCACCACCACCACCACAACGACAACAACAACAACAACAACAACAACAATCACCTCAGAAGCACCAAAACTCTCACCTCACTGACAAAAATTGACAAAAAGATAGAATAATGAAAACTCTTAATAATGGAGCAAAGAGAGAGAGAGAGAGAGAGAGAGAGAGAGAGAGAGAGAGAGAGAGAGAGAGAGAGAGAGAGAGATGATGGAGATATGATGGAGATAAGGAAGGGAGCGTATGGTGTGTGGTATGGCTTAAGGAAGTGAGGGAGATGTGGAGGAGATAAGGAAGGGATTGGAGGCTGAGAAGGAAAGATGGGGAGGATGATAAAGTTTCACCTGTTAATATTCACCACTTGTCCTCGTACCGGGAAGGTGGAGGCAGAGCAAGGAAGAGGAAGAGGAGGAGGAGGAGGAGGAGGAGGAGGAGGAGGAGGAGGAGGAGGAGGAGGAGGAGGAGGAGGAGTTGAAAGAAAAATAGAGGAAAATAATAGGAGGAGGCAGAAAAGATATATAAATAAGTGGAAGAGGCAATTATTAAAGAGAGAGAGAGAGAGAGAGAGAGAGAGAGAGAGAGAGAGAGAGAGAGAGAGAGAGAGAGAGAGAGAGAGAGAGAGAGAGAGGTGAATAAATAAAGCTAAAGAAAATGTGCTGAAAATTTTGGAAAACAGGGAACTGGAGAGAAACTTGGAGGAAAAGGAAGTAAAGAAAGAAGTAAGAGAAAAAAGAGTGAAGAGGAAAATGGATGAGACAATAGAGCAAAAAAAAAAAAAAAAAAAAAGAAAAATTAACGGAAAGTGAGAAAACTGAAAAAAAAGTATGAAATGAAAAAAATAACATAAGAAATGAAAAAAAGTAAAAAAAGCTAAGAAAAGTATATGAAAGTGTTTAAAAAGAGCCAAAATACACGAAAATTATCAAAAAAAGGAAAAAAATGAAGACTAACAGGAAAAGATAAGGAAAAAACAACAATCACAACAAAACAGCCAAAATACACGAAAAGTATGAAACAAGAAAGGAAAAAAAAAGACTAACATGATGAAAAAAACAAGAAAACAGCCAAAATACACGGAAACTATAGAAAGAAAGGAAAAATAATAAAAAAAAAACTAACAGAAGGAATAGAAGAAACACAACAACACAGCCAGAATACACGAAAAAGTACAAAAAGAAAGGAAATCACTAGACTAACACAAGGAATACAAGAAACACAACAACACACTAAGAAAAGACAATAGAAAATAAAACCTCTCGATAAACTCACAGGTAAGCACATTCACTCCATCTCACTTAACAATAGGAAAGAAAACGAAGAGAAAAAAGAAAATGTACACTAAAGAAAAAAAAACCTACATACACAACCTTTCACTATAACGTAAGAATCAACATCGTAACTTGAACACCACTACGTCCTTTACAACGCAGCCGTCACATCAGTAAGCCGTAACGTGTTCATTTATTCATTTCCATCTGAGTATCCGTTATGTTCGTGTGTTTATCTGTGTCCATCAATATTATAGGGCTGATCTTGAGAGAGGAGGAGGTAGGGTTATCTCTCTCTCTCTCTCTCTCTCTCTCTCTCTCTCTCTCTCTGGCGGGAAACATAAATTTATCAGCCTTTAAGTTAGCGTGGCGTGTCTGAGTCCAGTGTGCGGTAAACGGCTCGGCTAAATCGTATTATGGTCTTGTGGCGGCTGCCGGGAGACGCGGGCACACACACACACACACACACACACACACACACACACACACACACACACACACACACACACACACACACATCTTTTCTCTCTTTTTCTCTCTTTTCTCTTTTTCTCTTGCGCGTTTTCTCTTGCACTCTCTCTATCTCTCTCTCTCTCTCTCTCTCTCTCTCTCTCTCTCTCTCTCTCTCTCTCTCTCTCTCTCTCTCTCTCGTCTTTTTTCCTTTTCAACTCCTCTCTCTCTCTCTCTCTCTCTCTCTCTCTCTCTCTCTCTCTCTCTCTCTCTCTCTCTCTCTCTCTCTCTCTCTCTCTCTCTCTCTCTCTCTCTCTCTCTCTCTCTCTCTCTCTCTCTTCTCGGACGTGCACCAGGAGCTTCTGTGTTCACCTGCCCTTTTTTCCCCCTTCGCCTTATCACAGGTAAGAAATGTAATTGTTACCTGGCCTGGCTTTTCTTGCCCTCTGATATACGGTAGTCGGCATCTGAGGCTTAAGCGTGAAGTGGCGAGGTGTGAGTGGGTTTTGAAGAGTGACGAATCGCTTTTGGCTTTCGTTTCGGGCGTGTGAGGGTGAGCCAGCGTGCATTCCTGGCCAGAGGTGGGTTACAAGGGCCCCCAAACATCGATTAATCCATATATGACACACGGAACATGTATCGCCGGTATTAGATTGCTTGTAAAGGTTTTTTTTGCTTCTCTCTCTGGTTGTTATGGGTGAAGAAAACGGTTCAAGCCCCAAATCTGGAAGTTATGTTGGTATTTTACTTTTATTTTTTTGTCAGTTATTTTTCATCATTTTATCATTTGTTTTTGTCTTTTACTCGTATTTGTTTTATGTTATTGGTAAAGAAAAGCGTTAAGGAACTAAAAAAGAGCTTCTATTGTATGTGGACATCTTAGTTTATCTCTCTCAGTTAATTTGCCTAATATTTTTTTCTCTTTGCGAGCATAATTGGTGTTTTTTCATTTCTTTATTCTGAAACGCTTTGCTCTCGCACCATCGCTGCTTTCCAAAGGCTCCAGTTGAAGATATTTGTGTTTTTAATAGTATCTTTATGGTTCTGGTGATAGATTGGCATGGTTTCTAGTTTATTAAAAGGAAAAACTGTTTTGAAGACTCAGCTTGTCTCTTTGGCCTTGGAAAATGATCGTGCTGAGAGAATAAAGTCTTTTTAAGAGTGATTTATGATTCTGGTGATAGGTTGGCAAGTTTTCTAGTTTATTGAAATGAGAAACTGTCTTGAAAACTCGGCTTGCCTCTGTGGCCTTGGAAGATTATCGTGGTGAGAAAATAAAGCGTTTTTAAGAGCGTTTTTATGATTCTGGTGATAGGTTGGCAAGATTTTTAGTTTATTAAAAGGCGAACTGTCTTGAAAACCTCGCTAGTTGTCTCTGTGGCCTTGGAAAATTGTCGTAGTGAGAGGGGAAGGTAATTCTGAATACGGGCGACTGTGCGGGAACTTAGTTTTTCTTTTAAGTGTCGAGGAACCTGGCAAAGAAAACAATAAGAAAGAAATAATAGTAAAAATAATACTAGTAATAACAAAATGCTTGCTCAACTTGCTGCTTCTAAAAAAAAAAAAAAAAAAAAAAGAGGTAGAAGAAGCCAGCCAATTTAATCTAATAATTGTTTAAAAAAATGAAAAAAAAATGGCGGGGAAGAATTAAGTTAACGATTTCTCTCCTTTATCTTTCCATTTCTTTCCTATTTCTCCCCCTTTATCTTAACATTTCTTCGTATTTCTTTCCCTTTATCTTACATTTTTCTATTTCTCTTCCTTTAATTTACCATTTTTTTTCTATTTCTCTCTCCCTTTATCTCACCATTTCTTTCTACATCTCTCCCTTTTATATTACCATTTTTTAAACCATATATATTTTCCTCCCTAAACCACTTCTTAACTCACATCACTGAACGCTCCACAATTCCACAACTTACGGGAAAAAAATAAGAGAAAAAGTAAAAAAAAAAAAAAAAAAAAACATTCTGGACACTTAACATTACAATTTTCTCCAGCTCATATTACATTATCTGTGGCGTTTCCTGAGTCACGTTACAAAGTGTAGGAATTTCACGACCACGACAGAAAGGGGGAGAAAATTTATAAAGAGGCCGTATTGTCAAGCGTTTATGAGCCATTTGTTGACTATTTAAAGGGTGAATCACACGTTGCGGGGCCTTGCAGACATGTTTGCGTGGTTTTAGTTGTAGTCTGAAACAGCAGGAGTTCCGCATTGTACTGTGGAGGTCAAGTCAAAAAGAACTTAAGTTTTGTCTCTACTCTACAATGAAATGACAATAAAGTTTTCTATGTATGTATGTGTGTATGTATGTGTTTATGTATGTATGTATGTATTTATGTATCTTTTTTATGTAAGAGAGGAAAGCTGGCCAAGTGTAACGTAGAACCCCAAAAAGCTCACTAAGTTGCCAGTTCCTATCCAGTATCTATTTATTTATGTTTACCTATTTATCTATCTCTATTTATTCAGTTCTCTGTCTTCCTCTCTCTCTCTCTCTCTCTCTCTCTCTCTCTCTCTCTCTCTCTCTCTATCTATGTATTCATCTGTCTATCTATATAATCTGTGAAGGCCTTTGCATTATCAGTGAACCTTTTTAATTTCTTAGTCAGTGGACCTTTTCATTTATTCATTTTTTCTCACAAAGTCGACCTTGTTTGATGGATTTTCGTCGGCGTAGACCGGTATACCTCTATAGAGAAATAAAGGAATATGTTAAAAAAAAAGAAGCTTGTATCCATATTCAGACACAGATTGGCGCTGTGGCCTTTGAAAAGAGTTATGGCGAGAGAGCAAAGCGTTATTAAAAAGACTCTTATAGATTTATGTAGCCTTTGAAAAATAATCCTTCGAGAGAGCAAAGTGAGGATATAGTCAGCCAAACAAGGTATCCGATGACGAGAGAGCAAAGCGATAGTAAAAAGACCCTTATAGATTCATGTAGCCTTTGAAAAATAATCCTTACGAGAGAGCAAAGTGAAGACATGATCACCCAAACAAGGTATCCGGTAAATTGGTCGAAATCGATTGTGCGAAAGTAAATTGCTTTAAATAATTTGTTCGAAAAATAAAATCTCGAATTATCAACTGCCTGAAAAAAAAAGAGATTGCTGGAAAATAGCGGTTTAATGAGAAATACCGCGAGTAAAATGAGAAGCATCCAAAAAGTAAGATATAATGATACAGCTTTGTTATTTTCAGCTGAACAGTTGAAATTAACTCTTTCAGTACCATGACGCGTTTTCATATTCATTTTGCTTACTATTTGCTGATTTTATACAGCTTCAGAAACTTATATGGCGACTAAAATAATGAAGACTCTGGCCATTAATCTTCTGACCTCCATAGACACTTCCATATGTAAATGAAATCTTCTAATTATATAAAAAAACTCAGGGTAGAAATGTGACCAAAGTACTGAAGGGTTAAGAACGGATACATTTATATCATACACTATCCAAAGAATATTCGAAAGTAATATTATTGATAACTGAACGTATACATAATTTCTTCTTTCCTTATTCGCTCTCAACAAACGCTAGATCCATCTCTGGGGCTCGAGAACTCCAAAATTACTGAAATATAAATGGAAAACAAATATAAGAAAAACTGACTAATTAAAAAACAGGAGAATGATCATTAGTATTGTAAGTTAACAGTTAGTTGTTGGAAATAATTGAAGTTTTATGTTGTTTTATAATTATTGAAATGTAGTGAATTGACAGTATCAATAATATACAATCCAGTGACGAGTATTAACAACTAATTGAAGACTGTAAGACAAGGCAAATGACAATGAATATGGTTACTATAGGAAGAAAGGGCGAGCCACACGTAGAGAGAGTAGCCCTGAAGTCGTAATTCAGCACTGAGAGAGAAACCCTTGGACGACTGACTGCCAAGATGAGTGTTTCCAAGCATTTCCAGCAATTTACTATTCCAGCAACTGATAATTCCAGCATTTATCTTTTCGAGCAATTGATCTCCAGTAATTCCCCAAGATTCCCCAAACAATTAGAGTGGGTTTTCAAAATAACTATGAAAAGAGAGGAAAATATCAGCATGCTTCAAATAGCAATGACGAGAGGAAATATCAGCATGCTTCAAATAGCAATGACGAGAGAGGAAATATTAACATGATCAAAATAGCTATGACGAGAGAGGAAATATTAACATGATCAAAATAGCTATGACGAGAGAGCAGAACATGAACATGACCCTAAATTATAAGAGCTTTAGAAACAGCAGAAGAACAAAGCTTAAAAGAAAATGAACCACGGAATATAAGAGGTTACAGAGGACCCCGGGATCTCGTTTTCTATTCCCTCATGCGCGGGTGTGGGCACTGAGGCAGGAGAGAGAGAGAGAGAGAGAGAGAGAGAGAGAGAGAGAGAGAGAGCTGGGGTGTCTCATATTCTCAAACACTTCTGAATTTACCTCTACTATTTCAAAAGCCTTTACTTAAATTTACATAACTTTTTAGGTGTTTTTACAGTTTTACAGGTAGATTAACAAAATTTCTATATTATTAAACGGAAAAACACTCTTGAAAATCCCGCTAATCATCTCTGTGGCCTTTGAAAATAGTCACAGTGATAAAAAAAAGCGACTTTTAAGTGTGTTTCTACAGTCCTAGAGGCAGATTGACAATTCTACATTATCAAATGGAGAAACACTCTTGAAAAATCCCGCCAGTCATTTCTGCGATCTTGGAAAATTGTCGTGGTGAGAGAACAAAGCGTTTTCAAAGGCGTTTTTATTATTGTAGTGACAGATTGACAAGATATCTACATTATTAACCGGAAAATGACTCTTTTAAAACCCCGCCAATAATTTCTGTGGCCTTGGAAAATAGTCGTGGTGAGAGAGCAAACCGTTTCTGAATACGGAACAGAGAGAGAGAGAGAGAGAGAGAGAGAGAGAGAGAGAGAGAGAGAGAGAGAGAGAGAGAGAGAGGCGTGGAGGACCCAGAGACCCAGAGAAGCTCGCCTGACTGACGTTCCTGAAGGAGGGCG
>NC_059278.1:2689643-2697143 GCF_017591435.1 Portunus trituberculatus | reverse complement strand
CCACGAACAACACCAACAACACCAAAACAACAACAACAACAACAACAACAACAACAACAACAACAAAATCACAGAAAGAACTGTTGATATCGTATTGTATATCTTCCTGTTACGATGAGATGGGATACCTACCTCTCCCTCTCCTCTCTCTCTCTCTCTCTCTCTCTCTCTCTCTCCCCTCCTTTCCCTCCCTTCGCTCCTTCCTCCCTTCCCAAAGCCGGATAAACTGGCGGCAGGTTCTGATGGATTTTTCTTTCCACTTATCCCAACTCAGTGTTTGGATGAAGTCACCTTTTTTTTTTTTTTCTTCTTCTTTCTTGTTTTTGAGGTTTGTTATTTTTTTTTTTTTTTTTATTCTACGAGTGTCTTCCTGTGAATGAGAAGCGAGAAGGAAGCTGCGATTGAGTTACAGGAGAAGTTTAGTTACACAGTGAAGGAGGTAAGAGGGAGAGAAGCGAAGGAACAAGTCTGAGAAAGAGAAAAGACAGAGCAATGAAGAATGGAGATTGAAGTGTATGCGTGCGTGTTTGTTATTGGCATGTTGAGTGAAGTCTTGATATCTTTTGCGTTGTGACCTAATTGATAAATGTGTAAGGTTGATTTGTTGGCTGCTGTGAACAGAATGAAAGAAGCAAAGACAAATGATGAAAGTAAGTAAAAATATATGCTTTATCTTTACACATATGAGTAAAGGGCTCGTTTAATTAAATGTATTTAAATTGTAATGGAAACTTAATTTGTTATGTTGTGATGAACTAAAGAATAAGGAAAATGAACATCTTTGAGTGATAATTACAGCACAAAATTTAACATGTCTCTCTTAATAACGAAAAGCTGAAATCCTTGCAATAACAGTAAGAATAAATTGTAATAACTCACAGCTTTCCAGTGGACATAATGATACGACAAAAAAAGACAGAAACAAAAAAAAATCGGATGGTTTTTGAAGGAGAACAGCAATGGAATAGTTGACATGGCTGCAGTAACAAGGTGAATAGGTAATGACGAGGAACAGTGCCGCGGTGGACAACACGGTGAGCATGCAAGGTAATGACTTCTCTGTGGCGAGCGGTGAGCGGCGGCGAGCGAGAGGGCAGCAGCAAGGGAAACGTGAATCCCCGCGGTGGGGCGAGTATGTCGACCACGTCCGGCAGGCTTGGCGCGGCGCGGGTCAAGGAAGCCGCGGAAACCTAAAACAATAGTTAAAAGAAGAGAATACCGATGCTGGAGCCGATAAAGCCTTGGATGGGCAGGCTTAGGGCGGCGTGGGACTCAGCTCTCCACCGGACCTCCGCCGGACGCCGATCATCCCTGACTTTATGTATTAACTGAAGAATCGCTGCTGTCGCCCAAGCATCCCGGCGCCGCATACCACCGTCTTGTTTTGTTGAATAAGTGAACGCTCCGCTTATTGTGACGGCCGCGCTCCGCCACAAACCTCCGCAGCAAGGGCAGACTTTTTACCTGTAGAGCGCGTGTGAGCGATGAGGCGCAATATCTGTCCATTTTTATTGCCTTTGTCTCTTCATTTTTGCTTGAGAGATAGGCAAAAGGTCAGGTTTGTTTACACGGTGTGGGCGGAGTCAAGCGAGCATCTGTATAAAGCGGCTTTCATTGGTCAGAATTAGATGGTGATTTGACGTGCTCACAGGGTGGGTCCCTCTACCGGTTTGGGGCGAGGAGGCATTCTTGTGATGACTTTGATGGATGCTGGCAGATGGCTGTGGCGGGCTGGGCCTTGGGAGGAGCAGGGTGAGGGGACGGAGGAGGAAGGATGATGATAATAAATGAATGTTCCTGACTGTTATTACGCCTCTTATTGTTTTCACTCGTGTCACAAACTTTGTCTTTCTCTCCTCCATTCTCCGTATCTCTCCCTCCCCTGTGCCTACGTCTCTATCTGCACTCCTTGCCGCGCCAAACACGAGTAGTGGTGGAGGGTGTTCTAAGCTTCTCTTCCCTCTAATAAGACGCTTAGGTGAAGTCCTAATTAAGCACAGGTAGAGCTCATTCACCTGTGTGGGGAGGACGGACCCAACACACACCTAATTCTTATGGAGGAGGAGAAGGAGGAGGAGGAGGAGGAGGAGGAGGAGGAGGAGGAGGAGGAGGAGGAGGAGTCGCTCTCTCATTCTTTCTTTCTGGAATACTGTATGAGATTTTCTTCCTGTTTCTCCTTCTCTTGGTCACCCTATCCACGCTCCTCCTCCTCCTCCTCCTCCTCTTTCTCTTCTTTCTCCTTCTGTTCACCATCCTTCTTCCCCAATGGGTCTGATACCTACCCTTCTCCCTTTTCCTTCTCCTTTCCTTCTCTTCTTTCTTCTCTTCCCTTCCCTTCTCTCCCCTCGCCTCCCTCTTCCTTTTGATGTTCTCTGTCTCTCCTCCTCTCACGCTTCACTTCCTCGCGATCTCTTGTGCTTCCTGTTTTCTGTTTGACTTGTTTTTTCTTCTTCGTTTTCTTCTTTTTTTTCTTTTTTTCTTGGTTTATTTGTTGTCCGGTTTTGTTCCTTCGTCTTTTTTTCTTTTTGTTTGTTTTGATCTTTGTCTCGGTTTCTTCTTTCTTTTTTTATGTTTTTGCTCGATTTTTCTTGATTTTTCCTTCTTTTTTCTTGTTTTTGTTTTGTGTATTTATTTATTCCTTGTGTGGCTTTTAATCCTCGTTTTATTTTATCTTTAAGTTATTATTCGTTGTTTTTTTTATTTTTTTTTCTATTTTGTCTCTTATTTTTTCTTATCTATTCTTGTGTTTTTTCTTTTTTTCTTTTCTTGCCTTCTACATTTTATCTCTTTTCATTTACTTGTTTGACTTGACTTTATTCCTTCATCTTGTATTTTATCTCTCTCTCTCTCTCTCTCTCTCTCTCTCTCTCTCTCTCTCTCTGCACCACCGTTTAGCTCAGATCAGGGATTCAGCACGGGTTTAATTCACTGCTTCACTCAGACGTCTCTCGAATTGAAAATCAGCTTTTAAAATGAGCCAA
The DNA here is from genome assembly GCF_017591435.1 of Portunus trituberculatus. Taxonomy (NCBI): domain Eukaryota; kingdom Metazoa; phylum Arthropoda; class Malacostraca; order Decapoda; family Portunidae; genus Portunus; species Portunus trituberculatus. The sequence continues at coordinate 2,694,162 of NC_059278.1, read as the reverse complement.
GACTCCCAAACCCACACTAACCCACCTCTCGACCCACCACCAACCCGTCCTCCCCACTCCTCCCTCCCCATAACTCACCCACTTCCCTGTCACGTCCACCCAATCCACCAGCCCACCAGCCCACCAGCATCCACTTTTGCCCACCTCACAACCCACCTCAGCCCTCGTAGCTCATCGCAGACCCACCTGTGTGCTATATTCAGAAACGCTTCCCTCTCTCACCGCGACCATTTTCAAAAGACCACAGAGACGATTAGTTGAGTTCTAAAGAGTAATTTTTCCTGTTGGTAATGCAGAAAACTTGTTAATATGCCATTAGAATCACTGAAACTTCAACTAGAGCCCTTTGATAATGCAGGAAACTTGTTAATATGTCACTAGAATCACTGAAACATCCTTAGAAACCCGTGTCACTTCAACCAGAGCCTTTGACAATGCAGAAAACTTGTTAATATGTTACTAGAATCACTGAAACATCCTTAAAAACCCGTATCACTTCAACTAGAGCCCTTTGATAATGCAGAATCATTGAAACACCCTTAAAAACCTGTCACTTTAACTAGAGCCCTTTGATAATGCTGAAAACTTGTTAACATGTCACTAGAATCACTGAAACATCCTTAGAAACCCGTGTCACCTCAACAATATATAGAGCCCTTTGATAATGCAGAAAACTTGTTAGCGTCACTAAAATCATTGAAACATCCTTAGAAACCCGTGTCACCTCAAATAGAGCCCTTTGACAATGCAGAAAACTTGTTAACATGTCACTAGAATCCTTGAAACATCGTTAGAAACCCGTGTCACCTCAACTAGAGCCCTTTAAAAACAGTGATGGTGCTGTGAGGCGCGGAAGTGTTTAAGAGTGTTTGAGTCTCACCTGCGCTTGTTAATGTGGATTTTCTCTTTTTTTTTTCTTAGTTTCTGCAGTTTTAAGGGTTCAAGATTTGCTCTCCACTCTGCCAACTCTTGCTTTGACCCACCGCCACCCACCCACTTCCAGAACCCACGTTAAGAAGGGGACGAGTTATCACAGTGAGTTTTTTGCTTCTGTCTTGAATGCTGTCGTACATAAAACATTACCTGACGCCAAGAGTGATTAGTTAAGAGGAAGTCACACGCACACACACACGCACATATTATCATTCATTCTCTCTCTGTGTCTCTATCTCCGTCTTTTTGTTTCCTCTCTCTCTCTCTCTCTCTCTCTCTCTCTCTCTCTCTCTCTCTCTCTCTCTCTCTCTCTCTCGTTCTCGCTTTTCGTTTAATATTATTGTGTTTATCTGTTTTTCTTGTGTTCTTTTTGGTGTTACAAAGTGTTCTCGGTTTCGATTTAGGATTTTAAGTTAGTTGTGTTCCTAGGTTTGTTAGTGTTGCATACTCAGTAATTTTTGTTGTAGTAGTAGTTGTAGTAGTGATAGTTGTAGTAGTAGTAGTGATAGTAGTAGTAGTAGTAGTAGTAGTAGTAGTAGTAGTAGTAGTAGTAGTAGTAGTAGTAGTAGTTGTTGTTGTATTAGTTGTTGTAGTAATTGTAGTAATAGTTGTAATAGTCGTAGTAGTAGTAGTAGTAGTAGTAGTAGTAGTAGTAGTAGTAGTAGTAGTAGTAGCAGTTGTAGTAGTAGTAGTAGTGGTAGTATTAGCAGTATGCAGTAGCAGTAGTAGCAGTAGCAGTAGTAGTAGTAGTAGAGTAGTAGAGAGAGAGAGAGAGAGAGAGAGAGAGAGAGAGAGAGAGAGAGAGAGAGAGAGAGAGAGAGAGAGAGAGAGAGAGAGAGAGAGAGAGAGAGAGAGAGAGAGAGAGAGAGAGAGAAGAGAAAAAAAAAATAAAATAGAATAAACACAAGAAGGGAGGAATGAAGACATCACTCAAGCACTGAATTCCTACACCTGCAGTGCTGAAACAAAAAAAAAAGAAAAAAAAAAAAACGAAAATAGATGAAAAAAGGCGAGCCAGATTATAGACGTCCTTTCCTGTAGCACATCTTTCACTCAGCCTCTCACCAAGCCCTTGTTCCCGGAGAGAGTAGCAAGGTAGTGGTGCTTAATGGGCCTTGGAAACCATTATGGGGGTCACGGGTGGGCTGGAGGAAAGGGGTGGTGAGTGGTTAGAGGGGGTTAGGTGGGCAAGGAAAGGGCAGGCAAGCTTCCAACCATCAGGAGCCATTAGTTAAGGGGCGGGGCGGAGCAAGACACGTAAGGGGCCGCGGCTAATGGTGACCTGCCTGCGATCTTTCTCTTAGATTAATGGAGTGTCAGTCTTTGCCGCCACCGCCGCCACCACCGCCACCACCGCCGCTGCCACTGCCGATGTTGCTTCTGCTGGTGGTGGTGGCACGAGTGATGTCCTGTCTGTCCCTCCCTGTCTCGTTTTCTTCCTCGTTTTCTTCCTCGTTTTCTTTTGTTATTCCATTTGTTGTGTGGTTTAATTCGTTTTCTTGTACTGTGTTTCCTTTTTCCCCTTTCGTTGTCTTTGTTTTCCTCATTTTTTGCCACTTTTCGTTTTCTCTCCTCCTTGGTTTGTCCTTTGTTTCCTTTCTGTTTTCACTCTTTTATCATTTCGTTGGTTTATTTTCCTTCGTTGTATCCATTTCGTTACATTTTCTTCCCGTATCTTCCACTCGCGTCCCACTACGAATACCACTCAGCACTTCCCTTCAGCAGATTAGCCTTCACACAACGACGCCTTCACTACCTCCCGTTTGCTCCTCTCCTTACTCCACCTCCTCTTCACCCTCATCCTCTTCCTTTACCTTCCAAGCTCTTCCCTCACTTCCTTACCGATTCACACACTCCCTTAGCACGTTCCTTTTCTCATTCAAACTCAGAAACGCTTTGCTCTACCACCACGACTATTTTCCAAGGCCACAGAGATGATGAGCGGGGTTTTCTAGAGTGTTTTACCTGTTGATAATGTAAATCTGGTCAATCTGCTTCTTAAACCATAAAAACACCTAAAAAAATTCGTGTAAATTTAAATAAAGCATTTTGATATAGTGAAGGTGACGCATTGAAGCATTTGAGAATACGAGCCGAACTCTCTTGCACTTTCCTGTTCTCAACCTCTTCACCTTTTACCTCCTCCTCCTCTTCCTCCTCCTTGTACTCGTCCTCCATCGCCTCCACCTCCTTCGTCTCCTTCTAACACGCCGAGCACGAGAAATATAAAGGCGCTATTCGTACTAAATCGCGCAAGATCGGGAGAAAATGAGAGGAGGACTATTGCGGAATTGGAAGTGTCAAGCCAACTTCGGTGTAGGAGTTCGTGGGATGGAAAGCGGACAATGTAGGAAGGAGTCGCCAGTCCGGACCGATTTGGGATAGAGTCCGGTGGCGTGACAGACCAAGCGGAAACTCGAGGCGTGTCTGGGATAGGAGGGCAGGAAGACTGTGGTGGGATAGTGGGTTGGCTGAGGGAGGCTGATTGTGTGTGTGTGTGTGTGTGTGTGTGTGTGTGTGTGGAGGGGAGAAGGTGATGCTTGGTGGTGGTGGTGGTGGTGGTGATGGTGGTGGTAGTGGTAAAAGGGATTGGCTTGTGTGTTTGTGTGTCTGTGTGGATTAGATTTGGTTAGATTGGGTTAGGTTGGTTTGGGTTGTTGTTGTTGTTGTTGTTGTTGTTGTTGTTGTTGTTGTTGTTATTCTTGTTGTTATTATTCTTGCTGTTGTTATTCTTGTTGTTGTTTTTGTTCTTGTTATTGTTGTTGTTGTTGTTGTTGTTGTTGTCATTACTATTATTGTTGCTGTTATTCTTGTTCTTCTCCATCCTTTTCCTCATCTACCATCACATACCTCATTCCAGCACATCCTCCTCTTCCTCCACCTCCTCCTCCACCTCTTCCATATCCACTTCCTCCTCCACCATCTCTTCCACATACTCCTCCACCACATCCTCACCCTCCATCTCCTCCTCCTTCACCACCACCACCACCTCCTCCTCCACTTCCCTTTCCATCAGTCACACAGCCTGTGCAGATTTCCTCGTTACAATAATAGCAGTGTAATTAGACCAGCCAATTGCATTATGTTAATCCGCTTCATCTCTGTACCAGATTGAGAAGGAGGAGGAGGAGGAGGAGGAGGAAGAGGAGGAGGAGGAGGAGGCAGAATCATAAGCCACAGTGCGTAATTATCAGTATTTTGTTGTTTCTTTGATGGTCTGATTGTGTGTCCGTGCATTAGAGACCATTAGGTATGTATTAAATGCATCGAAATATGTAACAACGTGCATTAGATTTGAAATTCCGCTATTTTTTTTTATCTCATTCCTTTATATTCGCTTTTCTTTTTGCTCGTGTCTTCTCTCTCTCACTCACTCTCTCTCTCTCTCTCTCTCTCTCTCTCTCTCTTTTTTTTGTGGGTTTTTTTTTGCTATTCAGGTGCGTTTTGTTGTTTCCAGAGAGAGAGAGAGAGAGAGAGAGAGAGAGAGAGAGAGAGATACCGAAAAAAAGAAGGATAATAAAGGAAAGAAAGAAAAAAAAAAAGAAAGCAGAGGAAAAAATAAGAGGGAGGGAAAAAAGTTGGTCAT
>NC_059278.1:2684643-2687143 GCF_017591435.1 Portunus trituberculatus | reverse complement strand
GGGGATACTTTTTTTGGGTACCTCCTATCTCAAAGCCCACCCGCCTTGAGTGAGGAAGCCCAACCTACACTCGGACCGTGGTAAGAGGGGAAAGCTAACCAAGAAAAGAAAAAAAAAAGGCCTACTTAATTGCCAGTTCCCAAGCACGTCCGAGAGAGCTAGACAAAAAAAAAAAGAAGATAGATATGTCTTGAAATTTCCCTCTAAAATGGAATCAAGTCATAGGAAGTTGGGAATACATGTCTATCACTTTTTAGTTACTTTTTGTGTGTCTAGGATGAAGAGAAAGTAAACAGGAAGCTTGTAATGAATCGTTAGGCCTTGAATGAGCTCATGAAACCTTTGCTCTCGCCTCACCTCGCGTCATCTCCTTCACGTGTTCCTTCTGGTGCTTTTAATTTAAGTAGTTTTCACGGATGCTTCCATAATTTGGGGTCAGCAATTAGTAATTAGTCTCGTCACATAGATTTCCTAATAATCCTGCAGCGCCCCGTCGTAATAATCCAAGCATGATACGTTATTAGACATGTTTAGTGTTTCATTACTGTTATTTTCTTTACTGAGCCTCGTCTATGCTTCACGTAGTCTAATAAGATGAGAACAATATGCCGAAAAGCGCCTCTCATGCTTCACTTGTCTTGTTTCCTCGCTGGGGGAAGGAAACGAGGCGGAACAAGAGAGGGTTGCGCATTACCTTTTATTGGGAAGTGGCTGTCTATATATTTTCTGCTGGGCTATGAGTTTCTGATGTATTGCTGTGGATTTTGAATGTTTTAGGGTTCGTGGTGTTTTATATTAAAGTTGTTTTGATATATTCTCTGATATTTATTGTGGGGTGGAAATGTTGTTTAAATATCCACAGGTCACATATACAAGATTTACGTCATGAAAACAACAGCAACAGTAATATATTAAGTACACATTTATAAGAAAGAATAGTATTTATGCCAAGAAAATTAATGAAAAATAAAGAAATCAGTAGAAAATAGCAATAAAAGCGACCAAAGCAATTTTTACACAACCATGACAACCTTGACCGCAGCGACGCCCCGGATGAGGCAGGCGAGGCGCTAGCAAGGAACTGTTATCGTACCCATGTGTGTGTTTGTGATGTGATCGCCCGTGTTTATCTCCAATCATCGGTGCCCCTGGTGGACTTGAGCGCCCTTTGGAGGTGGGACAGGAGGCGCGAGGGAGCAGGGAAGGACATGGCAAGAAGTAAGTAGGAAGGAGAACATAAATAACAGAGGAGGAGGGAGAGAAAATGAGATAGGGAATTGCTGCTTGTCTCGTGTTTTTTTTTCTTTTTTTTTTCATTGTAATTGAAACCGGCCAGTGAAAGAAAGAGGTTGATAAAAGTAAATGCAAGCAAATACATCAAAATAGATAAAAGGCCGCTTATTTTGCATTGCCACAATCTAAAGACCGCGTGTCATGAGAGATCACGTGACACTTCTTGTTACTATCACGTGACACTTTTTGTTGCTCTTGCAGTACCTTAACTTCTAGAGATGGGACGCTGAAAGATTAAAACTATGATTATTCTCAATTGCTTAGATTCGGACACCGCTTGACTTTTCCGCTTTTCCTTGGTTTAACACAGGTGCATCAGGCCGTCCCAGGGGATACTAATGTGTTCTATAGTAGAGTATATTCTTTTCCATCCATATTAATTTTGATGTTTCTGAGGCTCTTAACGCTATGGTATTTGATATGGTATTTTCAAAGGTCACATGATCCGTCGTTGGAGTTTTTTTTTTTTCCAGTTGACAGTGTAGCAGCTTTGTTAAACTGTCAAGAGCCTTCATGAAAACACGCTTGAAAACTCCAGCGTGCTTAAGATGATACGCCAGAACGTTTCATAATATAAGATTCCTATTCTAAAACACTTCTACGATGCACTTTCGCTGTTTGAAAAGGTTCTAGTTAAAAGTACACGAGTTTTTCAGCGTTTTTAGTGGTCATAGTGATAAATTAAGGGGATTTCTGCTTTATTAAAAGGAAATACTTAAGAACCCGATCAGTCATCTCTGTGGCCTTAGAAAACAGTCGTGGTAAGAGACTAAAGTGTTTCTAAATACGAGATTAGGTAAAGACGTGTGAGGTGTTTTGCTAGAGGCGTGAGTGAGGCGCAGGAGGCAAGGCTGTCACGCTGGGTGGAAAATACTGGTCTCCCATTAATTGAAAAGTGAAATATTTGGTGATTTAATTTGATGATATTTAGAGCGGGAATCTGTTACCGGTGTGGAAGGTTGTCTGTTTGCACACCAAGCTGGCAGGAAGTGTAAATATGTACGTTATTTGGAAACAGCGTTCACAAATGATGGCGGAGCAAACTTTGTCACCTGCAGCACACCAAAGAGTTCACGAATTGAAATTAATAAGTGGTAGGCATCGGTGTCACGCAGGTTGCCAACCACTACCACGTCACGAAGGGCTGCCAACCACTACCACGTCATGCAGGACTGCCAACCAATATTACGTCACGCAGGGCTGCCAA
>NC_059278.1:2672143-2679643 GCF_017591435.1 Portunus trituberculatus | reverse complement strand
TTCGTCAACAAACGGGAGGTGAGGTTGCGTCCTGCTTCTCCCTCAGTCTCTCCTCCTCCTCCTCCTCCTCCTCCTCCTCCTCCTCCTCCTCCTCCTCCCTCTCTCATCCTCCTGTCTCGTCTCCCTCCTCCTCCTCTTCCCTACCACTGACCCCACTCACAGCGGCAGGTCTCTCCGTCTCCTTCAGTCTTACCTTCCCTCCCTCCTGCTCTCCCGCCTCGCCGCCTCCCTCCCTCCCAGTGTTGATATACGCAAGACGCTCCAGTACAAGTTATTCGATATAATTATTTAGAATTGAAACCGCATGATGGACCGTGAGGGCGACTGGGCGGCGGGCAGAGTGTTGAGGAAGGAGGCGGCGGGGTGCGGGCGGCGGGGTGCGAGCGGGTCTGGGGCCTCGACATGGGTGATCCCAGCGGCGGGGCTTCCCATCTGATGCAAAGTTCTCACTGGTGTACAGTCTGAGCTCGCATAGGCCCGACCCGGGGGGCGTGGAGGCGTGGTGGTCGGCGGGCAGGGCGCGGCGGGCCAGGTGAGTGGCGGCGGTGCGGGGGCGCCCAGATACCATCACCAACATGCGCAAGTTTGAAGCTCAGTTGCATCTTATCGGCGAGGGATCGTTGTTCATTCATTTTTTTCACTGCATGATGCACTTGCCTCACCAAAATGGCCGCAATAGAATTATCCAAACAAGCGCGAATGGTTTTTAAGCAACTCCTTGATAGAGTCGAAAGCGGAGCGCCCTTGTCCAGCGGGGCGCGTTGGCATTCAAGATTTATCAAGTTGTTGCCGCGCGGGGAGGGGAGCCGCCACCCGCGCCACACCGCCCGCGCCCCAACGACCCTCCGCGGCGGGACACAAGGGCGGGATTGGCCGGCGGAGGCTGTAAGAGGGATGAGCCCGTCGTTCTCCCGGCGCTCCGTGAGTTTAAGACAAAGCGGTGCCGTGTTCTTGCCTTCCAGACACCGCCGAGCACACGTCTTTATCATGGCATTGACTGGTGCGGGGGGCATGGGGGGGAGGGCTGAGGGCGATGGGGGGGAGGCGAGGTGCTGGGTATGAGTTGGCGAGGCGAGAGGCAGGAGTAGTGATGAGGGCTGGGAGAGGCCGAGGAGTGAGTGGAGTGGAGTAGTGTGGAGGTGAATGTGGAGTTGCAGGTGGAGGTGGTGGGGATAAGTGGAGTGTGGGAGTGTGGGAGTGTGGAGGGGAGGAGTGTGTTGGTGTAATGGGTGGCGGAGTGAAGGCGAGTCAATATTGGTAATGGTTTTTGATGGTGATAATGATGGCGATGACGATGCCCCGGCAAACATTACTTACAGCGTAAAAACAAACAGAAGATGATCAAACGTATGTATACATCCTATTTTAGCTCCACACACACACACACACACACACACACACACACACACACACACACACACACACACACACACACACACACACAGGGCTAAAAAAATCACAATATCTTAAGAATACAACAACACGACCATTATGAGATCAGATTCTTCCCTTTTCTTCCTCCTCTTCCTTCTCCTCCTCCTCTTCCTTCTCCTCCTCCTCCTCCTCCTCCTCCATCTCCCTTCTTCCTTCTTCCTCCAGACTCGTGGGTCACTCCTGTTTTGGTGCCGTGGGGGGGAGGGAGGGAGGGTAGGTGATGGAGGGCAAGAGTTACCTGTCTGTCTGTCTGTTTGTCTGTATAATGATCTATAAGCATATCTTTATCTCCGTCCATCTGTGTCTCTTCACCTTCTCATTCGTCTGTCTGTACGTCTGTTTATTCTCGCCGCACACACACACACACACACACACACACACACACACACACACACACACACACACACACACACACACACACACACACACACACACACACACACACACACGGTTTGCAGGCTCAGTGGTAAAGTCCTCTCGTATCTTTTAGTAAGGTTAGAATTCTCTCTCTCTCTCTCTCTCTCTCTCTCTCTCTCTCTCTCTCTCTCTCTCTCTCTCTCTCTCTCTCTCTCTCACACTGATAAAGATAAAAGATAAGAGACGATCATCAAGTCCACACACACACACACACACACACACACACACACACACACACACACACACACACACACACACACACACACACACACACACACACCAGGCTGGACTTCCTCAGATGACCAATGGCAGCTCGGGGCGGTGTGGCAGCTGATTCCTGATTGGCGAACGAAAATCTCCCTCCAGCAAGTCGCATCGTATTGACTTAATGTTGAAGGCTCCAGCTTAGTTCAGGTTCTTATTGGTATTTTAGCATCTTCGGCGGTTGGAGGAGGAGGAGGAGGAGGAGGAGGAGGAGGAGGAGGAGGAGGAGGAGGGAGGGGTCTTCTGGTTCTTGGAGGCGTTCCGAATTGGGTGTAAACTTTGAGGTATAACCAGTTGTGTGTGTCTTGATTAGAGTTTGGCCTGAGATGTCTTAAAAATTCTCTCTCTCTCTCTCTCTCTCTCTCTCTCTCTCTCTCTCTCTCTCTCTCTCTCTCTCTCTCTCTCTCTCTCTCTTGTTTTGTATATTTGTGCATTTCTTTGATGTCTGGTATGATTTTTTTTCTTACTTTTTTTCCAGATTTTTTCCTCTTGGTTTTTAGGTTTGTATTGTATTTTTACTTCTTGAATGGCGTGGAATTACCTTCTATTCATACGTGCATTTTTCTATTAGCGTCTAACATTTGCAATTTCGTGGCTCATGATTGCATAAAGAACAATTTTCCTCACTCATGTATTTTTCAGTGGACCCTCCTGTGTGTGTGTGTGTGTGTGTGTGTGTGTGTGTGTGTGTGTGTGTGTGTGTACCAGTATCCTACAGCATATAAGGGTGGCAGGCGTTCACCATTTGCCATGCCTGCGCCGTTTTACTCATCTCTCATAATCCTTAACATTCCCACCCAGTCTCCATTTCCAGCCCTTAATACCTCCCCTCCCTCATGTGCCCGACCCGCCTCCGTCGCTTTCCACTCTTACTTTGCGCCTTCCTTATATACCCACTGCCTCTTTGCCTCCTTGCCCTCTTCACGCCCACTCCTTCAGCCTCCCTTGTACCTCTTAACCTCCCTCGGCAGACTACTCACAAGATCATGAGGTAATTGCAAGTCTCATCTTCTTCTCATACTCTTCTCCTCCTTCACCTTCCTCACGTTTCAACTGCACTTATGAATCCTTCGCTTATCCTACATACCTGGCGTCCTTTGCTTTCCCGCTTGTTCACGTCCTTTGCAGCTTCCTTCACGCATATGTTGGGGCTTCATACATCCTCTCGTGCTTCCTCGTGTGCTTCCTCAGTTTCCTCGCCATGCTACTGACTCCTCTGTCCTGTAATTTCCAGTGATTTGTCTTCAGTAATATGGCGGACGCGAGTGACGGCTGTGTGAGATAAGATGTGAGGAAGGAGAAGTAGTGACGCACGACTCTTGTTTGTTTTCGTCTTTCCGTCTCCTTCGTTTCGTGTTTCCTTGTATCGCTGCTTGTTTCTTGTCTTGGTAGTTCTCTCTCTCTCTCTCTCTCTCTCTCTCTCTCTCTCTCTCTCTCTCTCTCTCTCTCTCTCTCTCTGTTCATCATTTTCGTTTCGCTTGCTCTTCCTCGTGCAATTTCTTTCTTCTCTCGCATTATTTCTCGTTTTTGTTCCTGTCTCGTTCTCCTTGTTCGCATCTCACTCACTCACTCACTCCCTCTCCCTCACTCTCATTCTCCTTTCCCTTTTATCCATTCGTCTTAGTCTCTTCTCTCAAGTGCAATTTGGAAACATCATTCATTTTTTGTCCACCTAATTTCATTCAAGCTGTTATCCATCTTGTTTGCATTCATCTGTATCCATCTGTCTGCTTGTCTCCTCCTCTGTCTGCCCTGCCCACCTGTTTATCTGTGTGTGCTTATTCAATTCCGTATCCATTCATCTCTTTGTCATTTTATCTCTATTGTATGACTGATTCATCTACTTAACATCTTCGTATGTGTGTGTGTGTGTGTGTGTGTGTGTGTGTGTGTGTGTGTGTGTGTGTGCATGTCTTGCTTATCTGCCTGTCTCTATCACTCAGTTTACCTGTCTCTGTGTTTTCCTGTCCTTCCGTCTGTCTGTCTGCCTGTCTGTCTGTCTGTCTGTCTGTCTGTCTGTCTGTCTGTCTGTCTGTCTGTCTGTCTGTCTGTCTGTTTGCCTGTCTGTCTATCGATGTGTTTGTCTAACTATTTTTCTATTTTTGTCTATATACTTATCTAATTTCATCTGTCCATCCCTCAATCTAATTATCATCTATCTACCTACCTACCCACCTATCTGTCTATCTATCTGTCTATCTATCTATCTATCTATCTATTTGTCTATCTATCTATATTTCTCTCTTGTTATTCTTATATCCACCCACCCACCCACCCAGTTTTTCCTATCCATCACTCAATTTATCCTTCCACTTATCCCTCCCCGCAATCTGTCCATCTATCAGTCTTATCTAATCTTTCTATCAAAATGGAGCAAAGAGGGAGTGAGGAAGTACATTATTTCGGCCAAACGTTGCTCCTCCTCGTAAGTTTATTGCCATAATTAACGCCACTCACCTGTTCTCTCCACCTTTTTTTCCCCTCAAATTACAACATATCGGTCGTTCTTTTGCTTATTTATATCTTTTTTTTTCGGTTCTTGTTCTCTCTCTCTCTTTCTCTCTCGCTATCTTTCTCTTTTCGCTCTCCTCTGCGCAGTCTCTCGTTCGGTCTGTTGGTCTGTCTGTCGGTCGGTCGGTCGGTTGGTCGATGCTCCTTTGATTTACTGATTGCTTTCTCTCCCCGCCAGTAATCTAATCTAAAAAGGATCTAATCTTTTACGACTACCTGCTTGGATTTTTACGTATGATCGGTTCCAATTCACTTATTTTGAAGGACACTTGAAGGGAAGGAAAGTCGTCAAATTTGTAGCGTGTGTTTTGCAAGGTACACTTTATTAAAAGAATTCGTAGGGTATTTTAGGTGTATCGTATATTGTAACCCTTTTTCTTGGCCGTGTATGTCTCTGGTAGGAATTTCAATCAGACAGTAAGTAAGTTGGGCATTTAAGGGTCAAGGGAGTTCAGGAGAGATAGGGACGATGGAAAGGGGTGAAGGAGAGGGAGTAGGAGTAGAAGTAGGAGGAAAGTGCTGAAAGGGAGGGTTTGAGAGAGAAAAAAGAGAGGTAGGAGGAGAGAAAGAATGCCACACATACACACACACACACACACACACACACACACACACACACACAGCCTTCACAAACTTTAAATAATCCATGAATACTTACCATATAACCATTTCAAAACTTTCCCTTTTTTACCCTTTCCCTTCTGTATACATCTCCCTTCACCCTCTGTACCCTTCCTCCCTCAAACCGTCCCACTCATACTCTCTTTCCCTGCCACCAACCTCCATCCCTCCATCCATCCATCTCACCTTTCCTTCCATCTCGCCTCCTTTCCGCCCTTCCATTTAGAGTTTATGAGAGACGAGTGCAAAAAAACAAGAGAGAGCATTGGGAAAAAGAGCATAGGAGCCAAATCTCCACTAAGAGCGATTGGTTCCGTGGCTAAGAGTCCTTAATCCACTGTATGACCGGGGTTTATTAAGACATTGAGTCGGCGGGCGTGATAAGAAACGGGTTGTGTGGTGGATGCGAGGGACGAATAATTGGCTGGAAAGTGATAAAAAGAGATGCGTCGCCCTGATAGAATGTTAACGCAACTCTTCTCTCTTGAAAGGAACGTGGCGGTGATGGTGCTGGTAGTGGCAGTAGTGGTGGTGGTGGTGGTGGTGGTGGTGGGTGGTGATAGCAGGTGAGGCTCCAAAAATTCAGCTGTGCGTGTATTAATTAAGACAGGCCAGGTGAGGGCAGGTATAAGTGAGACTAGGACAGGTAGACTTGGCCAGGTGTAATTACTGCGGAGGTGAATGCGTAATGAAATACACGACGCCGGAAGAGGAGGAGAAGGAGGAGGAGGAGGAGGAGGAGGAGGAGGAGGAGAAATGAAATAGATGAGAATGACGGGTTGGAGGAGATGAAAGACGAGGAGGAGGAGGAAGAAGAGGAGAGGAGGAGGAGGAGGAGGAGGAGGAGGAGGAGGAGGAGGAGGAGGAGGATGCAGTAATGAAAAATTGTAGGAAGAAGAGGAACATGATGATCAAATTAAGGTGAAGTGAAGGAGGAGGCTGAGGAAAAAAATAAAGTAGGAGGAAGGAGACTTGGATAATTGTAGACTGTGTGAAGGCTTAGCAGGGATGAGGGAAGTAGGAGGCGGCGGCGCGAGACAAGGCTTGGGAGGCGCGGGCGTGTGGAGGCGAGGAAGGGGCGCCGACGTGGGGACATGTTGAGGGGGGTCAGGAGAGAGAGAGAGAGAGAGAGAGAGAGAGAGAGAGAGAGTAGTATTTTCTAATGGACATCTTATCTAAGTATAATCCTAGATGGTAATTAGATCAAAGCGAGTAAATGGACGAAGAGGAGGAAAGAAGAAGAAGAAGAAGAAGAAGAAGAAGAAGAAGAAGAAGAAGAAGAAGAAGAAGAAGAAGAAGAAAAAGAAGAAGATAAACAATAAGAAGGAGATAAAGAAGATGATGATGATGATGATAAAGAAGAAGAAGAAGAAGAAAAGGAAGAAAAAGATGATGATGAAGATGATGATAAAGAAGAAGAAGAAGAAGAAGAAGAAGAAGAAAATAAAAAAGAAGAAATAGAAAAAAGAAAAAAAAAAAAAAGAACAAGAACAAGAACAAGAACAAGAAAACGAGAAGGAGAAAACCCTCAGAACTGTCGAAATAAAAAAAAAACGAAAAACACGAAAAAAAAGCAAGAACAAAACTGAAAAAAGAAAAAAAAAAGACAACAGGACTAAGGGAGCTAACTTCTAGACAAATCAGTAGTCGAAGTGTCCACGTGGCGACCTTGGCTAAGTGGGCGAGTGTCCTGCGTGGGGAGTGAGTGGCTGGCTGTCCTGGTGGATGAGTGGGTGGGTGTGTGTTTGGTGTGGATGACGCTAATGTCGGGAGGAGGGCAGTGACGGATAGACAGGCTGGCAGAGACGGAGAGAGATGATCGCGGGAGGACGGCAGTGGAATAGCAATAGAATCGTGTGCACCCTTCCTTCCTTCTCTCTCTCTCTCTCTCTCTCTCTCTCTCTCTCTCTCTCTCTCTCTCGTTTATTTGCTTCTTTTTTTCTTTAATTTTCATTTTTACTGCCTTTTTTTATTCCCTCTTAAAATAATTTATACTCTCTCTCTCTCTCTCTCTCTCTCTCTCTCTCTCTCTCTCTCTCTCTCTCTCTCTCTCTCTCTCTCTCTCTCTCTCTCTCTCTCTCTCTCTCTCTCTCTCTCTCTCTCTCTCTCTCTCGTTTACTTGCCTGCCTGTTTTTCTATTTTCCTTCTTTTCTTCCTTTCTTTATTATTCCCTCTAAAATAGCTGATTCTCTCTCTCTCTCTCTCTCTCTCTCTCTCTCTCTCTCTCTCTCTCTCTCTCTCTCTCTCTCTCTC
>NC_059278.1:2664643-2667143 GCF_017591435.1 Portunus trituberculatus | reverse complement strand
CTCTCTCTCTCTCTCTCTCTCTCTCTCTCTCTCTCTCTCTCGTCTTCCTTTCCCTCCTGCTGTAAAGAAAGTCCTCCTGAGCTTCACCTGTCCTACCAAAGCCACAGTCACCTGCCCCCCTTCGCCAGGTGAGCTGTATACCTGTCAGGGAAGGGTTGGGGTCTCAGTCTCTTAGGGGGGGAGGGAGACACGGAGGGAAATGGGTAGGAGGGAAACAGCACGTCAGGTTTGGAAATTTATAGAGAATGGGAAGGTGAGTGAAAGGATGGGAGAATATTTAGTGTTTGGTATTTGTTTCTTGAAGTTTGTAAGTTTGTTGTGGTTTTGTTTTTAGGTGGAAGGATGTATGGACACACGGATGGGTAGATAGAGGGTTGCATACATACGCACGCACACGCACATGCACACACACTCACGCACACACACACACACACACACACACACACACACACACACACACACACACACACACACACACACACACACACACACACACACACACACACACACACACACGCGGCACGGAGTATAGTCACGCCGCAGCACATATAAAAGCACACACGAGTAATAAAGTCACACACACACACACACACACACACACACACACACACACACACACACACACACACACACACACACACACACACACACACACACACACACACACTTCCTCCTCCTCCTCCTCCTCCTCCTCCTCCTCCTCCTCCTCCTCCTCCTCCTCCTCCTCCTCCTCCTCCTCTATTTCATGCATTTTCTCTCCTTTTGAAATTTTAGCATCACCGTGTATTCATAGTCATTTTTTCCCCTCCATACGTTCCCCGGCCCTCCCATTGTTCCCCCCCTTTGCCCTGCGTTACCTCCCTACTCCCCAGTACTCAGCCCTACCTCCCCCTCACCAACCCTTACCCCGTTATCTCTCTGTGTACCTGTCAGCGGCGCCCGTCACACCTGTCCCTCCGTCACTGTCCAGGTGTAAGACGGTAATTAAGATCCCTACGAGGTGTGCACCACTTTTAAGAGAGAGAGAGAGAGAGAGAGAGAGAGAGAGAGAGGGGGTAGTTATGGACAAATATACATGTTTGAGTAAGAATATGTAGAGTTATGTGTTAAAAGTGATATGTTTGGAGTAAGTAGGGTGTTCTCTCTCTCTCTCTCTCTCTCTCTCTCTCTCTCTCTCTCTCTCTCTCTCTCGGGCAATAAATCTCTCTCTAGGCCTCGTAGAAGCATCTCAATTGCTATCTTTAAGCCTCTCCTTCTACTACTGTTTCTCTCTCTCTCTCTCTCTCTCTCTCTCTCTCTCTCTCTCTCTCTCTCTCTCTCTCTCTCTCTCTCTCTCTCTCTCTCTCTCTCTCTCTCTCTCTCTCTCTCTCTCTCTCTCTCTCTCTCTCTCTCTCTCTCTCTCTCTCTCTCTCTCTCTCTCTCAGTACCCGTCTGTTTTGTATATTCCCTCTCCTCCACATTTTACTCCCTCCTCAGCTTCCACTCCCGCCCCTCCACCTGCTTCCTCCTCCTCCTCCTCGTTCTCAGTGTTTTGTTGTTGATGTTCTTGGCAGGTAATCGGATTCAACCTGTGTTCCCAGCTTTGCCTCTGCACGCGACTAAGCTTGGTATTTGGCCACTCAAAATCCGATTCGTGTAATTCTCTCCCTCTTGTGATAAAAAAAGGATGTATTTTTATGGAGGATTCGGAAACTGGCGGGAGGTGACTGAAGGGGAAAAGGGGAATAGGGGAAGAGGGAATGGGGGAATGGGGAATAGGGATAAAGGGTTTTTTTTTCAAGGGGTTTGGGGTAGTAAGGGTGTAGGTATCTGAGGAATTATTGCCTGACTAAACACCTTTACTGAGAGACAGAGAAGGGAGAGGGAGTGGGAGAGAGAGAGGGAGAGGAGAGGGAGAGGGAGAGAGAGAGGGGTACAGGTGGTAAAGAATTGACGGAGAGAGGAAAGGATAGAGTGATTAAAGAAGGATTGTATGTGTTCATGCGTGTGTGTGTGTGTGTGTGTGTGTGTGTGTGTGTGTGTGTGTGTGTTGTGATTTTCAGCGAAATTACCTGCGAAGATTGAAGTTTTCGTCCCTGTGGTGAAAGGCTTGCTAATAATCCCATATAAGGCCACACGGGATCCCACATAATCCTCTCTTTCTCCTCTTTTTTTTTCTCTCTCCTCTCTCTCCTCTCTCACTCACTCTCCCTCTCTTTCCTCCAGACACTCAGCGCATCCTTCACTGCCTCCTTTACCTCCCTGCCTCGTTCTTCTCCCTTACGTCATTGTCTTCTTTATTTACCTCCTCATTCCTCCATCGTTTACCAGGTTTTCTCATCTCTCCTCCTTCCTCTCTCTTTCTCCTTCCTTTCCTATAAAATTATTTTCCTCTTTCCTCCGTTATTTTAATTTCACCTTAACTCTTTCTCTCCTCCATCTCTTTCATCAGTCTCTATCTCTTCTTCCTCCTTCATCTCTCTTTGTTACGGTCTCTCCTTCTCCTTTCTTCTTCCATCCT
>NC_059278.1:2654643-2657143 GCF_017591435.1 Portunus trituberculatus | reverse complement strand
ATAAAATAACACAAGAACATGAGATAGACTAGAGTGACAAAGAGGAGTAAGAGGAAAACGAAGGAAAGAAGAGGAGGAGCAGAAGAGGAGAGGAAGAAATCAGAAGAGAGAAAAAAAAAAAAATATAAAAAAAAGCATAGTAATAGAGATGTAAGCAAGAGGCAGGAAAGAAAGAATGCTGAATGAGAGAGAGAGAGAGAGAAAAGAAAAGAAGAGGGGAGGATCGAAAAACAAAAAGAGAGAGAGTGAAGGAGAAGGAAGGTGAAGGACAACCATAACAAAGCGTGTCGGAACCCATTTGCTATCCTCCAGAACTGAGAGAAAGATAAACTTGAACTCGACAGACGCGCGGCGGAGACACAGACACAAAACATCGGTACTGAGACAGAGAGAGAAAAAGAAAAGCAAGAAAAAAGAGAAAAAAGAAAAAAGATAGAAAAAGAAAAGCAAGAAAAAAAGACTAAGGTTTTTTTTTATTTACTTTCTTATTCCATTCATTTTTTTTCTATCCATTTTATTGTTTTTTTAATCTATTCATTATTCCATTATTTTTTTCAATCTATTCTATTGTTCTTTATCTATTTATCTATCTATCTATTTATTCTACCTATCTATATCTATTTTTATTTAATTTTAGGCTAGGTTAGGTTAAGTTAGGTTAGGTTAGATTAGGTTAGGTTAGGTTAGGTTAGATTAGATTAGATTAGATTAGGTTAGGTTAGGTTAGGTTAGATTAGGTTAGGTTAGATTAGGTTAGGTTAGGTTAGGTTAGATTAGGTTAGGTTAGGTTAGGTTAGGTTAGGTTAGGTTAGGTTAGGTTAGGTTAGGTTAGGTTAGGTTAGGTTAGGTTAGGTTAGGTTAGATTAGATTAGGTTAGATTAGATTAGGTTAGGTTAGGTTAGGTTTAGGTTAGACACCCACGCGGGAAATAGTAATAAAAAAGAGGAACGAAGAGGGATGGTAAAACAAAAAACAAAAAAAACATATATTAGTCAGCGGTCCTAAAAACGAAAGGTAAAAATAATAGAGGAAGATTGCAATGTGGTGGTGGTAGTGGTGGTGGTGGTGGTAGTAGTGGTGGTGGTGGTAGTAGTGGTGGTGGTGGTGGTGGTGGTGGTATTGGATCTTCTTGTGGTTCCAGGGAGTTTTATTTACAACACCGTGGAACAGCAGGGGTGAGATTCAGGTTTGGTGTTGAAATTATAATAGGGAGACAGCACGCAAACTAATCCTGATTTATCGCTTGAATACATTATGTCTCTCTCTCTCTCTCTCTCTCTCTCTCTCTCTCTCTCTCTCTCTCTCTCTCTCTCTCTCTCGCTCTCGCTCTAGTGTGCCAGGTTGGGATGTTTGAGGGTGTTTGCCTGCATGGTGGAGGGTGGGGGGGGTTGTGGTGGTGTTGGGGGGGGGGAGTGTTTGTTTGTATTTGTCTGGGGAGAAGGGGAAGGAGGAGGAGGGTGGAGGGTGAGGAAGATAGACGGGGAGGAGGATGAAGAGGGAGGAGGATGGAAAGAGAGGGTTGGAAGGGGAGGAGGATGGAGAAAGGGAGACGGTTGGAGGGGAGATAGGTTGTGGGGAGAAGGATGAGCAGGTGAGGGGGAGGTGGTTGGAGGGAGAGGAGGTTGGAGGGTTGGTGGGGGTAAAGCTTTCTTCTTTATGTTTTATTATCATTTTTTTTTCCCTCAAGTCCATTTTCGTCTGGTGTTCCTTCCATTGTGATGTTGTTGTGCTTTAGTTTTCCTCCTTCATTCATCTTATTTATCTCCTCCTTTGTTATGCACGGTTACGGTTTTATTTTCTCTCTCTCTCTCTCTCTCTCTCTCTCTCTCTCTCTCTCTCTCTCTCTCTCTCTCTCTCTCTCTCTCTCTCTCTCTCTCTCTCTCTCTCTCTCTCTCTCTCTCTCTCTCCTTTCGTGTTTTTATCTTTTCTCTCTTCTGTATCATCGTCGTTATCATCATCACCTTTTCTTCTTCTTCTTCTTCTTCTTCTTCTTCTTCTTCTTCTTCTTCTTCTTCTTCTTCTTCTTCTTCTAGTAGTGATCTCTTTTGTTTTTCTCCTCCTCCTTCCCATTTCTCCTCCTCTTCCTCCTCCTCCTTTTGTCTTTCCTTTCTCTCCTTCAATCCCTCTGTCCGTCTTACCGTGTCCCTTTCCTCCTCCTCCTCCTCCTCCTCCTCCTCCTCCTCCTCCTCCTCCTCGTCTCACCTGATTGTAATAGACAGATGCAATTTTCACAGGTGTGCTCTTGATGTGGCAATAAGTCCAGGTAAGAGAGTGAGTTTGTTGTTTGTCGCACTGCTTGTTACCCATTGATGTAGCTCTTGTTTCGCTGCTGTGTTTGTGTGTTTGGTGTGTTTGTGTGTTTGGTGTGTTTGTGTGTTTGTGTGTTTGTGTGTGTGTGTGTGTTGTGTGTTTGGTGTGTTTGTGTGGTGTGTTTGTGTGGTGTGTTTGTGTGTTTGGTGTGTTTGTGTGTGTGTGTGTGTGTGTGTGTGTGTGTGTGTTG
>NC_059278.1:2639643-2647143 GCF_017591435.1 Portunus trituberculatus | reverse complement strand
TTCTCTCACCTGGGTCGGTTTTTCTTTCAGTCGCTTAGGTTACTTAGCAAACATGTGATGGGAAAGTAAACAGTTATGAAATTGTGCTTAAATTTCGTCTTTTTTGCAGTTTTTTATTGATTTTGGGACGAATGAAGTGAAAATACAGGATACAGTTATGAAATTGTGCTTAAATTTTGTCTTTATTGCTGTTTTTATTGACTTTGGAACGACTGAAGCAAAAATATAGTGTAATGTTATGAAATTGTGCTTAACTTTCGTCTTTGTTGCTATTTTTAATTGATTTTGGAACGACTGAAGTGAAAATATAGTGTACAGTTCTAAAATTGTGCTTAACTTTCGTCTTTATTCCTGTTTTTTATCAATTTTGAAACGACTGACGTGAAAATATAGTGTAATATAAAACTGTGCTTAACTTTCGTCTTTATTCCTGCTTTGTATTGATTTTGGGACGACTGAAGCGAAAATATATGAATTCGCTGTTAAGTTGCGCATAATTTTCCTTTTTGCTGTTTTTATTGATTTTGAAAAGACCGAAGCAAAAATACAGTGTACAGTTATAAAATTGTCCTAAACTTTCTTCTTTTTTGCTGTTTTTTATTGATTTTGGGACGACTGAAGCGAAAATAAATTAATTCGCTATTATTAAGTTGCCCATAATTTTCTTTTTCATTGTTAGTTATTTGTTTGTGTATTTGTTAAGACAGACTGCAGGATGAATAAAATGGAGAAGCTTAAAGTCATAAAGATGTGTGTTAATTTCCATCTTTTCTTTATTTTATTTTTTTTCATCATCTTTTCGTGTCCTTTCTATTCATTTATCCTCTTGTTGATCTGTTGTGTCTTTTTGGTGTGTTCATCTCCTGACTTTCCTCACCTTCATTTTGTTGTTGTTGTTGTTGTTGTTGTTGTTGTTGTTGTTCTTCCTCCTTCTTCTTCCTCCTTCTTCTTCTTCTTCTTCTTCTTCTTCTTCTTCTTCTCATTATTATTATTATTATTATTATTATTATTATTATTATTATTATTAATATTATTATTATTATTATTATTATTATTATTATTATTATTATTATTATTATTATTATTATTATTATTATTATTATTATTACTACTACTACTACTACTACTACTACTACTACTACTACTACTACTACTACTACTACTACTACTACTACTACTACTACTACTACTACTACTACTAGAGCTTAACCTAGAACAGAAATAGTAGTAGTAATAAAAATAACTATAACACTAATAACAATAATGATAAAATGAAAAAGAAGAAGAAAGAAGAAGAAGAAGAAAAGTAAGTTAGGAGACGAAAGAAGGAGGAGCAGGAGAAGGAAAAGAAGAAGAAGAAGAAGAAGAAGAAGAAGAAGAAGAAGAATATCACAAATATAATACAAATAATATCTCTTCCTGAGCATCCTCCACCTTCTAATCATATTTAATTTTTCCTTATCACTCGTAGTATCGCTTATTTATCTCCGCTCTCAGCATCTTCGTGGAAATTTCCCTCATTATGGCGTCTCGCAGGTGATCAATCAGCACGCCAGGTGAGGCTGACCCGCGGCAGGTGATGCGGAGATAAGCGGCAGAAGAGAGGAGGATGCTTGGGATGGGAGATGATGATGCTGGGGAGAATGGATAATGATGGGAGGGAAGAAAGAGAATGTGATTGATGAGGAAAGGAAGGAAGGGATGCAAGGCTGGGGAAGTTGTAAAGCTTAGGTGCAAGAAAAGACATGCAGGGAAGGAAGGAAGGAAGGAAGGAGGAAGGGAGGGAGGGAGAAGACGAGAGGGAGGGACGGGGTGTGTTTGAGAGAGAGAGAGAGAGAGAGAGAGAGAGAGAGAGAGAGAGAGAGAGAGAGAGAGATCGCTGAAGGAATAGGCAGAACGTAAGTTGAGAATTTAAAATAGATAAAAAAAAGAACACAAGCACAGATATAAAAGAAAAAGACAAAAAATTGGAGTAAAAATAAGAGAGGACAAACAAATTAAACCCCCCTCTCCCCACGCCCCCAAAAAAAAAAAAAAAGGAAAACAAAATTCAATACATATTTCTCCATCACACCCTTCACCACACCCTCCACCCTTCCTATCCTGGCTCACCCTGCCCTGCTGCGTGGGTGTCAGGGTGTCAGAGTGTCAGGGTGTCACTAGAGGGAAGGGGGAAGAGGGGGAAGTGAGTGAGGAGTGAGAGGATGAGAGGGAGAGATTGTGAGAGCCGCGGGAGGCCATCTGGTGGTCAATGTTGGTAATTGTGAATGTAACAAGGACGAAGAAGATTATCCTGTAGCCATTGAGAGAGAGAGAGAGAGAGAGAGAGAGAGAGAGAGAGAGAGAGAGAGAGAGAGAGAGAGAGAGAGAGATGGAGATAAACTAAAGAAAATAAAAGCGATTTGCCTGAGAGAGAGAGAGAGAGAGAGAGAGAGAGAGAGAGAGAGCATTGAATAGGAAATAACGAGAATGTCGATATGTAAACGTGTGTGTGTGTGTGTGTGTGTGTGTGTGTGTGTGTAGGGTTGTCTGGAGTAGATATTCAAGACAGTGTGCCGAGGTTGTGTTTGTGAGGAATGTATGGTTTATGTATGAGCGGGAAATGGTGTGTATGGGGCGAAGGGAAGGGAAATGGAAGGGGAGAGGAAGGCAAGAGGGAGTGGTAAAGGTGATGAAACGAGGCAGGAGTGGTTGTGATGAAGTGGTGATGAGGTGGTGACGATGTGGTGATGATGTGGCAGCTCGTAAAGAAGGGAAGGGACACAGGAGGTGGTGATGGTGATGATGGTGATGTTGGAGTGGTGATGATTAAAAAAAGCGTAATTTTCATGAATTTTTGAGGAGTGCTTTTAGGGGGTCGAGTTTTTCATTTAGGATTTTCACGTTTAATTTCCACTAGAATTATTAAAACCCTAAAAAAGATACTAATAATTTAAACTGGAATCTGTTAAATATAGTGAAATGTAGTTTGAGAATATGGTGCAAGAATTTACCTGGAAGTGAATAGGAAATATGGAGGCAGTGACAACATTAGTAGAACCAGCATCAGTATTCCCATCTGTGTGCATCAATTTTTAACCAGGCTGTCAGTGAAAGTTATTGACATTTTGAAGTGAGATCTCATGACTAGTGACTGTTTAGCAACTATCACGCAACATGAATAAAAGGGAAAGGATGAAAACTTCCCTGATTACCTCGTCATTTAAAAAGAAAAGAGTCCTGATGGGAGCAAAAGGTTTGGGAACACTGTTAAACCTAACCTAACCTAACCTAACCTAACCAAACCTAACCTAATCAAACCAAACCTAACCTAACCTAACCTAACCAAAGCAGACCAAATCTAACCTAACCTAACCCAACCTTGCCTCACCTCATCGCACCTTAAGGACCTTACCTAACCAAACACGGAAGTCCTGAGCGAGGCATACCAGTGAAGCGAGAAAACAGCAGTAGCAGGGAGGCCGAAGATGACAAAAAGAGCAGGTGGAGGGGACAATAACCAGGGGGCAGGGCGGGCAGGGTGTTGATAGGGGGTTAAAGTGGGTATAAAGAATAGGACACAGGGGGAGGGGGTAGAGGGATCACTAACACCCCCTACACAGACTGGGCCGTATCTCGCTTCACCAGTACTTTTCACCCGTGCGTCCAGCCGCCAAATTTACGATCCTCCACGGCCTTCTAATTACAGGTGGGCGAGGTAGGTAGTTCCCTGCCTCTACCTGTGCGGAGATAACTCACCTGGTAATCACAAGACGCGGCCCTAAACACTGTCTCCATTATGAGGCTTCTACTCTCCTCCTCTTACTCCTCCTCCTCCTCCTCCTCCTCCTCCGTCTTCTTCTTCTTCTTCTTCTTCTTCTTCTTCTTCTTCTTCTTCTTCTTCTTCTTCTTCTTCTTCTTCTTCTTCTTCTTCTTCTTCTTCTTCTTCTTCTTCTTCTTCTTCTTCTTCTTCTTCTTCTTCTTCTTCTTCTTCTTCTTCTTCTTCTTCTTCTTCTTCTTCTTCTTCTTCTTCTTCTTCTTCTTCTTCTTCTTCTTCTTCTCTCTCTCTCTTTCTCTCTTTCTTTCTTTCTTTCTTTCTTTCTTTCTTTCTCTCCTCTTTTATCATTCGTATCCTTTTCTTTTCTCTTCCCATTTCTCTCCTCTCTTCCATTTTCTTCTCTTCTCTTTCTTTTACTATCTTTTCTCTTACATCCTTTTATCTCTTCTCCGGTGTCATCTTCTTTCGTTTCTATTTTTATCTTTGTTTTCATCTCTTCTTCCTCCTCCTCCTCCTCCTCCTCCTCCTCCTCCTCCTCCTCCTCCTCCTCCTCCTCCTCCTCTTCTCTAGCATTAGTTTAGATTGAGTAGACCACAAACAGCTTAGTAAGGCCCAATAGGTCTGCTGCTGTTTGTTCCTCCTTTGTATTCCTTTGTATTCCTCCTCCCGTTACAACACCTGCTCCAAGACTCCTCCTCCTCCTCCTCCTCCTCCTCCTCCTCCTCATCTACTATCCCGCCCCTTACCCTATCTCTCTCTCTCTCTCTCTCTCTCTCTCTCTCTCTCTCTCTCTCTCTCTCTCTCTCTCTCTCTCTCTCTCTCTCTCTCTCTCTCTCTCTCTCTCTCTCTCTCTCTCTCTCTCTCTCTCTCTCTCTCTCTCTCTCTCTCTCTACCCCCTATACATCTCATCACACCTGTTCTGTGGCATCTTTTTCTGTCTCTCCCAGGCTTCCTCCACCTGTCAAGCCATATAATTAAAGCATCCCGTCTCTTTATTGGCCGTGTTTCTACTTGTCCACATTTGCTTGGCTAATTTAATTCCCCAAATCAGTCGCACCTCTTTAGTCTCACCCCTCTCTCTCTCTCTCTCTCTCTCTCTCTCTCTCTCTCTCTCTCTCTCTCTCTCTCTCTCTCTCTCTCTCTCTCTCTCTCTCTCTCTCTCTCTCTCTCTCTCTCTCTCTCTCTCTCTCTCTCTCTCTCTCTCTCTCTCTCTCTCTCTCTCTCTCTCTCTTTGTCTCCCGGTTTTTGTGTTGTGATGTTTTCGTGTTTTTGTGTGTCTTGTTTTCATTAGTTAAAGGATTAAGTTACGGGGTTCAGTGAAGATGTGTGTGTGTGTGTGTGTGTGTGTGTGTGTGTGTGTGTGTGTGTGTGTGTGTGTGTGTGTGTGTGTGTGTTTCAGTGTTTGATCTGCTGCAGTCTCTGACGAGACAGCCAGACGTTACCCTACGGAACGAGCTCAGAGCTCATTACGGATAGGCCTGAGACCAGGCACACACCACACACCGGGACAACAAGGTCACAACTCTTTGATTTACATCCCGTACCTACTCACTGCTAGGTGAACAGGGGCTACACGTGAAAGGAGACACACCCAAATATCTCCACCCGGCCGGGGAATCGAACCCCGGTCCTCTGGCTTGTGAAGCCAGCGCTCTAACCACTGTGTGTGTGTGTGTGTGTGTGTGTGTGTGTGTGTGTGTGTGTGTGTGTGTGTGTGTGTGTGTGTGTGTGTGTGTGTGTGTGTCCATGTGTCTCAATCACACACACACACACACACACACACACACACACACACACACACACACACACACACACACACACACACACACACACACACACACACACACACACACACACACACACACACACACACACACCGCGTAGTGTAGTGATTAGTACGCTCGACTCGCAATCGAGAGGGCTGATGTTCGAGTCCCGGGAAGCGGCGAGGCAAATGGGCAAGCCTCTTAATGTGTAGCTCCTGTTCACCTAGCAGTAAATAGGTACGGGATATAACTCGCTTTCCCGGTGTGAGGATTGTGTTGTGATCTCAGTCCTACCCGAAGATCGGTCTATGAGCTCTGAGCTCGCTCCGTAATGGGGAAGACTGGCTGGGTGACCAGCAGGCGACCGTGGCGGTGGTGGTGAATTGCACTCACACACACACAACAAGACCACTTCTGGCTTTCGGAATTATCAAGAAATTTTGAATGATAATAATAATAATAAAAATAAGGATAATAATAGTGATAATAATCATGATAATAATAATAATAATAATAATAATAATAATAATAGTAACAGTAATATCAATTGAAAACATTATTCCTTTTTCTCTTCCTCTCACTTTATTTTCCTTTGCGTTAGTGTGTTTGCTCTGTGTTCACTCTCCCTTGTTTCTGTCTCCTGATTAATGACACGCGTGTTTTGTTACTTATTCTTTTAATCCTTCAACACGTTCATTCCTTCATTCTCTTCTTCCTTCGCCAAACTGTCATTCTACTCTTTTGCTCATTCTTCCCTCAGTTTCTTTTTTCTTTTTCTTTGTGTTTCTTTTGTCTCTTGTAGTCTTCCTTGTTTTCTCTACTTCTTGTCTATCATTTCTCTCTATTTCTTTTTTCCCGATTTTTTTTCACATTTTTTTTACTTTTTCATTATGTATTTCCTTTCTCTTTTATATTTTTATCTCTCTTTTCATTTCTTCCTTTTTATTTTGTTTTAGTTTGTTTCTTCTCACCTGCCTTTCTCTCTATCTCTTACTTTCGTTTCCATTTGCTTTTTTTTTATTATGCCGCTTCTCCTTCCTTCCTCTCTTTCTTCTGCTTTTCTTCTTTTCTTTCTATTTGTATTTCTTTACCAACATCTTTT
Organism: Portunus trituberculatus; assembly: GCF_017591435.1. Lineage (NCBI taxonomy): Eukaryota > Metazoa > Arthropoda > Malacostraca > Decapoda > Portunidae > Portunus > Portunus trituberculatus. Next base: position 2,640,518 of record NC_059278.1, on the reverse strand, counting down.
TACATTTTGCTCTCTATTTTTTTTCTCATTCTCTCTTTTTCTTCCATTTCTTTGTCATTTTTTCCATTTCTTTTCCTCTTCTTCTTTATTGTCATTTTCTCTTTCATTCCTCATCTTCCCCTTCTTTTTTTCTCATTCTATCCATTTCCTTTCATCTTTTTCCTTTCTCTTCCTCTTGTTTCCAGTCTTCTCACTTTCTTCCTCTCCTCCTTTCCTCACACCTTCCCTTTTCATCTCTCCAATCTATTGCTCTATCTTCACTCTCGTCTCTTCCCTTCCCTTCCCTTCTCTTCCCATCCCTTCCCTTCCCTTCCCTTCCCTTCCCTTCCCTTCTCTCCCTTCCCTTCCCTTTTTCCATTCAATATAACTTTTTTTTAATTAATTCACTGGTGACCTCTCTTGACACAGATGTTGCCAACTCAACCTAACATCACTTTTAGCCAGTATTACCAAACTCACATTCTCTCTCTCTCTCTCTCTCTCTCTCTCTCTCTCTCTCTCTCTCTCTCTCTCTCTCTCTCTCTCTCTCTCTCTCTCTCTCTCTCTCTCTGAAATACCGCCCCAAGTCTAAGTTTACGGTCCGTTTATAATTTGAGCACGCGTACATACTTGCAAAATGTGTACATGTGTGCGTGTACGAGGCTCATTTGCTAAATTCTTCGTCACTCGCCCTTTGTGTGTGTGTGTGTGTGTGTGTGTGTGTGTGTGTGCGTGTGCGAGTGTGTGTGTGTGTGTGTGTGTGTGTGTGTGTGTGTGTGTGTGTGTGTGTGTGTGTGTGTGTGTGTGTGTGTGTCGGTAAACTTGCTAAGAGAGATGCACACACACACACACACACACACACACACACACACACACACACACACACACGTTATCAA
>NC_059278.1:2629643-2632143 GCF_017591435.1 Portunus trituberculatus | reverse complement strand
TATATACACGCTCACCATTCACTGCGCTGCTTTCTATATACTTTAACTGTTACGTGTGATTTGTGACTGCTGCTGGAGGAAAGAGAAAAGGGGAAGAGGAGGAAGGAGGGAAGAAGGGGTCACAAGGAGTAAAGGTGGCAAGGGAAGGTACGCACAGAGATTCAAGATACCGTAGTGTTGGTCAGCTTCCTAGATTAAGCAGCGGGAGAAGAGCTTACCTGTATTCTTCCAGGTGAGCTTAATTACCCGTTCTCTAAGCCCCTTCTCTGCCCTTTCCCTCTGTTCCCCTCTTCTCCTCCCTTCTTCCAGGCGCCCTTTTCAATCTCCGCCCGTTAGAATAAGGTAATTGTGCCCATACAAATGAGAGAGAGAGAGAGAGAGAGAGAGAGAGAGAGAGATGGTGATAATGATCTTGCGAGTGATTTGAATGGTGATTTGACTCTTGTTTCATTCCTCATAAAAGTGGATTGAGTCTCGAGGGTCAGTACGCTCTCTCTCTCTCTCTCTCTCTCTCTCTCTCTCTCTCTCTCTCTCTCTCTCTCTCTCTCTCTCTCTCTCTGTTGTTTGTTCTTTCATTCTTTCTTCCTTCATAAATTTATCCCTCTCTTTCAATTCTTCCTCTTCATTCTACATCTTCCTCCACAATTCCTCCACCTAAACCTCCACCTTTACCTCCACCCTGGCTTACCTTGCCCCCTCCACTAAGGCAAGAGCTCTATCCTTTACCTCACCTCTCCTTCCCTACCCTACCTCCCTTACCTCCCTTTGCCCTGCTGACCTCCCCCCACTCTTCCCTTCCCCCCCCTCCGCCGAGTGTCCAGGTGAAGTCGGCCACCTGGGGAGTCGGCAAATTGGATCAGCAGCCTCGGGGTTGGTGTCCCATTGCAAGTATTTTAATTCCACAGGCCACGAGGGGTTGATAGAATGCGATCCTCTTGATTAATTCGTTAAGAGTAGTGATACCTTTGCGTCCAACCTGCGCCAGTTTATTTTTATTTAGATGCTTCTGTTTTTTTTTTTTCTTTTTTAACGGGTGCAGCAATGTGGTGGTGTTTGGGTTGGAGTGGTGTAGTGGAGGAGTGGAGTGGAGGAGTGGTCGAGTCCAGCTCTTCAGATCGTCAATAGCCGTATATGTACAAACGGAGGATTGAGTAGCAACAGTGTTTGGCGAAATGGTGTCTGATCGCGTCCTGGCCGATTGGATACCTTGTTTGTAAAGAGAGAGAGAGAGAGAGAGAGAGAGAGAGAGAGAGAGAGAGAGAGAGAGAGAGAGAAAACCGCCGGCGCGCGGGTGTAAATTTGGAGCGAGGCTTTGCTAATGCCCCGGCGCGCCACACTCACCCCATTAACTTGCCCAAGAAACGGCTGAAACGTGTTGCACTAGAGGCCCTCTGTTACCTATAAACGAAGCCATTATCTACCTTATTCTTTAATTTCAACCCGCGTCAGTTATACAAGTTTAATAGTTCGCGGCCAACATCTTTATAACTGCTTCCTAAAACCTTTAACTCCTTGCTATCGTAATAAAATCGTCTGGACTCCCGCCATCATGACATAATGTGTTTATTTGGGTACTAGTTTCTACGGCGGAGGACTCAGCGACCAGAAGCGCGGTGGCTGTGCACGTTCGCCCAAGGGAAGGTGAAGACGGGGGTGGGCAAGGGAAGCTGTGGGGTGGGTAGGGCAAGATAGGTAAGGGAGTGAGGGTATGGGTAGGATGGACAGGTATGGGAAGGGTGAGAGCAAGGTATGGAGGGCCCCGGTGTCACTCGCGCTATCTAATTAACTCTTCTGCTCCGCTCCGGCCCTCGTCCCTCCTAACGGGATCCCAGGAGAAGCTTGTTTGCCGCGCGGAGGAATACCATTGGGGGAGGCTCAGGCGGCGGCTTAAGACGAGGTGGAAAGAGGTCATTGCTAGCCGTTGCGGGGGTCGGGGGAAGGACCTTAGTAGTAGTAGTAGTAATAGTAGTAGTGGTAGTAGTGAAGAGAACACCAGTAGTAGTAGTCGTAGTTGTCATCATTAGTACTAGTTTGTCGTGGTTTTCAGTCGTCTGCCACAGTCATCGAGTCGACACACACCACTCGAAACACACACACACACACACACACACACACACACACACACACACACACACACACACACATCTCAACACCACAAATCTGCTCAAACGACGGAAAAGTTGCCGCAGAAACACCCAGACGAGGACCATTCACCACCACCACCACCACCATTAACCACCACTACCACCACCACCACCACTCGCCCCTCACAGCCAAAGAGATAAAGAAAAAAGAAAAAAGAAATAGTTTACCTCTCTTTTTTTAGATCAAGCGGCTTCAGTCCCTTTAATCTCACCTTCCCTCCAGTCCAGTCCAGTCCAGTCCAATTCTCACCTGGAGCAGAAGAAAGGAGGCCGGGAAGTGATTAGTGAAAGGTGTAACTTTATCAGCTTTATGGCATGAGGTGTCCAATAGCCATCCCAGTAAATATAATCAACAG
>NC_059278.1:2612143-2622143 GCF_017591435.1 Portunus trituberculatus | reverse complement strand
CTCTCTCCCTCTTCCCCTCCCTCTCCCTCTCCCTTCCTCCCTCTCCTCCATGTCAACCTAGAGGGTGAAATAATAAATCTTGTGTACCATCACTCACAAAGATGGACTGCCTCTGCGTGACACCCCCACCTTTGCTCTCCCCCCCCTCTCTTCACCCCACTCTCTCCTCTCCCTTCACCCTTTTCTCGCACCCATAATGACGCCTCTTTGCCTCTTTTTGCATAAATACTTGCATTTCGTCCAGTTTTAACCTTCTCTCTCTTTTTCTCTAAGGTTGTTCTTATTAACCTCGTCAATACTGGGACACATTTTTACCTCGGGATTTGTTTACGATTAGAGCATTTTATTGACGTTAGGAAGGGTCTGTGGATGTTAGAAGATTAATGATAACAGTCTTCACTATTTTGATCCCCCACTTGAGTTTCTGAAGCTGTATAAAAGCACCAAATAGTAAGTAGAATGAATATGGAAACGCGTCTTGGTAGGCACTGAAGGGGTTAGAGTCTCTTCATTTGGTTTCCTTTCCTTTGCTTTGCTTTGTGCGTTTCGTGATGTGTTTGTTGTGTTGTGTTGCTTGGAAGGAAGAGGAGAGGTGAAAGTTTCTGCTAGTTAACAAAGACAAAAAAAAGAGAAAAAGAGGGAGGTTAAAAAAGAAACGAAATAGGAGATAGAGAAAAAAAAAGTGAACAAAACAAAATAACACTAGAATAGAGTGCAGTTTTGAGAAGTTTCTGCTATTTTTTTTTTTTTTGTGTGTTTTTGTGGTTGTGTTTGTGATTGTGTGTTTTGTGTACCAGTGTTTTTTTTTTGTGTGTGTGTTTCTTTGGGGTTTTTATGTTTGTCGAGTTTAGTTTAGTTTTCTTCGTTTTTTTTATTTGATTATGTAATTTTCTTTTTTTTTTACCTGTCGATTATGTATTTTCTGTTTCTCGGGTGTGGATTTTCTATTTCATTGTCGCTTGTCGAATGTGGATTGTCTATTTCATTGTGAATTTTCTGCTTGTCGAATGTGGATTGCCTATTTCGTTGTGTTTATTTATTTATTTATTTTTTTTTGCTTGTCAAACGTTCATTGTCTATTTCATTGTGGATTTTTTGCTTGTCGAATCTTGATTGTCTATTTGATCGTGAATTTTCTGCTTGTCGAATGTGGATTGCCTATTTCGTTGTGTTTTTTTTGTTTTTGCTTGTCGAATGTTGATTGTCCATTTCGTTGTGGTTCTTTTACTTGTCGAATGTCGATTGTCTACTTGATCGTGAATTTTCTGCTTGTCAAAGGTCGATTGCCTATTTGGTTGTGGATTTTTTGCTTGTCGAATGTCGATTGTCTACTTGATCGTGAATTTTCTGCTTGTCAAATGTCGATTGTTTATTTGATCGTGAATTTTCTGCTTGTCGAATGTCGATTGCCTATTTTATTGAACTTTTACTGTTTGTCGAACGTGGACTTTCTATTTCCTCTGTTGTGAGTTAGTCTTGATCCCGAACACTCTTTTTGTGGCATAATCGATCTTGAATTCATGTATCTACCGAACGTGGTTCTTAAATTCTACTACCACTTTGCTATAGGATGAAATTCAACGCTACATCCTGCGTCACTGGATAAAAGACACACGCAATCTTGTCCCTCACCTTCCTCTGACACCTGGCGTAGCTGTAAGGAGTGGCGGGGAATTAGAGATAAAAATTTGTAGTGGTGCAGTTAAGAGAGGGAAGGTTATTGGGCCGAGGGAGGGAGGGAGGGAGGGAGGGAGGGGAGGAGGAGGAGGAGGAGAGAGAGAGAGAGAGAGAGAGAGAGAGAGAGAGAGAGAGAGAGAGAGAGAGAGAGAGAGAGAGAGAGAGAGGGAAGAACACTCAGACCTCCTCCGGTGAGCTGGACAGGAGGATCTAGGACTGACAGAAGGCTCAGAACCCCCTACAGGGCCCTCGGAGGCTGCACCACCATCACCACCACCATCACCACCACATTCACCACCACTCATCACCGCCTTCACCGCAGCCACGCACCCATCATGAGGTTTAATAGAGCTACTTAAACTGTATGTTGCTGCTGCTGCTGTTGTTGTTGTTGTTGTTGTTGTTGTTGTTGTTGTTGGGGTCAGCCTGATCCGGCCACCCACAGCTCCACGGGGCAAGAATCTTCATGTACTTCTGCAATATAAGAGAGAAAGGTCGAGTCTGACGATTTCACGCTAATATTTTTCCCGAACGAGGTCACAAAATAAGTTGCCAGGAGAGAGTGAGAGAGGGAAAAAGGAGAGGGAGAGGGAGAGGGTAAGGGAGATGGAGGAGAAGGAGAGGGAGATAGGGAAGGAGAGGGTGTGGAGAGAGAGAGAGAGAGAGAGAGAGAGAGAGAGAGACAGAGAGAGAGAGAGAGAGAGAGAGAGAGAGAATGTGTGTGTGTGTGTGTGTGTGTGTGTGTGTGTGTGTGTGTGTGTGTGTGTGTGTGTGTGTGTGTGTGTGTCGCGCGTAGTTCAGTGAGTTAATTATTTTATGTTTAGTTTACCCATGAATCTCACCCCCCCCCTGTGCTTGGTATTGGATGTACCCACTTTATTACTATTATTACTTTTGCTATCACCATCACCACCATTATCATCATCATTACTGTTATTACCATTACTATCATTACCACCACCACCACCACTATCAAACACACACACACACACAAGCAGTTTTCGGAAGGCAGTGTCCTCCTCCCGCCGTAGCAAGACCCAGCAACGCCGCACTAGAATGCTGTCCAAGCGAGGCGGTAATTGCATCTCCTCCAGCCTTGGCGAGCTGAATTATAAACGGCAGGGATATTAAATACTTGTCATTGCGGGTGGCTTAATAATATTGGAGCCGCAACGCACAGCCGCTGAGGAGGATGCAACACCTGAAGCAGTAGGGTGGCCTGGTGTACCTTGCCTTCTAATTACTTACCTGTGCAGGGAATTGGAACTTGAGTGTTACCTGAGAGTTGTTAAGGAGGATACAACACCTGTGGGGAGTAGAGTGGAGTGGAGTGGTGTGGAGTGGTGTGGTGTGGTGTTCCTTACCTGCTTATTACTTACCTGTGCTAGGAATTGGAACTTAAGTGTTACCTGAGGATTGTTTTTGAGGACGATACAATACCTGTGGGAGTAAAGTAGAGTAGCGTTGTGTGGTGTTCCTTACCTGCTGATTACTTACCTGTGGCCGGGGATTGGAGGCTGAGTGTTACCTGAGGACTGGTAGGTGGATTGAAACTGTGAATCATCGTATCAAACACTTTACTAACGAGAGGCATCCACCATGACTAGTGCAACACTGACTTTAAATAAAAAAATAAACAAATAACAGATAGACGTACAACAAATCCAGAAACAAATAGAAAACAAAGAAATAAACAATTATGGCGAACACAGACAAGCAAACAAGGCGACGGTATAAAAAATAACAACAAGATTATTTATCTATTAATATTATATTAGAATTCATCCGGGTGAAGGAGAGAGAGAGAGAGAGAGAGAGAGAGAGAGAGAGAGAGAGAGAGAGAGAGAGAGAGAGAGAGAGAGAGAGAGAGAGAGAGAGAGAGAGAGAGAGAGAGAGAGAGAGAGAGAGAGAGAGAGAGAAGAGAGAGAGAGAGAGAGAGAGAGAGAGAGAGAGAGAGAAGAGAGAGAGAGAGAGAGAGAGAGAGAGAGAGAGAGAGAGAGAGAGAGAGAGAGAGAGAGAGAGAGAGAGAGAGAGAGAGAGAGAGAGAGAGAGAGAGAGAGAGAGAGAGAGAGAGAGAGAGAGAGAAAGCATCACCCGAAGTCATTAGTATGGAATTCATGAATTTACACACACACACACACACACACACACACACACACACACACACACACACACACACACACACACACACACACACACACACACACACACACACACACACACACACACACATTATCACTCAGGAACGAGCATTGTTACTGAACATTAGAGAAAAATCAGACTTTTATTTAAATATATATTTATTCGCGTGTACCTTTTTATAATGCAACAGTACCGCGAAAGTCGTTATAAAAGCCGTAAGTGGCCATTAGACTGTCACTTAATGGGCGTAACGAGGCTGTTAGCAGAGGGAATGTCTGAACTTGAGGAGAACGAGGCTGGGAGGGACGCAGAGAGGGAGAGGGAGAGTGAGAGTGAGAGAGGGAGAGGAGAGATGGGAAGGGTCGTTATCTTTTCGCTTTGTTGCTTCTCCTTTTATTCGTTGTTGCATTTACAGTTTGTTTTGGATTGTAAAGGTCGTTTTAATTATCACTTTTATCCTTTTTTTTATTTGTCTATGTATTTTTTATTTATCTTTTTGTTTGTAGTCGGGTTTGATGAACATTTAAATAGAAAAACTGAATTGCTTGCTTTTTTCTCTCTCCCTTTCATGTCGCCCAATATTTTCGGTTTTTATTTCAGTCTGTATAAAATCTGGCGATATCAAAATGTTTTCATATATATCTCATACTCATTCCCTCTCCTTTTTTTATTCCACATCAAATAATATTCCTTTTTTTTATTTCATTTGAGATTCATTGATACATTTAATTACATTTGAACATCCCTTTCCTAATTAACGTGTACAAATGTTTCCCTTGCCTTTAGCTCCTTCGGTACGGGGACGCTTTTTTTTTTTTTCCTTGAGTTTTGGGTGTGATTACACGGTTTTATTTACATTAGGAAGGTCAGAAGATTAATGGCCAGATTCTCCACTATTTTTAATCCCCACATAAGTTTCTGAAGTTGTATAAAATCGCCAAATAGTAACCAGAATGAATATGTAAAAGCGTTATGATACCGAAGGAGGTTAAAGACTTCAGTGACTCTTTACCCTTTTTCCTTTTCCCCTCTGCCCCTCCCCGAGCCACCTCTCCCGGCCCCTCCTTACGCTGCAGTCTGCCCAAGTGTGACAGGTAAATGTACAGGAAGGTTACCGTTAAAAATAAAGGTATCGTCACAGGCAGAGTCTCAGCACAGCCGTTGCTAACTTTACTGTTGACTATGAGTGGGTCCCGGCAGTCACGTGACCCTCGAGCTGGCTGGTGATTGGACGAGGGAGGGAAGGCAGGTGTGCGATTCATGAAAGTCGAAGTTTATTTACATTATTATTTTTTTTCACTTTTTCGTTTATTAGTCTCTATGATGAAAGTGAAAAACATACAGCAGATTTTTTTTTCATTAATTTTTTTTTCTGTCTATTTTGCGTTTATATTAATGTTGGATAATTTAATTACACGTCAAAGAGACTGATCAAGGCCAGCTAAACGTGATTAAAAAGCTGCACACTCTTACTGGAGGGAGGAAAAAAACAGCAACAACAAGAAAATTACTTTAGATAACGCTATGCACATATTCCTGTTGCTCTCCGCGATGAATGAGTGTGACATTAGCAAGCATTAGCAGCATCTCCTCCCTTCCGCAGTCCAACACTCACTGGCTCTTCCCTCCTCCTCATTGGTCACCGCCAGCCTGAGGAGCCAATCACTGCCTAGGAAACAAAAGCACCTCGCCTCCCGCAAGCTAACTAAAACTATTAAGCAACTCTGAGCTTTATTTTTCCCTCCCTCCCTTCCCTTTCCCTGTCTTAACCCCTTGACATTCCTCCACTACCTCCAGACCCCCTTTCTCCCCCTCCCTTTTCTCCCTCCTCCCTTGAAGTGTGAGCGGGGTGGACTGAGCGGCCGGCAGGGGAGGTGAAACACGATGCTCATTAGGTCTCAAGTTGACAAGGTGTAACACAGGTAACTGCCAGATTTACGATGACATCCACCACCTGACACTGTGTAGCCCTTGTATCGCTCTTTTCATCCGCGTGTCCCGTGTTAGCCGATGTTTTGCGTGTCAGTGGTGGAGTGGGGAGTGTTGGAGTGTCTGTAAGGTGCTGGAAGTGTTGTGTGTTTTGGAGTGGAGTGGGAAGTGTTGTGTGTGTTTGGAGTGGAGTGGGAAGTGTTGTGTGTGTTTGGAGTGGAGTGGAAAGTGTTTTATGTGTTTGGAGTGAAGTGAGGAAGTGTTGTGTGGGTTGGGAGTTGAATGGGAACTGTTTTATGTGTTTGGAGTGGAGTGGGAAGTGTTTTGTGTGTTTGTAGTGGAGTGGGAAGTGTTTGTGTGTTTGGATTGGAGTGGGGAGTGTTGTGTGTGTTTGGAGTGGAGTGAGGAGTGTGTTGAGTGTTAGTCTGAGGAAGGAGTGAATAATAATCATCAATATCTATTCTGGAACTTCTTGGACATTCCGATCGTTGCAGAATGATGGCAGAACGTGGATTGAATTTTGTCCGTGTAGTTCTGACAATTTCACGATTATTTCTCCTCGTTTTGTAACCTTTGTCAAATTAATATAGCAGCCAAGTAACCAGCCTGCCTTTACTCACCACCCCACTCCTTAACCACTCCCTAAAATGTCCTTCGCTTCATCCGCAGTCTGTAAACTTTCTTCTTTCATCCATATTACTTCATCATCTCCTCTTCCACCTCAGCATCCCCTCACCATCCCTGGCCATCCCCTCACTATCCCTTCAGTATCCTCTCCTACACTGAAACTTTTGCATTCTTTCCCCCCGTACACCCACTTACCTCTACCCCTCACACTACACCCCACAAGTTACACCTACACACTCTCCCTCTCACACGTTCATTACCCACTAGAGCCGCCGAAGTGTAGCACCTTTGTTATAGCGAGTCATCTGGCTCACTATGTACCCAACACGCGCAGGGTCTCTATGACGTCACAACATTGTGGAATTGATGGGCCGCGCCGCTATACTGTTGACTGTTGCACTGGTAATGTTCAAAGTGGAGCGAGATTAGGTCATATACTCGTGTGTGTACGTGTATATATGTATATAGTTTTGACTCCATATTTCCCTCGCTATTCCTGAATTTTTTTTACCAAGGGTTTATTTTTGTGATGGTGCTTTTATTTGATCCGGAAAGGTCGCGAAATTACAGGTTGAATGCTTTTTTTCCCCTTTTTTCCGAATTCCGTGTGTTGAAATGCATCGCTTTGGTAATATAGTTTTATTTTACGGGGAGATTCTGGTGCAAATAGTTATGGTAGTCTTTTGTTACCTGTCGCTGCACACCTGTCACCACACATCTGCTGCTACACTTCACTCACCACACACGCATATCACCACACACCTGTCTCCATGCACGTCCTGCTACACACTCATCATTACACGCCATTACTTTACACCTGGCGGAGTCATCACACACCTGTCACTACACACCTGAGCACCAATACACAGCGGTTTGGTGCTTCACAATCCCCAGTCTGCAGGTGTGTTCAAGCCACGACAACACTAAGACGAACAAAATAATAATTCGAGAGGGAGAAGAGACACTGGATGAGGTCATCCCTATATACACATTATACACGGCTATGTACACCTGCACACAAACAACACCTGGCTAACACTTAGTATAAAGGTGCTCACCTGCCGGTAGCACCTGCATCGGGACGTACAAGTAGTAATGCCATTTATATATGTGTAGGTATGTAGTATGTATGTTTTCTACAGTCGTCACTGGAATGCACCCTCGGGACACTGTCTGTAATGCCGATTCGTATATCACCACACATTTATGTATACAATTTTTGCTCGTGTTTACACATATATATACACACACATACAGATATGTAATGAAGGGTCCCAGCCAGGGCCGCTGCCCACGCGAACCTGCCGCAGCTCAGCCGCCGCCCGTCGTTGGGCGCCAAGGTCTTGAATTCTCTTCAGAAAAACCGTGTCCTGGAGCAGCGGCGGCCTGGGGCGGCGGGAGGCCCCTCGAGGGTGCCGACCTCTGCGTTCCTACTGGGCAAGAGATGGTGGTATTCTAGACGTATTCCGAGGGGACTGGAGGGAGGGGCTGGTCCTGCTTACTCTGAGCCAGGTACACTCCCCGCCGCTGAGGCCCCTGCTGCTGCCTGCTGGGGAGGGGCGGCAGGGGTCGGTGGGAAGAATCCTCGTCCTCTCCCTCCTCGGTTAAACTGACGGGCAGGGACTCAGGCTGGGCCGCGGCCACCACCGGCCCCTGACCGGTAATACTAGTAGGAACACCGGCCGCGCCAGGAGCCTCCTCCTGGCCAGTAGTGACCCCGGCCGGCCCGCCGGCACTGACCCCTGACAGCGTAGCACTGACCCCAGCTGGCCCGCCATTCCTGGGGCAAGTAGAAGCCGCCGGCCTAGGCTCATTGGGGCCTTTATTGTTGGGCAGCGTCTGCACCTGACTGGCGGTGTGGATGACGGCCATGTTGGGCTGTAGGGGCGGCAGCACACTCTCGCCGCCCCGGGCGTCCAGGGTGAGGTGCTGCGGCAGGAGCTCCAGCGCTAGTGGGAGGATTTCTCGGGTGTGTAGTGGAGGGTGTATAGAGTTGGCGGGGGGCGCACCTCCCCGCCCGGCTAGCAAGTTGTGGCGGTTCATGATGGCCACGCTGGAGGAAATGTTGGGGAGCTCCAGGCATCGCTGCAGACCCACGTTGCTTCGCTCCTCGTTCTTTCTCTTCTTTTTCTTCTTTTTGTTATTGTGGGTCTCTGAGGAAGACACATCGGAGTAGTAAGCGGAAGATGGGGTGGAGGTGGAGCCGGCGGAACTCTCGGGCTGCTCGAGGCCGGCCTCGGAAATCACATACCCTGCGTTCTCGTAGGTGCTCTCGCTGATGTAGGCGCGTAGCGAGACTGGCCGCATCGGGTCGGGAATTTCAGAGTAGGTATTGAGAGAGTAGGGGCGGTAGGCAGCGCCGCCACTTGTCACGCTGCCCGGCGTCGAGGCTGTCGTGGAGTTGAGTTCGGCGTAGACTGCGCTCTGGGCGTCAGCGTTGACGTAAGGTTCCTCTGTGTATGAGTTCTCTGAGCCCTGGGAGGAGGAGGGGCGGAGGGGCCGCTCCTGGGATGATCCGCGTCGCCACAGCTTCATGCTCCAGCCGGTGTTCGTGGTGCTCCCGGCAGCGCGGCCGCCGGGGGCCGCCTCCCCGATGCCCTTTATGGCCTCCGTCCCGCCGTGCTCCCCAGCTACACCGTCGCCCCCCGTAGTGGTAGTGGTGGCGGAGCCCTTCGTCCAGGTGCCCCGCATCAGCATGGGGCACGAATCTGAGGATGGACAAGGTAAACATTAGCTTGTTCTTACCCTTCAGTCTGCCTCGCCGCGTCGCACCGGCACCGTGACGACCACGAGTCACTGCCGCCACGCCCTCCTCACCCACCAAGCACTGACTGTGTTATTTGGCCACACATGTCGAACTGAAGCACACACACACACACACACACACACACACACACACACACACACACACACACACACACACACTGAAGCAGGTCACACCTGCACCAGCGCCCCGCCGCACCAGTAGAGCACGGCTGCGCCACACAGCGCCCCTCTGGGCCACACACACTTCCCAGGCCACAACATTCTTAGTCTTGCGTTTGTCTGAAAACCGGAACAAATTGGGATCAGCGCGACATGCTCCGCCGCCCCGCCCGACACGCGGTCCGCCCCATAAACCCGACACAGTCCCTCAATAAAGCTGTAAAAATCATCTCTCATCCAGGCGATTCTCTTGCGAGCTCCGGCTTTTCCCTGAGTGGGAGGCGGACATCGACATCCCCTCATGAGGTCTTTCTTCCCCTCCTGGTTACCACTGAGGTGTGACATTCCGCTGCAATAATCCCCGCCATAAACAAAGTCCGGACCGGCTCTAGGTAAAGGAGCGGCCCGTGAGATGAACCGAATTAGCGTCATAAAAAGAGGGAAGAGACGCGGCGCTCTACTCCGCCTCAGACCACCGAGAACCATCAAGTCTTTTGTAGCCCAATGATCCATCCAATGTTTTATGTGTGGCTGCAGGACGTCGGCGGAGTGACGAGTTAGCTCTCTCTCTCTCTCTCTCTCTCTCTCTCTCTCTCTCTCTCTCTCTCTCTCTCTCTCTCTCTCTCTCTCGTGGAACAAGTTAGATTTGAGGACTTCCCGAGATTTGGGCGGAGAGAGAGAGAGAGAGAGAGAGAGAGAG
>NC_059278.1:2594643-2609643 GCF_017591435.1 Portunus trituberculatus | reverse complement strand
TCTCTCTCTCTCTCTCTCTCTCTCTCTCTCTCTCTCTCTCTCTCTCTCTCTCTCTCTCTCTCTCTCTCTCTCTCTCTCTCCTCTCTCTCCCCCCCTTCCCTCGTCTGCCTCGAATGCCGTGGAGGGAAGATCTCTCCAACACTCATTTGAATAATACAACCTCCTCCTCCTCTTCCTCCTCTCCTCCTCCTCCTCCTCCTCCTCCTCCTCCTCCTCCTCCTCCTCCTCCTCCTCTTCAGTACTTGAGAGATTCAGTCTTGCCTCAAATTCGCATATACTCCTATTGTAGCTGAAGCAATAGTATCTCCTCCTCCTCCTCCTCCTCCTCCTCCTCCTCCTCCTGCTTACCATGTGTGTTTAGGCTGTTTTGGTCTTCAAATATATATATGTCGTAAGTAAATATTCATATCCGTAAGTCATCACACCCCAATCTCTCTCTCTCTCTCTCTCTCTCTCTCTCTCTCTCTCTCTCTCTCTCTCTCTCTCTCTCTCTCTCTCTCTCATCTTGACAATGGAGCACGTCCCCTCGCCTTCGTCCCTCAATCTCGCCCTACCAGACGTCTCTTCTCTTCTCTTCTTCTTATTCTCCTCGTCTCATATCCGAGGGAGATATTCGTGGTTGGTGAGTTATCCGTGGCGGGAAGTGGCCGGGCGTGGGGCGTGGGACGTGGGGGTCTGGCGGGGGTAGGCGGCACGTGAGGCAGATAAGAAAGGTTTCTGATCCCCTTAACCCGCCAGCCGGCCTCCCAGATGGCTCATGCGACTGAAATACCGCCAGTGGATGCCATTCGTGTCCACTTTATTCCTTCGTGTGTTTAGTTTGTGTTTTCGTCTTTTCTTATTATTATTTTTTTTTTTTTATTTCTTGATTTTTTTTTTACTTTTTTATTTTCAATTTATTTTTTTTCGTTTGGTTTTATTTTTTCGTTATTTTTTTTCTATTATTATTTTTTTTTTGCGTGTTTGTTTTCTTTTTATTTTAGTTGGTGCTTGATTTTGTTGTTGTTGTTCTTCTTCTTCGTGCTTCCTTTTTTCTTCTTGTTGTTTTTATTGTTATTCTTAATGTTATTGTTTTTATCTTTTGTTTTTTTAATCTTATTTTTTTTTGTGTGTGTGTGTGATATTTGATGTATGTATGCATTGCTATCCTTTTTTTCTTCTTCCTTTTATTATTATTATTATTACTATTATTACTACTATTACTATTATTGCTGTTGTTATTTGCCTCTCATTGTTTCTTTGTTCCCTCATTATTTTGCGTCAGTATTTTACTACATGCGTTATTCCACCGCTGCCCCGAGTAAGGAAGCCCCACCTACTCTCGGACCATGGACAGGATTCGAACCCATGTGCTTGGAGACTCCTCGGACCCCAAAGCACGCATGGTTCCACTGTACCACGGCGGCCCCATATCGCTTCTGTTTATTTTGTTTCATGCTTCTGTTTTGAAAGGAATGTTTGGTTCAAAGCGTATTTATTCAATTTTTATTTCTGACTTGTGATCTTTATGGCTTTGTGTTTCGTTCGCTGTAATATTCTTTTTTACTTTTCCTATTGAAGCGGACACAGGAGAGAAAACGGAGGAGAAAGAAGAAAAAAAGAGGAAAAAGAAAAATAAGGAAGAAAAGAAAAGGAGGAGGAAGAGAAAATAAGAAAAAAAAGAACAAGAATTACTTTAATGCGTAATTATTGTCTTGAGATTCTAATTTGATAACTCCTCCTACTGTCTCTATAAGCGATTTCCTGCAATTGATTTCCTGCTGCAGTGAAAAGGAATTGTTTATATGTGTAATATTTCGTTTTGTTACTTTTCTTTATCCTCTGTTCGCCATGATACGTCTTTCCTCCATATCAAAATACACCTTTCCGCCTCACTACGACAATTTTTTGGGACCATAGAGACAACTAACCGGGTTTTCATGACAGTTTCTCCTTTTAGTAAACTAGAAATCTTATTAATCTATCACGAGTATCTTCAACTGCAGTCTTCGGATAGCAGTGATGGTGAAGGAGCAAACCGTTTCAGAATACAGGCCAATATTGTTTCACGGGAATTGAATATCACCATCTATGCTCGTGAAATAAATAAATAGATAAATAAATAGATGATAAAAGGGGATAAACTAAGATGTCCACTCACAATAGTTCTTTAGTCCTTGAGTTGAATCAGAATATTGGTCCGTGTTCAGGTCAGTCAGTGTATTGCTGCTGGTGTTGCCTTTGTTAAATGTTGACTTTTGCTCTTTGACATTTGAAGAATTAGTTGGTTCTTTTAGCTTTTTTCTGTGTTTTCTATAGCTTGTGGTTGTATTAATTAATGCTTGTGTTTTCTACTACTATTTTTTATTCTATTTATTGTTCAGTTTTATTTTATTTTTTTTTAGCTTCCTGAGGTCAAATGAACGTCTGGTTTATCTATTCAACTTTTTTTTTTATGTTTTATCTATTTTATTACAATGTGTTGATTTCTAGTGGATAATTTCTTCCTTCCTGTTTTAGTTATTGGTCAGTGATTTTTTTATTTCGCTTCTTGAGGTCAAATGAACGTCTGGTTATCTATTTAACTTTTATTTTAATGTTTTATCTTTTCTGTTACACTGTGTTGATTTTAGTGGGTCAATTTTTCCCTCCTTTTTTTTAGTTATTGGTCACTGATTTTTTTTTTCGCTTCTTGAGGTCAAACGATCGCCTGGTTTATTTATTTAACTTTCCTTTAAATATTTAACTTTATTTACATCTTGTTGATTTCTACTCGATTTTTTCCCTCTTTGATTTTTTTTCTTTTAGTTATTACTCAGCGATTTTATTTTTCACTTCTTGAGGTCAAACGAACGCCTGGTCTATTTATTTAACTTCCTTTTTTTTTCAATATTTATCTTTTATTTACACTGTTGATTTCTCCTCAATAATTTTTTTTAATTACTCAGCTATTTTATTTCACTTCTTGAGGTCAAACGAACGCCAGGTCTATTTAATTTTTTTTTTCAATATTTACATTTTATTTACAGTGTTGATTTCTACTCGATCATTTTTTCCTACTATTTTTGTTCATCTCACTTTTTTCCATGTTGCTTTTTTTCCCACAGTCTTATTTATTTATTTATTTACCTTTATATATTCTCGGTAACTGAAGGTAGCGATGGGGAGGACGGGAGGGAGGGATGGAGGGGATGGATCTCTCTTAATCTATCTTTGTATCTGTCTGTTCGTTTGCCGGTCCCAGTATCCGTTTTCTTTATTCATTTTGTTGATTTCTTTTTATAATTTTTTTTTATCCCCCTCATTTACAGTCCGGTACACGCATGGAGGCCCCCACGTCCCACTACCCCCCCCCACGGCCCAGCCCCCACACAGCCCCGCCCTGCCTGCCTTCACTTATTTTGAAGGATGGCTGCCCACGCTCTCTCTCTCTCTCTCTCTCTCTCTCTCTCTCTCTCTCTCTCTCTCTCTCTTTAGTGGCCAGTTTTTCTTTTGCAGTGTTCTGTTATTCTATTTACTGGGCTGTTTCTCTCTCTCTCTCTCTCTCTCTCTCTCTCTCTCTCTCTCTCTCTCACACACACACACACACACACACACACACACACACACACACACACACACACACACACACACACACACACACACACACACACACACACACACACCACAACTTATCTCACCTCTACCTGAAGGAAGAATCTTGAATCTGTAATGAGAGCAAAGAAGACACAGTTAATTTAATAATAGTGATAATAATGCTAGTAATATTAATAGTGGTAGTAGTAGTGGTGGTGGTACAGTAGTAGTAGTAGTAGTAGTAGTAGTAGTAGTAGTAGTAGTAGTAGTAGTAGTAGTAGTAGTAGTGGTGGTGGTAGTAATAGTTCTAGTAGTAGTAGTAGTAGTAGTAGTAGTAGTAGTAGTAGTAGTAGTACGGGTGGTAGTAGTAGTAGTTCTAGTGGTAGTAGTAGTAATAGTAATAGTAAAGAGAGAGAGAGAGAGAGAGAGAGAGAGAGAGAGAGAGAGAGTCATGTACGCGAGTAAGTAATTAAAAATGTGAAATATATATCATCGGGTGGCTTAATCTACATCAAAATTAGATTAATATTCACTTTAATACATTTTTATCCTGCTTATAATTTTATCCCTGGAATTTTGGGGAATCCGACAGAGAGAGAGAGAGAGAGAGAGAGAGAGAGAGAGAGAGAGAGAGAGAGAGAGAGAGAGACAGAGAGAGAGAGAGCAATTACATATTAAGCTTGATGAACATAAAGATTGAAATATGACTAGAGATTAATATTTAGCTATTCAGAGAGAGAGAGAGAGAGAGAGAGAGAGAGAGAGAGAGAGAGAGAGAGAGAGAGAGAGAGAAACACATCACTTACTTGCGGCATCTCAGTAGCACCACCATTACTGCTGCCCCACTGCTGCTGATACTAGTGCCACGCCCACCAGCACGCCCACCATGCCACCGCCCACGCCAGGCTCTGAAGGGGGAGAGAAACACACAACACGTCAGTAGAACCCAACACACGCGCACACACAATCACACACACACGCACGCACACACGCACACGCACACACGCCAGTCCCCATCCCTGGAGCCTGTAAGTAAGGAATATCAGATGAGAGAGTGACGGGACACGACAATATAGGACCAGGAGGAGTAGGGAGATAAGGTCTACCCTCTTCATCACTCCTCCTCCTCCTCCTCCTCCTCCTCCTCCTCCTCCTCCTCCTCCTCCTCCTCCTCCTCCTTCTAGTGGTGTTCTTTATTTCTGCATCACTTTTTATTTGGTTTGTATTTCTCTCTCTCTCTCTCTCTCTCTCTCTCTCTCTCTCTCTCTCTCTCTCTCTCTCTCTCTCTCTCTCTCTCTCTCTCTCTCTCTCTCTCTCTCTCTCTCACGTTGTTACTTGTGTTACTTCTTCGTTGGTTTCTTCTTTTATTTTTTTATTTTTTGTTATCTTTTATCTTTTTTTCTTCTTCATCTTCATCGCCATTGTTTTCGTTTTTGTCTTCTTTATCCTTTTCTCTTGCTCTTCTTTCTATTTCCTTTTTTGGTTCTGCACTACTACTACTACTACTACTACTACTACTACTACTACTACTACTACTACTACTACTACTACTACTACTACTACTACTTCCTCCTCCTCCTCCTCCTCCTCCTCCTCCTTCTTAGTAGTCATTTTTCTTCTGCCGCGTCAGCCCTTGTGCCTGCCGCCGCGTCAGGCATTGGGGAGGTGAGGCGGAAAGCGAGGTAACCAGACGGGGAAGCAATTCAGCCATGGAAGCAACAGGCAAGCAGACAGGCGGACAGGCGGTGGAGTCTTGGTGTTGAGCCAGTCAGCCATCACAACATCTGTTCTCAAGTTAGCCATGTTGTCCCGGGCTGTGCTTCAAGTTAGATATGAGCAGCAGGAGTCGAGAGTATGTCCCTCCCTCACTCCCTCCTGCTTCCTCTTCCCTCAGGCGTCTCTCTCTCTCTCTCTCTCTCTCTCTCTCTCTCTCTCTCTCTCTCTCTCTCTCTCTCTCTCTCTCTCTCTCTCTACTCTACTCCTCCAGCAGGTCTCCCAGTCTCGTTTTGATTGTTTTCATTTCCCTCAGGGCCACGGTGATGGTGGTGGTGGTGATGGTGATGATGGCGATGGTGGTGGTGGTGGTGATGGTAGTGAGTTTGCTTTTCCACTTGTAGAATAATGGTGCAGTTTTGTGGTTCTTGGTTGATTTTGTGTGTGTTTGTGTGTGTGTGTGTGTGTGTGTGTGTGTGTGTGTGTGTGTGTGTGTGTGTGTGTTATGCTTTGTTTGTGGTTAGTGCGATGGTGTGGTGGGGTGGTGGGCGTTGTGGTGCGTGTTAGGGTGGGTTTTATTACAGGGAGGAGAGGGGTAGATAATTCTGAGTGTGTGAAAGCGAGGGAGGAAGAGGAGGGGGCGGAGGAGGAGGAGGTGGTGGTGGTGGTTGTTATAGTAGTGCTGATGGTAATGTACGTAATGTCACTTTTAGCCATGGTGGTAATAGAACAGGAGGAGGAGGAGGAGGAGGAGGAGGAGGAGGAGGAGGAGGAGGAGGAAGAGGAGGAGGAGGAGGAGGAGGAGGAGGAGGAGCGTATTTACAGCTCCCTGCCAGTGTATTTGACTCGTGTCTGCAAACAATGTGTCAGTACCGCTCATCTTGTCCTAAACTCACTCCTCTCACTTATTCTCCTCTTACCTCTCCTCTCACTTATCCTCACCTTCCTCTTCCTCTTCCCTATTGCTCATACTCCATCCTTTTCACCCACCACCACCACCACCACCACCATCTAACCTCCACTACTTCTTCAGGATACAAACACGCCAGAACGAAGTTTACACACACACACACACACACACACGTTAGGGCGTTCTGTAACCGTGCGTGTGTGTGTGTGTGTACATGTGTGCGTGTATACATGTTAAAAATCACACAGTCCAGTTACAGATATTATTACCACTGCAGAAATCACAAACCCTTCTTTTAAAACCTTCCCTCCCTTTTGCTACCCGACCTTCTTCCCTGCCACCACCACCACCACCACCACCACCACCACCACCACCACCACCACCACCACCACCACCACCACCACCACCACCACCACCACCACCACCACCACCACCTGTCCCTTCCCTCAGTGAAATATACACTCCCCATCATACATACACATTGGTTGAATTCATACCCCGTCATATCAATATCCCCTGTAAAAATGATAGCCTTGTAAAATACATACCCCGTCAAATAGGGCCGTAAATATATATACTCATCAAATTTATACCCCCCGTCAAACTCATGCTCGCCGCGATTTATGCAAGCCGCGTTGGATAATAGTGTAACAATAATCAGTGCCCTTATGTCAGCCACGGGCGGTTGTCCCTCGCTGTACTGCTTGCCTTGATAGGGGCCTTGGAGGAGCTCTGCCTGCTGCGGGAGGAGGGGAGGAATAAAGATGCTCTGTAGGGGAATGGCAGTCACCTTAAGAGGATTTTTTTGGGGGAAGAAAGAGGATAAGGTTGGAAAATTTTGGGGTAGTATTTTTATGTTGTGAAGGAGAAGGAAGAGGAGGAAGAAGAGTGAGGATTGGAAGGAGGAAGCAAGGTGGTGCAGTGAAGGGAAACGACAGTCAGCTTGTGGGGAATTTTTTTTAGGGGAAAGAATGAGGAAAGATTGGGCATTTTTGGAGTAACGTTTTTCAGTTTTGGAAGAGGAAAAGTAAGATGAGCATGAGTTTGAGGAAGAGGAGGAGGAGGAAGACGAGGAAGAAGAGGATTCGGGAGAGGAAGCAAGGTGGTGTAAAGGGAAACGAAAGTAGGTATGTGGGGAATTTTGTGGGGAAGAGAGAGGAAAGGTTGGAAAATTTGTGGGTAATATTTTTCAGTTGTGTGGAGGAGAAAGAAGTGAAGGAGGATGAGAAGGAGGAGGAGGAGGAGTGAGTTTTAGAAAGAGGAAACGAAAGTAAGGAAGTGTGGAAGGATGAAGATCAGAAATTTTCAACATAAGATTTCTCACTAGTGTATGAGAAAGGAGATTAAACTGTGTGTTTTGTCAATGGCTGTTTTGACTGTTAGGATAATAGAAAAGTAATGGCTGGTTTTGCTCTTTCTTGCTGGGGGGGGTTCTCTGAGGGCAAAGAAACGAGAAAATTGATGGTGTAGTGTAGTTTCAAGATAGGAAAGACATTTTAGTTATCTTTTTAATGGAAGAAAGGAAAGCTGGCCAAGGGTAACATGAAACTAGTAAAAGAGCCCACTAAGTTGCCAGTCCCTTTGCAGCCACCAAAAAATGTCTCGAAACCTCCCTTTAGTTATTAGTAATCACTAGGGATCATATTAATTCGTGTATAAGAAAAAAGTCCCATGAATTCATCAGTCCCCTTGCAGATGCCGCCGTGGTACAGTGGAACCATGCGTGCTTTGGAGTTCGAGGAGTCTCCAAGTGCACGGGTTCGAATCCTGTCCACGGGCTTCCTCACTCGGGGCAACGGTTTCCTAGTGGGTGGGCTTTGAGATAGGAGGTACCCTAAAAAAAGTATCCCATTTAGCCCATAAACTCCCGTGAAAAGCCCACATGGTATAAAAAAAAAAAATCTAAGAGAGTTAGCCTCTTAAAAAAGTGAAAAATGCCACGAAGCCTCTTGTTAGTTATTAAGAATCACTAGGGATTATATTTATCTATTTATTTATGTGTATAACTGCTTTTCTCTGAGTCTTTTCCTTTGCATATCGTTCTGTAGTTGCATTTAGGTACTTTTTAACTTTTCTCTTACTATTTTATGACTTTTAATTGATATGTTACCGTAATGGCACTGTATTTTATCTTCTTTTTACCATTTTTCTTCTATTTGAAGTATTTGAAGCACTAGAGAGAGAGAGAGAGAGAGAGAGAGAGAGAGAGAGAGAGAGAGAGAGAGAGAGAGAGAGAGAGAGAGAGATTGTAATGAATTTTGTGAGCTTGCCTACGCTGAAATGACGTATAATTAAGAGAATGAACAAAGATCGAGCAGTAGAAGGAGAATATGAGGCAAAGAAAGTGAAGAGGGAAATAGTAGAAGAGAAAAAAAACTAGTTGATATTGTTAGAGAGAGAGAGAGAGAGAGAGAGAGAGAGAGAGAGAGAGAGAGAGAGAGAGAGTATATTTATAAGTATGAGAGGTGGAAATGCGATTAACACTAAGAGTAATGAGGCAGCAATAGGAAATTTATGTTTATGGTTTAATTCAGCAGTAGTTTGATAGTCATGTTTATGTCAAGAAATCAATAATAAAAGATAAACATGAAGGTGAACACAGCCAAGAATGAAAAATGGACCCCTGATAAACTCCCAAAATAATAATAATGATAATAATAATAATAATAATAATAGTAATAATAATAGTAATAATAATAGTAATAAATAATATGCTCACTCGTATACATTATTTTTCTCTCTTAATGTTCGGAATTTCTGCTTTTTAACTGAATATAGTTGTCGAGTCTGCACCAAAAATGTAAACAGTGAATGATAACTTTCGTATATTCCCGTCGTCGTATTTCTCTCCTTAATATCTTACTTCACTCACAG
This sequence comes from Portunus trituberculatus, assembly GCF_017591435.1. Classification (NCBI taxonomy): domain Eukaryota; kingdom Metazoa; phylum Arthropoda; class Malacostraca; order Decapoda; family Portunidae; genus Portunus; species Portunus trituberculatus. Next base: position 2,600,591 of record NC_059278.1, on the reverse strand, counting down.
TTTTTAGCCTTTTTTTAAATATTCCTACACGCTGCGAGATGCTTTATTGTCGCTCATTATTAAGCGAAAAGTTTAATATTGTGTGTGTGTGTGTGTGTGTGTGTGTGTGTGTGTGTGTGTGTGTGTGTGTGTGTGTGTGTGTGTGTGTGTGTGTGTGTGTGTGTGTGTGTTTTTTTTCTCTCTCTCTCTCTCTCTCTCTCTCTCTCTCTCTCTCTCTCTCTCTCTCTCTCTCTCTCTCTCTCTCTCTCTCTCTCTCTCTCTCTCTGCCATACATACCTATCATATTCTTGAACTCAATCAGGTAGAAACACACATTTGCCTTCTAATCTCTGCCCTCCATCTCAACACATAAGTAATACCTCTTCCCTCTTAACCTGCATCGACTCCACTTTCCCTCAAGCAAAACTCAATCTTCCTTAAAATAAAAAAGAAGTAAATCACAGTACTTCCATCCCTCTTCTCCTCCTCCTCCTTTTACCTACCTTACCTCCTAACTCTTCTTTACCCTACCCCCAGTCCTGTCTTCCTCCTCCTTCCCTCCCTCTCTCTCTCTCTCTCTCTCTCTCTCTCTCCCTCCTAAGGTACTGTGCTGGATCATTTAAATGCGAGAGTTTGAAATTTACGATGAATTTTTACGGTCATTGGAGCCAGTTTCTTGTGGAGGGAAGGCGGAGGAGAGGAGAGGAGTGGGGACGAAGGGAAGATGGAAGAGTTAGTTGAAGGAGAGAAGAAAAAGGGGATATAATATTGAAAGAAGAAAGATTGTGAGGAGAGAGAGAGAGAGAGAGAGAGAGAGAGAGAGAGAGAGAGAGAGAGAGAGAGAGAGAGAGAGAGAGACTAAACTGATTAAGCTCTTTTATCATGGATCGGTCCTTTCTTTTTACTTCTTACAGACAAACAAACACGGGTCATACATACACACATACACTCACACATACAGACTTCTACCAGTATTTCTTTTCTATATCCAGCGTTCTTTTTTTTTTTTTTATCGTGGATGTGTGCGTGGTCATGCTTATACGCCGCGTGTCTGCATCTCCCCTTGCATTGCCACTCACTAACGTAGAGAAAGATAGAAAGAGTCAGCCAGCAAGTTACTCAGGCCATGTTATATCTACTAGAGGTGTTACTCTCTTTATTGCGCCTTTGATATTGTGCTTTCCTATCAGGCCACACTATTTAGTCAGGGTCTTGTTGGTGGTGTTCTCCTGCTGATGGTCAAAAGTGATAGTTATATAGTACTGGCATGACAACATCCTTAAAAATCTTGAGTGCTTTGGCGTGTTTTCATATTCATTCTGGGTGCTATTTAGTGGTTATATACAGATTTAGAAACTTATGTGGGGATTATAAATAGTGAAGATTTTGGCAATAAATCTTATGAGCTCTGTAAATCCTTCCTTATGTAAATAAAATCGTCTAATCACACTCAAACTCATGGTAAAAATACGTCCCACTACTGAAGGAGGTTAAGATTCTTCACAACTCCAACCATAGGCAGTAAAATTGAGCCAAGATTAGGCGCTGAAATGTTTTGTGACGGTTTCCTTACACTGATCCCACGAATGACGGTCCTATGAATCAACTACGGCCGCTAATGAAGAAATGACGGGCGAATCAGGGCGGGGCTGTATTTATAGGCTGACCAGGGCTGCTTGAAAAACGAACTGCCAATCACCTGCCTCCCTTATCACTACGTCATCAGGAGGGGCGTGGCCAAGCGAGTTGAGGAAATTTACTGGCGAATGAGAATCAAGGTAAAAATCTCGAATATAAAGAATTTCGGAGGCAGTTCCAGGTGACGTTTAAATATTTGTCGATTAAATACGGAACGGGAATTTAGAAGGAGCAGACGGAGAGAAAAAAAGAGGAGAAAGAACGTAAAGGAGGAGGAGGAGGAGGTAGAGAGGAAGCAAAATAAAAGAAAAAAGAAAGGAAATAGAAAAAATAAGTGAATTTCAGGAGGAGGGTGAAGAAATGAAGAAAAAGTTAAAGATTAAATGGAGATACTAAGTTAGATCCCAGTGCTATCTCTCTCTCTCTCTCTCTCTCTCTCTCTCTCTCTCTCTCTCTCTCTCTCTCTCTCTCTCTCTCTCTCTCTCTCTCTCTCTCTCTCTCTCTCTCTTTGTCTGTCTGTTTATTTCTGTTTCTGTCTGTCTGTCTGTCTGTCTGTCTGTCTGTCTGTCTGTCTGTCTGTCTGTCTGTCTGTCTCTCTCTCTCTCTCTCTCTCTCTCTCTCTCTCTCTCTCTCTCTCTCTCTCTCTCTCTCTCTCTCTCTCTCTCTCTCTCTCTCTCTCTCTCTCTCTCTCTCTCTCTCTCTCTCTCTCTCTCTCTCTCTCTCTCTCTCTCTCTCTCTTGCCCATTGTCCTATTGTTTCAGTGTCGCGACTAATTCACCAATAGCAACCTCGCTTGTGGCAGTTCTTCATTTTAATTGGTGGACCCTTGGAGGCCACACGGTCGGTTCCGGAGCGTCTGGAAGTGAGTGAAAGAGAGAGAGAGAGAGAGAGAGAGAGAGAGAGAGAGAGACAAGGAGAGAAGAATATGAAAAAAACTACATCTATGTAAATAAAGCAGCATTTCTATCGAGCAGCAGCAAAAGGAGGAGGAGGAGGAGGAGGAGGAGGAGGAGGAGGAGGAGGAGGAGGAGGAGGAGGAGGAGGAGGAGGAGGAGGAGGAGGAGGAGGAGGAGGAGGAGGAGGAGGAGACGGAAGAAGGAAGGTAAGCAACCCCGAACTTACATTTTTGCCATTTTCCATTTGGCCGGAAAAAAGAAAAGAGAAAAAAAAAAGACAACAACTTCTCTATCCATTCAACGTTCTTTTCCTTTTTTATTTCCCTCTTCGAATGGCCGCTTTGTCTTTACCCCTTTATTCCCCCGGAGAGATCGCCAGGGGTCACTCAATGGACGCCCAGGTGACTCCAAGGACACGACTTACCTGGGCTTGAAATCCTCGTTAATTAAGCCTGGCGTGGCTCCATTCACGTACCTATAACACCTTTTCTTTCCCTAGGCAGGTGACGCTCAACCCGCCCCCATCAATGCCCTCCGCGCCTCACACACACACACCTACACACACACACGGACACGCACAAACGCTCACGCCCTCACTTATGTAGGCGAGAGAGGTGAACTGTGCACATGCAAGGTAAGGGAAGTTAGGTACCGTTTGGTATGTGGCGGCAGGTGTGGGTTGGGTTAAGTTAGGTTAGGGTCATGTTAATTGGAAAGGAAGGCGGTCTTTTGCTCATTTGGCTGCATGTTGAAAGTCGTGAGTGGTGGAAAGGAGGGAGGAGGGAAGGAGAGTGGGCGGGAGAGATGTTGGAAGGGAAGGAGGGAAAAGAGGTGTAGGAAGAAAAGAACTGAGAGGATTTGAAGAGACAGAAAGAAGCGGAAGGAAAGGAAAGGGTACGCGTTTACAGAGTTGTTTTCTCTCTCTCTCTCTCTCTCTCTCTCTCTCTCTCTCTCTCTCTCTCTCTCTCTCTCTCTCTCTCTCTCTCTCTCTCTCTCTCTCTCTCTCTCTCTCTCTCTCTCTCTCTCTCTCTCTCTCTCTCTCTCTCTCTCTAATTTACCCATTCCTTTTTCCCTCTTCCTTCATCACCTCTCCTCCTTTCTTCTTTTCTTCTTCCTCCCCCTCCCTCCCCTCCCCTCCCCTCCCATACCTCTTTTCCTATTGTCTTCGGGTTCGTCACTCTCTAGTTCGAAGCTTTTATTGTCTTGTATTGTCTTGTTTCGCTCTCGAGATGGGGTTCGAAGCCTTGTCTTCCTCCTTCTTTGATAGCCTCTTTCTCTCAGCTCTTTTTTTTGCCTCTGCCAATACATATTTTTTTCTTTCCTTCCCTTCATCTCTCTCTCTCTCTCTCTCTCTCTCTCTCTCTCTCTCTCTCTCTCTCTCTCTCTCTCTCTCTCTCTCTCTCTCTCTCTCTCTCTCTGGTGATTTTTCTTTGGGTTTTCTTTCTTTTCCTTTCTTTTTTTCTTTCTTTTTTCTTCTTTCTTTATTCTTTTTTCTTTCTTTTCTTTCTTGCTTTCTTTTGCTTTTTTTTCATATACTATTATTCTTTTTCTTTCACTTTCTTTCATTCTGTGTGGATTAATTAGTGTTTGATTTGCGCTTTGTATGTGTGTGTGTGTGTGTGTGTGTGTGTGTGTGTGTGTGTGTGTGTGTGTGTGTGTGTGTGTTATCGCTTTGAAAAAAAAAATGTGTGACTTTTTCATTTTCATCTTTTGTATTGTTAGATTGATTTAGTTTTTAATTCATTAGTGTGTTTCTCATTTGCTTCCCCAGTAACCAAAATGGGAACGAATATTTGATCAAACCAGATTATGTTCAGACATTCAGACATTTTGGAGTAGATGAAGAGAAGGAAGCACAGTTGTAGGTAGGCAATAAACTCACCTCCCTACACCTTTGTTTCTCTTCACCTCCTCCTCCTCCTCGGAACCAGATTATATCAACAGAACCGAAGAAAAAAGGAAACAAAACACTTGAAATACAATACAGAAAGGAAGTGAAATAAAGGAAGCAAAATAAGAAGAAAAATGGAAAAAAAAAAGGAAAATGGAAGACGAAGAAGAAAGAAGAAGAACAAAGACAAGAAGATAAAGAATGATTGACGATATGATTACTGAACACTCGAAAAAGATGAAAAAAGGAGAAAGACAGTGGATAAGAAAAAGGAAGTAAAAAAAAGAAAAAAAGCACAAAAGGGGAGAAGAAACATCAGACAAAGACAGAGAGAAAAGAAAGATAGAAAAGAAAGAAAGAATAAGAAAAAAAATAAGAAATCTTGGAAGGAGAGAGATGAAACGATGAAGGTGAAGAAGAAAACATGATAATGATAATGATGATAGTGTAGAGGAGAGAGAGAAACAGTGGAGAAAGAGGAGGATGAAAGAGAACGAAGACGGATTGGAAGAGGAGGAGGACGATAAGGGAAGAGGTGAAACACATGATAAATTGGAGACAGATAGAAAGAATAACGAATTGAACGAAGAAGAAAAAGAATCAGAAGAGAAGAGTAAAAAAAAAAAACATAAATAAGAAACGAAAGAAGAGAAATAGAAAAAGAAGAGAAGAAGAGAGGAAGAAGAGAAACCAATAAAGTAACAATAACATGCTCGAAAAGGAAGAAATGGAGAGAAAAAAAGAGAAAGAAAGAAAATGCAAAATACGTGTAGAGAGAAAAGGAGTGAAAAATAAAAGGAGAAAAACGTAGAGAGAGAGAGAGAGAGAGAGAGAGAGAGAGAGAGAGAGAGAGAGAGAGAGAGAGAGAGAGAGAGAGAGAGAGAGAGAGAGAGAGAGAGAGAGAGAGAGAGTATAGAAGGCCAGTAACCAACACTCTCCCGTAATCCTGGCATCATTTAATCGCCATTCCCAGCGATTAAAAGCAGGATTAGGGCGGCTGAGAGTGACTAGAGAAGCGTAATCGTCCCGCTCCATCTGGCCAGGGTGTCAATCTGAGGCCTCAGTTTACGACACCGCCCGGAGGAGAGAAGAGAAAGGAACGGGAGGAGGTGGTGGTGGTGGTGGTGGTGGTGATGGTGGAGGAATTGCAAGAGTAGAGTAACACAAAGAGATAAATAATAGGAAGAGATATAGAGATGGAAAGGAAAGTTGTATAGATGGAAGAGATAGAATTTATCAGAGAGAGAGAGAGAGAGAGAGAGAGAGAGAGAGAGAGAGAGAGAGAGAATGGCGTACAGACACAAATCAACTAGTCAAGCAGTCGTAGAAATGGAAGAAAGAAAAGAAAAGAAAACAAATATTAAAGAAAAGAAAATAATGGAAAAGAGGAGAGGACAAGAGGGGTGGAGAGAGGAAGCGATGTGGAAAAAGCAAAAAGGAGAAAGAGGATAAAGGAAAATAAAGGAAGGAAGTGTTGCCATAGCTTTAAGAAGGATAAGTTTTAAGATGTATGTGTCTCCTTGTTTACATTCAATTGATGGCTT
>NC_059278.1:2539643-2589643 GCF_017591435.1 Portunus trituberculatus | reverse complement strand
TGTTTCTGTTCTCTCTCTCTCTCTCTCTCTCTCTCTCTCTCTCTCTCTCTCTCTCTCTCTCTCTCTCTCTCTCTCTCTCTCTCTCATTCGATATTTTGTACTTAATTCTCCGTATTTTTTGTTTTTTTTTATTTTCTCTTTTCTTTTTCATCATCATCATCTTCGTCTTCTTCTTCTTTTTCTTCTTCTTCTTCTTCTTCTTCTTCTTTTTTTTTCTTCTTCTTCTTCTTCTCATTCTCATCATTATCATCATCTTTTTACTACTGAAGAATCTGATCTCTTTCTCAAATCTCTTTTCTTCTCCTTTATTCCCTCCTTTTTTCTCGTCTTCCATGTTTCCACCAAATTTCCCTCTATTTTGGCATCTCTCCAGTGTATTCTTTCCTTCAATATTCCTCTTTTTTCATAATTCTTTACGCATGATCATTTTCCTCTTTCGTCCTTTCATTCCTCCTTTTTTCCTCCTTCCTTTCCTATCAATCTTCTCATCTTATTTCTTCCACTCTTTCACTCACTCCTTCTTTCCTCTCTGCTTTTTTTAATCCTCTCTTCCTTTCTTTGCTCCTTCAATATCCTTTTCGTCCCTTCATTTATCCTTCAATCCTTCTTCCTTTCCTATCAATCCTTCCTATTTCTTTCACTCTCTCACTCACTCACTTCTTCTCTGCTTTCTTTTAAACTTGTCTTTCTTTTTTTTCTCCTTCAATTTCCTTCCTTCTTTCCCTTCCAATGATCTCTATCGAATATATCAATGTTGAAGCCTTCGTCAGGAGTGTTGGGGGCTGCCCGGGGTGTGGGAGGCCTGGTGGGGGGGGGCGGTGGAAGGGGTGATTTGGTAGTGGGGGGGTCAAGGGATCAGCTTCGTCTTTGGTTCATTTATATGTTGAGACTTAATTGATTTTGGACTGCAGGTGGTCCGTTAGAGGCAGCTTGATCATATAATCTCTCTCTCTCTCTCTCTCTCTCTCTCTCTCTCTCTCTCTCTCTCTCTCTCTCTCTCTCTCTCTCTCTCTCTCTCTCTCTCTCTCTCTCTCTCTCTCTCTCTCTCTCTCTCTCTCTCTCTCTCTCTCTCTCTCTCTCTCTCTCTCTCTCTCTCTCTCTCTCTCTCTCTCTCTCTCTCTCTCTCTCTCAATGGTTTCTGTTAGTGTTCTCTTATCGCCATTATATGAAAATTTACTTACACACACACACACACACACACACACACACACACACACACACACACACACACACACACACACACACACACACACACACAATCGGCTCCATTTACTGCCTCCCTGTCACTCTTTATCCAGTAATCACTAACCAGCTCATCCAATCATCCACCAACACAGTTCACCACTCCATCTTCCTCTCCACCCCTCCAACCCCCTCCACCCTGCGACCCTCACCTCCAACCCCCCCCCTGACGCGACCCGAGACTCTACCTTCCCTTCTCTCTTATCTCTTCTACCCCTTCTGTTTCCTTCTGGAGGAGGAGGAGGAGGAGGAGGAAGGAGGTTACGTAGCCAGCACAGGTGAGTTCAAGGCGCCCTTTCTGATTACTTCATTAATATCAACCTGTAAAAACCCAATGCTCGTTACCTGTCACACCTTGATGTACTAACGATACCTGTGTGTGTGTGTGTGTGTGTGTGTGTGTGTTGGGGTGAAGGACTGACGTTTCCTGCCGTAGTCCCCATTCCTGGTCCCCCCGAGCGCTGTTCTGATTGGTGCCGTCAGGAGAGCCTCGCGTGTTGATTGGTTCGAAGCCCCTTATGGCGTGTTGTTGTCCAATCACCTTCACGCCCCTTGATTGACGCCTCCTCGCCCCTATTATTATTATTATTGTTATTATTATTATTATTATTATTATTATTATTATTATTATTATTATTATTTGTATTACTATCTTTATTAATATGTCTAATATTTACTTTAAGTCCAGGGAGAGATAACATTCGGTGGCGTTTAATTATCAAAGACAGTCTGGAGCGAGAAGGGAAAAAAAATAAACGAGATAAGAGACAGAAAAAAAAAGAATAAATAAGAGAAGGAGGAAGGAGAAGAAAAAGAGGAGGAAGAGGAGTGGGATGCGCTCAACAGACAACTGCCGCCAGTAAGATGGATGGAGCTACCCACCTAATGAGATGTGAGTGTTCCTGGCAGACTCTCCCTTCCCCGTCCCTCCCCCTATCCATCCGTCCCTCCAGCTGTCCCTCCCCTCCTATCAAGCCTCTCTCCCTGTGTCGCGCGTCTCCACCCACACCGTCCACTCGGCATCAGCGCGCCCTCGCCCTGACAAACAAAAGATGGACAATCACGGGTCGGTCACAGTGTCAGGTTAGGCTCGGCGGAGGAATGGAGGCGATAGGCGATGAGGACGAGGTGGAAGGGAAGGAAGGAAGGCAGAAGGGACAGATGGATGGATGAAGGGACTAGGGGCAGGAAAAGGGCAAGGGAGGGCCGTCAGCAGGCTCAAGGCTCAGCAGAGACAAACGAGCATCGTCTCCTAATGAAGATTCGATCGTTCTCGAGTCTGCCGCTGTCGCTTGGGAATGAAATAATGAGGATTAAGTGTAGTCGCCATATCATGAATCAGATTTACGTCAAAGGTGAGATGGGGAACGAGGATGAGGCTCTGAAGCGAAAGGCGAAGGACGAGAGGGATGACTACGACAACGAGGATGAGAAGGAGGAAGAAAGGAAACTATTGGCAGGGTGGACTGTAGCAGGACGTTAGGTGAACAGCTGTGGAGATGGGCGAGAAAGAGAAGGATAATAGCAAACAATGGGATTTAATGAAGTATAAACAAAACCCGAAAGAGACGAAGAGAAAAGAAGAGGCTTGGGAGTTTGCATGTGAAAATATTAAGCTGGTATCTCTCTCTCTCTCTCTCTCTCTCTCTCTCTCTCTCTCTCTCTCTCTCTCTCTCTCTCTCTCTCTCTCTCTCTCTCTCTCTCTCTCTCTCTCTCTCTCTCTCTCTCTCTCTCTCTCTCTCTCTCTCTCTCTCTCTCTCTCTGTGTGTGTGTGTGTGTGTGTGTGTGTGTGTGTGTGTGTGTGTGTGTGTGTGTGTATGTCTGTCTCTTAATCTTTTCCTGGTCTCTCCGTCCCTCGCAAGGTGCTGGAACGAGAGAATAATGATACAGGTTCTCGCGCGGGCCCACAGAGCGTCGAAAACTAATGACACACCTGTGAGGACGCCCAGGTAGGGATAATTAGTCCACCTGTACCCGTCACCGCTCTTGTTATAGGCTGTCGCTCAAACTGGTGAGAGACGGGAAGGTTTGGTAAGGGAAGAATGACCGAAGGGGGCAGGCAGAGGAGAATACAGGTGAATGGTGCGCGTCAGGTGAGCAAAGAGTGAGGAAAGGCGTGCTCGGAAAGAAAGTAAGAAAATAGTAGCTGTAGTCATTTTATTCAGGTTAGAGTAGGTTAGGTTAGGTTAGGTTAGGTTAGGTTGGAAATAGAAACAAAAAAACAGTTATTATTTTTTGTTACTCTTTGTCCTGTATTTTTATTTCCTTTATCGGTTACTTTTCTCGTTACTTTTTTTTTCATATTTTCCCATTTCTGTCCTGCAATCAAGTAAGGGATAGTGCAGGGATAGTGCGCCGGGATGGGGATAGAAAGGCACTGGGCAGGAAGGGATGTGAGAGAGGCAAGAATGGGTGGGTAAAATTATTATGTTAAGTTCTGAGGCGTTAGTGTAGGGATGGGGATGAATGGGCAGGAAGGGATGTGTGTGTGATGGGGAGAAGGATTATCTTAAGTTCTGTAACGTTAGCATAGAGATGGGAATATATGGGCACTGGGCAGGAAGGGATGTGTGTGATGGGGAGAAGGATTTAAAGTTCTGTGGCGTTAGTTTAGTTAGTTATTTTTTTTTTATTAGTCTGACTGAAATGGGTTAAATTTGGTGTGGCCAATTTACTTTTTTTTTTATTGAGTTTGGCTAAAAATTGAGTCGTGAGCTTAATTTGAATTTTCTTCGTGATTTTCTCGTTTGTTGATGTGTTGTGGAAAATTTATTGTGTTATTAAGTTACAAGATAGACTGAGTGTTTTTTTTTTTATTTCTGTTTAGGTAAGATACTGACTTCACTTTTGCCACCACCACCACCACCACCACCACCACCACCACCACCACCACGATGGCAGCAGCAACATGGCAGACACACATCACCGCAGCGTCACCATCTCGTCACCACTGCTACCAACATTACTGGAATTCCGGGCGTCAGAGAGAGATTATCATTCACTGCTCAGTCATTAATTTCCTTCACAGCGTCCCTTCAACCTAACCTTTGACCTCCTCCTCCTCTTCCTCCTCCTCCTCCTCCTCCTCCTCCTCCTCCTCCTCCTCCTCCTCCTCCTCCTCCTCCTCCTCTTTCTCCTCCTCCTCCTCCTCGTTTTCTTATTTTTTCCTTTTCTTATCGCCACCACCATCACTACCACCACCACCACCACCACCTTCATTATTATCGTTTTCTTCTATTTCTTCTCTCCATAGAATAGTAATTAGTGTGCAGTAGTGGTAAAAGTAGTAGTAGTAGTAGTAGTAGTAGTAGTAGTAGTAGTAGTAGCAGTAGTAATGGTGATGGTGGTGATGGTTATGTCATTGACTTCTATTCTTCACCTCCACTATTTCAAAAGGCTTTGTTTAGAATTAAAGCGCTTTTATGGTTCTAGAGGCAGAGTGACAAGATTTTTACATTATTAACTGCAGAAACACTCTTGAAATTCCTGCTAATCATCTATGTGGCCTTTGGAAATAGTCGTGGTGAGGGAGCAAACAGTCGTGGTGAGAGAGCAAAGCGTTTCTGAACACGAGCCATTTTCTCTTCATCCCTTCATCGCATTGAGTTTCATCACAGCGCGTCAGTGTGATCCACGTTGGTTATGTCACTTCCACCTCACCGCCTCGTAGTTGTTCATTCCTCTCAGCTTCAAAATGTTTCAGTTCCTGTTATTGGTCAGGGAGTTAATGGTCTTTCTACCTGGCTGCCTTCTCTCCCTACCTCTCTCCCTTACCCTCTTCCTCCCCCTCACTCTCCCCTCACCCTATCCTCACCCTGCTACAGCTAGGTTGCCTGACTCATGCTGCCTAATGAGTTAAATATATTCCACTTGCAAACTAACTTTTTCACACCCTGATCTGTTCTCAACGTGTCTTTTTATCTCAGCCAGTCTAGGGAAGATTATATAACTTAAAGGTTCGATTCGATCTCATGGCTGTGAAAATAAGTGAGACAGACAGACAGGCAGGCAGACTGACAGACTGACATAGGTAAACTGGGCGACTGAGTGTTCCTATTTTTTTTAATTGCACAGATGAATTAGGTAATTGTAAAGCAGTTTGTTTTATATGAAAAGATGATGATGATGATGATCGGGAAATAGACAGAATGGGATTAGTGTGAGGAGGAGGAGGAAGAGGAATACATAAGAATACGTACGAAAGACGAGGGACAGGAGGCCTTGCGACTTACGACGAGGTCATTCGTTTACTATACTACATCTACAGGAGATGTATACTTAGTAGGAGGCAAGGATAGAACAGATGAAGCTCCTCCCCACCCACCTCTCCCTCGGCGTTACCCGGCAAGAAATTAAAAAAAAAAAATACACCGCGATTGCTGAGAAGGACAATTGGGGAAATTAATACAGGAAAGATGGAAGAAAAGAGTCCTAATATAACTATTACTGTTGCTAAGAAAGAGATATCGATTGTAACTACTGCTATTGCTAAGAGGAGGAGGAGGAGGAGGAGGAGGAGGAGGAGGAGGAGGAGGAAGGAAGAAGAAAAAGGAGGAGGAGAGGTGGAGAAAAAGAAGAAAAAAAATTGTAATGACTTATGATGGAAAATATGAAAATGATGAAGAGGAGAAGAAAAAAAATAAGAAAATAAAAAAAGATATAAAGAATAAGAATAATGATCATGATAATAAGAATGATAGCAAAAATAATAATGGTGATAATAATAATAATAGTAATAATAATAAGAAGAACAAGAAGAAAAGAAAGAGAGAAGGATATATAGACCAAAGAGTAAACACGAGACGGGAAAAATAGTAAAAAATGCAAGAAAAAAAAAAAGAGGAAAGAAACACAGATCAATAAGTACAAGAAACACAGAAAAACACACACAAAAAAAAAAAACACAGAAACACGAGAAAAAGGTGGACAAATAGAGAAACACAGAAAGACATCAATAAAAACAAGACCGAAAATAAAAAAAAAAAGAGAAAAACACAGAAAGAGATCAATAAATATTTTGAGACAGATATAATGAGAGAAATTAACACGGGGCCGAAAGGAACGAGGCTCGGGCATAAATCTTGGCCGAGATTTACGAGAGGGAGGAAAACAACGCCACACTTTTACTATTTATTCCTCCCGCAGCCCGAGCCGAATAAATTTAAATGAAAGAGCGATAAACTAATTTTGAATCCGACACGTTGCATAGGTGAACTCTCTCTCTCTCTCTCTCTCTCTCTCTCTCTCTCTCTCTCTCTCTCTCTCTCTCTCTCTCTCTCTCTCTCTCTCTCTCTCTCTCTCTCTCTCTCTCTCTCTCTCTCTCTCTCTCTCTCTCTCTCTCTCTCTCTCTCTCTCTCTCTCTCAACCGTCTCTCTCTCTCTCTCTCTCTCTCTCTCTCTCTCTCTCTCTCTCTCTCTCTCTCTCTCTCTCCGTCGATTGGGATAGGTGTTTCTCTCTCTCTCTCTCTCTCTCTCTCTCTCTCTCTCTCTCTCTCTCTCTCTCTCTCTCTCTCTCTCTCTCTCTCTCTCTCTCTCTCTCTCTCTCTTCTTCTTCTTCTTCTTCTTCTTATTATTATTATTATTATTATTATTATTATTATTATTATTATTATTATTATTATTATTATTATTCTTATTCTTCTGCTTCTCTCTCTCTCTCTCTCTCTCTCTCTCTCTCTCTCTCTCTCTCTCTCTCTCTCTCTCTCTCTCTCTCTCTCTCTCTCTCTCTCTCTCTCTCTCTCTCTCTCTCTCTCTCTCTCTCTCTCTCTCTCTCTCTCTCTCTCTCTCTTTTCCTCCACGTAATTTCACACTTAGATTTTATCGAAGAAAAAAAGAGAAAGAAAAAAAAATTGCATCTCATCAACGTATTTTGAAATCTCCCTCGCCTCTTTCACCTTTAAAAACCCACCCAATATATTTTTTTTTCCCCCTCTTCCTTCTCTCAATCTTTATTTATTACCTTATTTTCTGTACCGTTACCTAGAGAGCCTTCTGACTATACCATTATTTTTATTTTTTTTTTATTGTTGTTGTTGTTGTTGTTGTTGTTGTTTGATGGGGTTGTTTGATGGGGTTGTTTCTCCCTTTCATTTGTGATTTATTTTTGTAATTTTCCTCTCCTCTTGCAAATGGGAGGGAATCAAGCGTGCAAACAGGGATAATGAAGTCAAATTGGAGAGAGAGAGAGAGAGAGAGAGAGAGAGAGAGAGAGAGAGAGAGAGAATCCACACATTCTCTCTCTCTCTCTCTCTCTCTCTCTCTCTCTCTCTCTCTCTCTCTCTCTCTCTCTCTCTCTCTCTCTCTCTCTCTCTCTCTCTCAGGAGATGGAGAGAGAAACAAATGAGGAGGAGTTGCTTCATTAGAGTCGATTCAGTGTGTGTGGTGGAGAACTTTATATTTAGGAGGAGAAGGAGGAGGAGGATGAGGAGGTGGAGGAGGAGGAGGAGGAGGAGGAGGAGGAGGAGGAGGAGGAGGAGGAGGAGGAGAGAAGAAAAGAAAACATATTGTCCCCTTGGTTGTCGCATGTTGTCTCTCTCTCTCTCTCTCTCTCTCTCTCTCTCTCTCTCTCTCTCTCTCTCTCTCTCTCTCTCTCTCTCTCTCTCTCTCTCTCTCTCTCTCTCTCTCTCTCTCTAATCCACTCTACTTTAGCTTACGTTTAAATATTCCAATTCCTCTCCTCTTTCCTTCTCTTCACCATCTTTCACCAAAAAATTTAAAGAACTTCTCCATTTCAATTTTTTTTTCTGTTTTAATCTTGCCGTCTTCCACATGCCAACCCTCCCTCCCTCCCAACCCAACCCCCCTTCACGTAACCTCCATCCTATCTCCTTCCTTCCTCCTTCTCCTCCTCTTCCTCCTCCTCCTCCTTATCCCTTCCTGCCTGCTTCCCTCTCCCCCCCTCCCCCCCTGGTGTAAACAAGGCTAATTAAGGAGACACTCACCTGGTGCATACATCATTAATTATCATATCCTAATTTACATAGACATTAACACTGGCATGCATGAATTTTAATGAATGTTTCGGCTAAGGGAGCTTCTCTCTCTCTCTCTCTCTCTCTCTCTCTCTCTCTCTCTCTCTCTCTCTCTCTCTCTCTCTCTCTCTCTCTCTCTCTCTCTCTCTCTCTCTCTCTCTCTCTCTCTCTCTCTCTCTCCTCTCTTTGCTCTTCTCTCTTTCGCTCTTGCTCTCTTTCGCTCTTGCTCTCTATCTCTTGCCTCTCTCTCTCGTTCTTGCCCTCTCTCTCTCTCTCTCTCTCTCTCTCTCTCTCTCTCTCTCTCTCTCTCTCTCTCTCTCTCTCTCTCTCTCTCTCTCTCTCTCTCTCTCTCTCTCTCTCTCTCTCTCTCTCTCTCTCTCTCTCTCTCTCTCTCTCTCTCTCTCTCTCTCTCTCTCTCTCTCTCTCTCTCTCTCTCAGACAACTCGTGCTGAATTATCCACTAATGACACACGTTAACAACCAATTAGGACGACCAACTAGCTAATTAAGGTGAGCAGGTGATTGCAAATTGACTCTTCCTGTGCTTGTACCTGCGCCGCTGACCCTTCAGGTGATGGATGAAGCCACGAGACTCACCTGCCGAAGGATAAATCAGGTAGCTCGCGATGATTAATTTATATCTTATTAAATCCGAGCGATATTTCACAGGTAGAAAAGCCGCGTCGACCGAGCTGGCCTACCTGTAATTTGTGTGCTTACCTGGCCGTGGTCGAATGTGCTCCCTATGTGTATCGCCTTGTATGTTACGCCGCCGTGGGTAAATTATTGGGTGTATGTGCGTGTGTATTAGTTTATTTTTATTTTATTTTATTTATTTATTTTGGTTACGTGTTTAGTTATGTTGTTTGTGTTGTCTTCTTTTATGATGTGTGTGTGTGTGTGTGTGTGTGTGTGTGTGTGTGTGTGTGTGTGTGTGTGTGTGTGTGTGTGTGTGTGTGTGTGTGTGTGTGTGTGTGTGTGTGTGGGAGCGAGAAATCTTGTCTCCATATTATGAAAGACACCATTTAAAGAGGTCAAGGCTTTTCATGTGAGGGAACTGACATGTGTAACGATGGTTAATAAGCGTAAACGTACTCTCTCTCTCTCTCTCTCTCTCTCTCTCTCTCTCTCTCTCTCTCTCTCTCTCTCTCTCTCTCTCTCTCTCTCTCTCTCTCTCTCTCTCTCTCTCTCTCTCTCTCTCTCTCTCTCTCGCTCTCTAGCAACAATTTTATTTTTACCTCAGTCTCCCTTCAATCTTACACACGCTTTAAAAATGGTACTAAGCTCACTACTTACTAACGCGTTGAAATTTCCCCGAGTCTACTCCATAATAATGAGCTTTTACTGGCCATAAAACACGATACTTTTCTCTTTTAGGCGTCCGTCCACACACTATTATGCCCACGTTATAGTTCCTCGTCTGCAGAGAGAAGCAAAATAGAAGGGAAATCAATATTCGAGACCAAGTAGAAAAATGAAGAAGGTTGTTGAGAGAAAAAGTTGAGGAAATATTTGGTCAGGGGAAGGTAAACACGTGACGTCACAGTGGGCGGGGCTAGGATATAAACAGCAGCCAATCACAGCCGTAGGAGGAGTAAACAAAACACAGCTGGGCCCTTCTCCTCCTCCTCCTCCTCCTCCTTCGCCATGGAATAATTACTTCATAGATGTGTTTTTTTTTCTTTCTTTCTTTTCTTCCCCTGCATTATTTATTCATCACTTTTCTTTTTTGTTATCTCTCTTTTCTTTCCTTTCCTTACATTTTCTTTCCCTTTTGTTCCTCGTATTGCTGATTCTCCTTTCGTGTTTTGAGGCTTCTCAATTTATTCTGATTATTTCGTTTCCCATTTTCTTCAATTGGATTCCTTTTCTCTTATCTCTGTCTTTTTCCCCTACATCTTCTCTTCCTTTCTCCTCCTCCTCCTCCTCCTCCTCCTCTTCCTCCTTGCGCTGCCACACAATCTAGGTGCTATCTAAATGAGGTTGTGTTAATATGGATGAGCGGCCTACCGTTCCTTCCTTTCCTCAGCCCCTCCCCTCCTTCATCTCCTCCTCCTCCTCCTCCTCCTCCTCCTCCTCCTCCTCCTCCTACGTCTCCGCTTTTCTCCTGTTCCATCATCCTCCTCCCTTTCGTTATCTCCCACCTTCTACAGATCCCTCTTCTTCCTCTTCTTCCTCCTCTTTTATCTCATTTTGTTCCTCCTCTGTGACTCCTTCCTCTTCTTCCTGTTCCCTTCCTAGTCCCTATCGGAGAGAGAGAGAGAGAGAGAGAGAGAGAGAGAGAGAGAGAGAGAGAGAGAGAGAGAGATGCGAGTATGTGTTGTATTTAGCAAGAAAATGTTATAATGCGGAAAAATGAAATTCGTGGCATTTGACGAGAGAGAGAGAAAAAAAAAAAAAAGAATCGGGAAAAAGAAAAGAGAAAAAAAGAAAAGAAAGAAAAAGATAATAATTATATCGAAACGTTTCAGTTGCAGAGGTTTAACGAAGGAAAAAAAATGAAATAGTGAGTATAAGAAAGAAAAAAACACATTGACTAGAGAGAGAGAGAGAGAGAGAGAGAGAAACGATCATCACTCCAACATGCAGGTAGTGTGTGGCGGAAAAGGCAAGCGTGACTAATGATCGCCCCCGCCAGGTGAGTCCCCGCCCCCCTTATTCATCCTGCCCTCCCTCTCCCTCTCTCCTCGAATATATATTCTGGGTGAAGCAGGTATTTACGGGAGAACTCAACGGGTTTTCATGGATGCTGGAATGGTGAAGACTGAAGGAGGAGGAGGAGGAGGAGGAGAGGAGCAGAGAAGTACTGGAATAAGGAAGGAAGGAAGGAAGGAGGAGGAGGAGGAGGAGGAGGAAAAAGAGAGGTAAAGGGGTACTGGAATAAAGTAGGAAGAAGAAGTGTAAGGAAGATGATTGGATAATGTTAATTAGTGAAGGACAAATGATAATAGTTAGTTCAGTGTAGAATTTGAAAGTGTAAGTAGAAAATAGAAAAGAAGAAGAAGAAAAAGAAGGAGAAAAAGAAGAAAAGAAAGAAAGAAAAAGAGAAAGGACAAATAGAGTAATAGCAATAATACTGAGAAGAACTTCATAAAATACAAAAGGGTGAAGATAAAAGACAAAAAAAAAATAAAGAAGTAGAATGAGATAATGAAAACACACCGTTGAAATATAAGCCTTTATAAAACCACATGATTAATTTCGCGCCATAAGAACGCTTAATCGTTGTTTATGTTGCATTCTCGTCCCGGTGTCCCTCCCTCGCCCACTCCCCGCCACCACCGGAGCCTGGACACATAATCGATTGGCCCTTATCGTATATTATCCCTATTTATGTAACAAGAATGGCCCCTTTGTCATATGCTTTATTATGCAAATGAAGTGCTATCGTTTTCTCTATTCTAATCATCTCCTTGGCTAATACGTCTCTATGTTGTCGCTGCTCAGGTTTGTTTCTTTTATTATCCCTCTTTTCATTCTGGTCTTTTCATCTTTAGTGTCTTTTTTTCCCCTTAAGAGTAATTCGCCGGAGCAATCCTGTCCTTGGCCAATACGTCTCTATGTTGTCGGTGCTCAGGTTTGTTTCTTTCATTATCCCTGTTTTCATTCTGGTCTTTTCATCCTTAGTGTCTTTTTTTCCCCTAAGAGTAATTCGCCGGCGCATTTTACGGTCTTACATTTCCTGGTCACTGCGATGCTGTCAAGATGAAATATCCAACATTCAAACTGTTCTCTCTTTTCGAGTATATCTGCATATCATCTTTTTATCTGACGTTTGAATAGTATAAACTTCAAGGTGGGATCCCGACCAGCAGTGTCACTGGCAGGGTGCAGGGGAGGGATGGAGGGGTAAGACACTGCAGGGGCTGGAAAGTGAGTCACAGGATGGGGGTAGGGAGAGATGGCTCACTGGCAGGGGATTGGCTCATTAGTAGCGGTGGAGATGGAAGAGATAGGATGGGTTGTGGCACTGTCAGAGGTTGGAGCGGGTATCTGGAACGGATGGGTAGGAGTGGCACTAGCAGGGGTGAAGAAAGATGGGACACTAGCAGGGATGGAAAGGGAGGGGCATTGGCAGGGAAGGAGAGATGGGAGCACTGGCAGGGGTGGGAAGGGACTAGGAAAGGGGCTGGGAAAGGGACTAAAGGTGTGAGGAGGGGAGAGAAGGGAGCATGGCAGGGGTGAGGAGGGGAGGAAAGGAGCCTGGCAGGGTGATGACAGTTTGCAACACCCAGCGTCAGAAATTTTACTAAAGTCATGGGCCACATTCCTCTCCGCCCCTCCTGCTGCTCCTCGCCAGCCTTCTCTCCTCCGCCCAGACCCTTAAACGAGAGAGAGAGAGAGAGAGAGAGAGAGAGAGAGAGAGAGAGAGAGAGAGAGAGAGAGAGAGAGAGAGATTCAGTCCTAAACCCTGGACATACACAGTGGGACCAGACGCGTTGAATCTCTGGAGTCCATTACCACGAACAAAATGTCTGAGTTAGTGTGAATTTAAATAACAGCGACGCAAGACTCGGCCACCCTCCCACCCTCTCGTCCCTGCCTGCAGCTCAAGGGTTCGTCAGGGCGAGGAGGGAGGAAAAGGGAGGGGAGGGGAGGGGAGGGGAGGGAGCAGGTAGCGACGGAGGCAGGTGAAGGAGGCGCTCCCCGTGGCCCCGCTGGGTGATCCATCTTCCCGCGACCCACACCTCGCTGCGATGACCCGCCCTGCCGCTATGGCTCGCAGGGGAGACACTCAGGGGTGGGAGGGGCGGCAGGCAGGCAGGCAGGCAAACGTGCAGGCAGACAGGCGGGGCATTGATACAGAAGTACTGGGGTGAGAGGAGTAAGAGAGCGTAGGCAAAGGAAAAGGTAGTTGGCAAGCGTTTAAAACGTTTTAATGTCCTCGCTGGAAGGGTGGCAGACGAGTGAGAAAGTTGACAGTTTGACAGGGAGAGTTGGCAGTCACCGAGACAAACGAGCGGTCGAGTTAGCAGGCAAGCAGGCAGTGCTGTGTGGCAGGCTGGCAGGCAGGCAGATTGGCGAGGGAGCGGGTGGGGTCCTGCACTTAGTTAAACGCTATTGAGCTTGAGAATGGATGCGTAACTGAATTTATCGCGCTGCATATTTCATCGAGGGTCCAGGAACGACCTGGCCCCGTCCCCGCCCCGTCCCGTCCCGTCCCCGCCCCCGCCTGGCCGCGCCGCGCATCAGAGCGAGTAAATAACAGAATAAAGGAGTTGTAAAAGAGCGTCGCGAAATCCTCTTTTCCTCTTAAAACGTCGGCAGATGGAAGGCAGAGCAAGGAAGGGAGGGAAGATTGCTAAAAGTAAACACCGCGTGGGTTTCCATTCCTCATCGTGAACTTGGAGGAGGAGGAAGAGGAGGAAATGGAGGAGGAGAGGGGGAGGGGATGGGGAGTTATCTGTATCATATCAGATGGACTCCAGCTGGGGAAGAGGAGAGGCAGGAGTGGGAGTGGAGCGGGAAGTGAAGGGAAGAGCAGTAACCGCCTCTCCATCTACTCCGTAAGCTCTCAATGAAAATTTATTTACGAAGAACACAAAAAAAATGTTCATCGTCGCCGTTTTATTGCGAAGTAAACAAGAGAATGAAAAGAGAATAAAATGCATATGAGAAGGAAAGGATGAGGAATGTGCGATGGAGTGTGGAGGGAGGAAACCTACAAAAAAGAGAGAGAGATCCGACGGCGAATAAGAAATTATATAATGAACGTCATAAAAAGAGATAATGTTGAGAAAATGAATATATATTACACGAGTCTAGATAGCAGACGCATGCGCACACACACACACACACACACACACACACACACACACACACACACACACACACACACACACACACACACACACACACACACACACACACACACACACACAGGGGAAGACTTGGGAAGATGTGACGAAGATACTGTTGTGTGCAGGAGACGCAGCTCACCTAATGATATCTGGCGTCATCTGTGTGTGTGTGTGTGTGTGTGTGTGTGTGTGTGTGTGTGTGTGTGTGTGTCAAATATTTTCTCCCCCTCTGCGAATCATTCTTCTTTTCCCGCCGTACCTCACTTCAATTTACCGTTTAGCTGCACCGTAAACAAAACAGAAATATGGAAGAGTGACAACAACAACTTAAAGACATCACGACTTGAACTACCGCACTGCATTAGAAGAGGAGGAGGAGGAGGAAGAGGAGGAGGAGGAGGAGGAGGAGGAGGAGGAGGAGGAGGAGGAGGAGGAGGAGGAGGAGGAGGAAGAAGAAAAAAAAAAAAAAAAAGAGCATGGAGTAAGAGGAAAAGCATCGAGAGAGAGAGAGAGAGAGAGAGAGAGAGAGAGATGGAAGTGCTGTTGACTACAATGCACTTATCTTTATACTGCTGTGACTGGAGGAGGAGGGGGAAGAAGAGGAGGATGTGGAAGAAGAGGAGGACAGGAGGAGGGTGTGGAGAAGGGAGGAAGGATAGTGGCGGAGGGGCAGGGCGAGGAAGGGGCCTGTATATCACGGAGGGTACAGTATAAACAGGCGCGTCTCTCTCTCTCTCCTGACGCGGTGGACGGGATGGAGACTGTTTGGAGAATGAACCGTCCGAAGCTGGGAACTGTTTGTGTTAAGAGAGAGAGAGAGAGAGAGAGTTACTGATAGGGAAAGCTGTATCTCCTTCCCTTCCTTTTCTAACTGTCGTGTGTGTGTGTGTGTGTGTGTGTGTGTGTGTGTGTGTGTGTGTGTGTGTGTGTGTGTGTGTCTGTCTGTCTGTCTGTCTGTCTCGGGACGCCCATGTAGGGAGCGGTGTGGGCGGGGCAGTGTCAAGGAGACTCGACAGTAGAAGAGTCTTGCTATCTCGTCCATTTCCACCGCAACCTCAAGACTCTTTCTCAAACGAGGCACTTGTTTGCCCTCCCCACGCCACGCCACCTCGCGCCCCTGACCTTGAGACACCACGCACGAAGAAATACACGTAAAAAAAATGTTAAACCCTCTTACAGATTAGTCTAAAGGGAAGTGTAGTGAATTTAAACTCTGAGGTCCGTCTTTCTGTCTATCCTTCTCTCCTCGCTGTCTCTCTCTCGTTCTCCCTCTCTCTCCGTGCTACAGGTGAACGCTTGTCTCAGAAGTGTCCGTTCCCAGTGTAATCAGTGAACGCAGCATTATGGGAAGGTGACGACCCGGCGCCCGCTGTTACTCATGCCGTTCCTCGTCTGTTATTTCCCGCCGTAAAGGTGATGGAAGGAAATGGAATGACGTTTTCGGTTTTTTTTTTCCTTTGTTTTCTTATATTTTGCAGAGGGTTAGAGATGGAAATGCTTACTGTCATGCCTCCTCGTGTGTGTGTGTGTGTGTGTGTGTGTGTGTGTGTGTGTGTGTGTGTGTGTGTGTGTGTGTGTGTGTGTGTTATTAAGTTTAATTCCTTTTTATCATTTAATTGCTTGTTATTTTTTACGTATTCCTGACAGGCAAATGTTTTTCAGTTCACTTCCCATGCACCTCTCTCTGTGCGTCTGTCTGTCCGTATCTCCTTCTGTGCTTAAATTACCTTGGCTTCTTCTTGGCTCACGCTGCTTCCTCTTTGCTTCGTCCCTCTCCCCCTCCCATCATCCCTCCCTCTCCCTCCCTCCCTCGCTGCGTCGCTTCCTCGAGGTCACGCTATAATGTATGCACTGCAGTATTTTTCCTCCAGACTTACTATTGAGTCTGACTTCAGCTCACAGCTTCACCTAAACCAAATCTAACCACCCAAGTTGAACACTGCAACTTTGCCTCATCCCGCCATCCACCTCCATCCTGATCCCGCTGGTGTCTCATCTAAATAGAACATAGAGGTTACTTAAAGAGTCCCCCCGTGGGCTTATCCTTCCCAATTAGTCCTAACTTGGCAGCGTGGGAGTGACTAAGCTAAGTGGACAGTTAGGTTAGAGAAGTTACCCAAATTTAGCTTATCTAGATTCTCTTTTTATCTTAACCTAAAGAATCCCAGCTCACCCTCGCCGGAAGGGTGTGACCTGCCATGGTGTGGGCGAGGGACTTGGCGAGGCTCTGCACCCTACACACCTTACACATGCTTTTTCAACTGAGATGATTTGTAACCTTGAATCAAATCATTTTAAACTTCAGCAATTCTCGTGATGGAAGTTATATTAATGTGCTCTAAATGTAAATCGGTGAAACTTATCACTTACTCACATACTTTGAGATTCGAATGAAAGAAACTGTATCCTAAAAAGAGATCGGATAATTGTAACTTCTCTATCAATTCAAGACGGAAAGTAAAAAAAAAAAAATGATATTCAAAACGAAACTTTGTACGTATACTTAAAAAAAAAATCTGTACATTGAATAAACAAACTGTAACCTTCAGGCAAATCGAACTAAACCAAATTTCTCTTCTTGAAAAGTAAAAATAAATGAAACTAACCCAAATATAACCTCGAATCGTAACACTTTCCATACACCTATGAAATTCAGAGAGAGAGAGAGAGAGAGAGAGAGAGAGAGAGAGAGAGAGAGAGAGAGAGAGAGAGACGCTGTATGTAACCTTAACACAAACCAAATGAAAACTCCCACTCAATTAAAAAAAAAAAAAAAAAAAACGAAAAAAGAAACAGATTAATCGCGAAGGTAACGGCCAAAACACAGTACTTCCTTAACCTAACTTACCTAACTGAGCGCACACTCCCGCAACAAAACTTTACTTCAGCCATAACTCAAGCGAGGACTTAACCTGCGCCTGACCCCGCCGTTCTTAGCCACTGGGAACACGCCGCCTCGCCTCTCACGAACATCCAGGTTAAAACATTTCACAGTAAGACCTCGAGCCACACAGACAGGTCGTGTATAATATCTGATGCTGGGGAATAGAAAAAGGTGAAGGAGAGGACGACTTCTACGAGGGAGAACAGAAGGAGAAGAAGGAAGAGGAGAGGGAGGAAAGGGGATAAAAGGGAGGAGAGATGGCGCTCTTGATTGCTTACTGTTTAAGGCGTTTTGTGGTTTGAATTGTCTACCTGAAATGAAGGTTCTCGCCACGCACGCCAAGTGAGGCTGATTCGTATCCTTCACTGGGAATGTTTGCTCTGCGGGGGTAATCATATGCTATAACAACCCGCTAAAACACACACACACACACACACACACACACACACACACACACACACACACACACACACACACACACACACACACACACACGGAGGAATAAAAGGCAGAGGTTAACGAGAGAAAATCC
Organism: Portunus trituberculatus; assembly: GCF_017591435.1. Lineage (NCBI taxonomy): Eukaryota > Metazoa > Arthropoda > Malacostraca > Decapoda > Portunidae > Portunus > Portunus trituberculatus. The sequence goes on along the minus strand of NC_059278.1, from coordinate 2,572,214 downwards.
TGGACTCCCTGGCTTTGGGAAGACAAGGAGGTCTTATCAAACGCTATCATGACCCCGTAAAACATTCCTCATGGTGTTATTATGAGGAAATCGATCTCATTATGCAAATTAAGGCGGTGCTCTGAGAAATGCGAGGATACGTGGTGGCGGTGAGGAAGGAGGAGTAAGAGGGAGGAAGGGGCACTAGAGACGAAGCTGGGTGGGGAGTGAAGGGGTGGGGGTGTGGGTTGTCTGAGTGGGGAGCTGGGATGTAAAGGGGGGGGCTCTGATTCACCCTAAAGGAATAAAGCAGCGGTCATAAACAATGGTATCACATGCATTATCGTGTCTTGGAGAAAATCACATCTCATCAAGGAGGATCCGAGGGCTTTTTAAATGGGAGTCGAACCCGGGAAAGGAGACGCCCCCGATGCGCTAGTGTTTATCTTCTTCGTTTTAATGGCGGCGATGAGGGCTGTGGTTTTGCCTTTTGTTTTGCGAGGCAGATTGTAGGTCGGAGGAGAGGGGGAGAAGGGAGAGAGGGAAAGAGGGAGCGAGTGTCTTGAAATCATTGGTCACGAGGAAGGAGAGAGAGAGAGAGAGAGAGAGAGAGAGAGAGAGAGAGAGAGGAGGGAGAGGGAATGGGCGGTAGGAAGGGAATGAGGCATGCATATTGGAGGTAAAAGTAATTAAGAAGTAATGAATGGGAGTGTAGAGAAGTGTAAAGGTTTGGAGCTGAGTAAATGGTGTTTTGCCGACGAGAAAGCATAAGAGAGAGAGAGAGCAGAGAGAGAGAGAGAGAGAGAGAGAGAGAGAGAGAGAGAGAGAGAGAGAGAGATTTGCCTGTGAATAAAGAATAAATAGACGAGAAAGTATAAGTGAGTGAGAGAGAGAGAGAGAGAGAGAGAGAGAGAGAGAGAGAGACAGAGATTTGCCTGTGAATAAAGAAGAAATAAACTAAAGAATAGGAAAGAAATGCAACAAGTAACTAACAAGACACGTGATAATATCCAAACTCTAAAACAATCACTCTTTTCTCCACCACCACCATCACCACCACCACCACCACCACCACCACCACCACCACCACCACCACCACCACCACCACTCATCACCACAACCACAAGTACGCAAACAGTTTCCTTCCACTGATATCTTTACAAGTGGATGTACCAGGAGGATTTTCAAACGGCGAGACCAGCTGGCCGTGCAAAGAGGAACACGTCGTATGTGGATGTGTGGGTGCGTGGATGTGGGTGCGGATACGGATTCGGGTGCGGAAGTGGGTGCGGATTTTGGTGCGAGGCGTCCAGCGAGGAAGTAAAGAGCGGTGGTAAAGAGAAAGAGAAAAGAGAGAGAGAAAAAGACGCCACAAAGATTTTTCGTTCCACCTTCAACTATAGAGGATAAAATGTTGGAACGTTCAGCTGTCCGGCACTCACGTAGACGGCTGGTGTGTGTGTGTGTGTGTGTGTGTGTGTGTGTGTGTGTGTGTGTGTGTGTGTGTGTGTGTTAATTGTATCTGAATAAAACTTTAATGAGTTCAAAGACACGCCAGAATGAGTAAAACAAGAGTTGCTTTGATAGATATGGATACGAAAAAAGGAACGTGAAATATATATTGAAAAACGACGTGTATTATTAACAAATACTCGTAAAAAAAATACAGAAAAAATAATAGAAAAGTGGAACAAAAATTGAAACACGTGCAGAAAAAAAAAAAAAAGAGAAACAGCAATAACACCATCAGCAGAAACAAACAAGAGAAAACACAGGAGGGAGAGAGAGAATGAGAGGGAGAGAGAGGGAGAGAGTGAGAGGGAGACACAGTAAAGCGAGGCAGTGTTCATAAACAAGAAAATACATTCTCCCTCTCGCATTTAACTGACACTGTCATAAATATCAGCAGCTGGCGATATCATTTTGACATTTTCTAAGCGAGTAATGGCAGAGAGTGTGATCGAGACTCCGGCCACTGTAGGAGCATTTGGCAAGACCCCTGACGATAAACCTAGTCTCTCTCTCTCTCTCTCTCTCTCTCTCTCTCTCTCTCTCTCTCTCTCTCTCTCTCTCTCTCTCTCTCTCTCTCTCTCTCTCTCTCTCTCTCTCTCTCTCTCTCTGATGAACGTTGATGCTAGGTATAAATTTTGCACCAGACTTTATTGTTAGTATGAGGGAAAATATTCAAAATTACCTCATAAATACAATGTTATTTTCTCTCTCTCTCTCTCTCTCTCTCTCTCTCTCTCTCTCTCTCTCTCTCTCTCTCTCTCTCTCTCTCTCTCTCTCTCTCTCTCTCTCTCTCTGGTTATTTCCCCCCGCTCCTTTTCATATTACCCTTATTAAGCCATTAATTATAGTTAGTCCTCAGATCTTTGTTGTGTTTCCTCAGGTTCCCAGAATTTCTAAACTTCATAACATGCATTAGTAAAAAAAGAGTTTTGTTTATCCTTCTGACGCCGCAAGACTGCCGCCTCCAAGTTTGCTATAAAAAAGAGGATAAATTAACTCGACCTTTGCAGCTTTTACGAACAAACAGGAGAAGAAGGAAGAGGAGGGAAATGGTAGTCAGGAATAGTGAGAGGCTGCAGGGCGACGGTAGGCGGGAAGCGATAGGGAAATGGTATATGTGGGCGGTGGGAGATATACGAGGAGGCAGCGACAGGAGGCGGGAAGTGGTAGGCGGTGAGTTGGAGACCGTAAGGTGGAAGAGATAAGGAGGAGATGGGAGATGGTAACCGGTTCCAGCTGATCCCGGAGGCGGTAACCCATAACCTTCACCGCGCTCTGTACACCACCCACCTAACCTAACCTAACCTAACCTAACCTAACCAACTCTGCACCTAACCCTCCTAACCCAATCTAACCTAACCTAACCTAACCTAACCTCACCTCTCCATCTAACCTAAACTAACTTAACCCCTTTCAATACTGTGACACATTTTTACCTTAGATTTGTGTAGACCATTTTTATCGACATTAGAAACAGTTCACGGAGGTTAGAGGATTAATGGCCACAGTCTTCACTATTTCAATCCCCCATATGAGTTTCAGAAGCTGTTTAAAATCACCAAATATTAAGCAGAATGAATATGGAGAAGCGTCATGGTACTAAAGGGATTAACTTAAATCAACTAATTTAATCTATCCTAACCTTAACCTAATCTAATCAAGTTACCATCTAAGTTAAACTAGCTAGATTCAATTTAATGAGCTAACTTAAAATAACCTAACATAACCACATGGCTTTACTGAACTCAACCTAAACCAGCAACAAACAAAAGTAAACTAATCTAATCTAGTCATGTAAATTTACTAACCTAAATTTATCTAATGTAGTGAAACCAAACCTGACTTAACTCAACTTATTTTGATTTAACTACGTGGTTTATCTTAACCTAATCTAACTTGAGCTAATTTAACTTATTCCAACAACTAAAACTAACACAACATAATTCAAACACTTAACAACCTCTGTTAAACTAACTTAACCTATATTATCTTGATTTAGCCACGTGGTGTATCTTAACCCGCCTACCTGATCTAATTTAACCTTTTCCAACGACTAAATCAAATCCAATTTAATTTCAGCATCTAACAATCTCAGTTAACGTAACCTAACCTAACCTAACACAGCCATCATCTTGTATTCTTCGAGCTCACCTTTTCAAACACCTCTGTGCTTCACCTCCTCTACTTCAAAAGGCTTTATTTAAATTTACACGAGTTTTTTTTAAGGTGTTTTTATGTTTCTAGAGACAGATTGACAAGATTTCTTCATTATTAACTGGAGAAGCACTCTTGAAAATCCCGCTAATCATCTCTGTGACCTTGGAAAACAGTCGTGGTAAGATAATAAAGCCTTTCTGAATTTGGACCTTAGCTTCACACTCCCACTCGCAATGTACAAAGCGAGTGCCTTCAAAATGTAAGAATCGCGGGTTTTTACAGGTTTATAGAAGGTTCATGTGTTCATTCCCTCTCGTGTTCTGGCGACATAGAAGCCACGTCTTGCTTCGTCAGTCAGTCATTCTTGAAGAAACAAAAAAGTGACGTCTTGATTTTTTGCTTGGGTACGAAGATAATTGTTGGGGTGGATGTAATAATTTCTAGACACCAGATAATTATTTGATTTGTTGTTATTGAAGCTTTTTTTTTTAAGTTCCATTTAGTTTAGATAGAATTGTCAGAGAAATTATTAAGTAAATCCTGAACAGTGAGGACTTTTTTGTTGTTATTCTTGTTCTCTTTCGTTGATTTATTTCCATTATTTGAGATTAATTTTCATTGTTATTTTTTTTATCAATCTATTCCTCATACGCCGTTCCTCATAAGTGGGTCTGTCTGGCTTTTCTTTTTTTTTTCCCTTTCCTCTTTTTTCCAACTATTTTCAGTTTTTAACACATTTTCTTTTCTTTCTGTATGACTATTTTCACAACTTTTATTTCCCCTTTTCACCTCCACCACCACCACCTTCACTCCTTACTCTGCCTCCTCCAAATTACCTTCCCTTTCTCTCATTATCATTGTAACCATCTCCTCCTCCTCCTCCTCCTCCTCCTCCTCCTCCTCCTCCTCCTCCTCCTCCTCCTCCTCCTCCTCCTCCTCTTCCTCCTCCTCCTCCTCCTCCTGCATGCTGCCTCACTATGAACATAAGTTACCGGCGCCTCACCTGCCCACTGCCCCAGGCTTGTTAATTAGCGTTGCTCCCCCTGCGTTACCTGCTGCTCCTCCCCTCGCCCCCAGCAGCTCCTCCTCCTCCTCCTCCTCCTCCTCTTCCTCCAGTGCAATCTCCCTCTCCTTCCCCCCTCTCCCCCTCACCCTCTTCACCCCTACTCTCCCGTCCCAGCAAATAATGTTGATAAAATGTTCGTACTCTCGGTAATTATTTCACGCAGAAATACACCTGTGTTTGTTATATTTTTTCGTGTTGTTATGTTTGCGTTTATGACCGTTGTATTTTGTGCCTGTGTATTTTTTTGTTGTTTGTGCATCCCTATGTGTGTGTGTGTGTGTGTGTGTGTGTGTGTGTGTGTGTGTGTGTGTGTGTGTGTGTGTGTGTGTGTTTTTTTTTTTTTTTTTGCGTTGTAATTTCACTTTCCCTTGCCTCAGTTCCCCCTCTGTGTCACTTTCCCGTGTTTTGTTAGGGTAAGCACGCGCGTCCCTCAGCCTACCTTGTCATGTCTCTTTTGCCTACATTCTCTTTCTTGTTAAATTGAGATTCGGTTAACCGGTCTCCTTCACTAGACTGTCCCCATCTTCTTCCTCCTCCTCCTCCTCCTCCTCCTCCTCCTGAGTGGGCTCCTTCACCCCTATATACCTGTCTATGCTAATGAGTTCGAGTTACCTGCTTAACCTGCATGTGGGGATTAATACATACACGAGAGAGTGATGGCGGGGCAGTGACCAACTATACACTCCTCTTCCTCTTCCTCTTCCTCTTCTTTTTCTACTTCACGGTTGGCATTTTCAGAGTAATTACTGTTTGTTTTGTGTTGTGTTTACTTTTTGCTTCATCTCCTTCTTAACTCTTTCAATACTTGGACACATTTTTACCTCGAGATTTATGTACGATTAGGCCATTTTATTGACATTAGGATGGGTCTATGGAGGTCAAAACGTTAATGGACAGTCTTCACTATTTTATTCTCCCATGAAAGTTTTTGAAGCTACATAAAATCAACAAATACTAAGCAGAATGAATATGGAAACATGCCATGGTACTGAAGGAGATAGGTAAGAGGAAGTTTTCATATAGTGGGAAGACAGGGTGGCGTGACTGAGAAATCCGTGACACCTGACGTAAATATTAGTCTGGCTTCACTCACACAATCTTCCTTTTCCTGTGATATGTACCTGTTCAGTTTCTATTTTTCTATATCAGTGTATTAAGGAGGAAAGTGCAGGTCTTTTTTTTTCTTTTTTTTTGGTTTTGTACATTTCTTTGCACTTTTTTTTTATTTTGTTTTATATTTCTCTCTTTCTTTCTTATTGATTGTTGTCTTTTTACAATCTCTGGAACTTCTTATCTGCTTCTGTATTCCAACTCCCTATGACTTGACTTCATTTAAGAGGGAGGTTTCAAGGCATTTATTCCTCTTTGGAGCTAACTCTCTCGAACCTGCATGGGGACTGGCAACTATGTGGGCCTTTTATTTTTCGTTTTATGTAACCATTGGCCAGATTTCTCCTATTACATAAAAAAAAAAAACAGTCATGCAAACCTACCACGCTTCCTCTTCATACTTTTCCCTTTTCTCATTCAAAATTACACTTTTTTTTTTTTTATGCAAGACGAGAGTCCGGCCAAGGGCAAAAAAAGGTAAAAAAAAAAAAGGCCCACTTTAATGCCAGCTCCCTTAAAGCTCCAAAAAGAATTAGCAGAAAGTTAAGGACAGATGTCTCGAAACCTCTCTCTTAAAAGGAATCAAGTCGTAGGAAGATGGAAATACAGAAGCAGACAGGGAGTTCCAGAGTTTACCAGCGAGAGGTGTGAATGATTGAGAGTACTGGCTAACTCTTGCAGTAGGGAATTGGACAGAATAGGTGTGAGAGGAGGAAGGAAGAAAGCCTTGTGCAGCGAGACAGTAGGAGGAGGGGAGGACATGCACAGTTCACATTACTTCGTCAATATATCAGTTCCCAAAGCAGTTTAAGTCCCTATAACATCCCTTTCCTCTCTATATGAATGCTACAATCTTATACTTCTAATTCTTTCCTCCTTTCATTATAATGTATAATCCTCTTCTTACTCCTCCTCCTCCTGTTCCTCTTGCTCCTCCTCCTGCTCCTCCTCTTTCTCTTCCTCTTCCAGCGCTCCTCAGTTTCCTCCTCACACGAGCCAGTGGGAGGAAACAAGCAGCATCACATAACGAGGTAATTCGAAGTAATTATTTCACAGACACCTGCTGCAGATGAGAGGAGGAAGGGCGGGAGGAGGGAGGAGAGAAGAGATGGAATTGGAGGAAAACGGGTTCTGCTCAATTCTCTCTCTCTCTCTCTCTCTCTCTCTCTCTCTCTCTCTCTCTCTCTCTCTCTCTCTCTCTCTCTCTCTCTCTCTCTCTCTCTCTCTCTCTCTCTCTCTCTCTCTCTCTCTCTCTCAATTTCTTCATCTCATTGTTGCCTTTTTATTGCATCTTCACTTTTGTCATTTTCCTTCTTCCTTCTTGCTCTTCTATTTAATCTTCCTGCTCCTCCTCCTACTCCTCCTCTTCATCCTCCTACTCCTCCTCTTCCTCCTCCTCCCTTCCTCCTCCTCGCCTAACAACTTATCTTCTTATTCGTTCCCACATTCATCCTCATTTTTATTCTTTTTCATCTTCCTCCTCCTCCTCCTCCTCCTCCTCCTCCTCCTCCTCCTCCTCCTCCTCCTCCTCCTCCTCCTCCTCCTCCTCCTCCTCCTCCTCTTCCTCCTCCTACTCTTCCTTATCTGCCTCCTCCATGTTCACATCCTAGTTACCCTCATGTATTATTCTCCTTTTTATCTCTCTCTCTCTCTCTCTCTCTCTTCATTATCAGCGTTTTTCCTTGTTCTCATAATCATTTTCATTTGTCTCTCTATTTTTTGTTGTTCTTTCATCTCCTCTTCCTCATTCTCCTCCTTTCTCTTCTCATAGTTATCTCAGTGTTCATTCATCTTTTTTTTTCTCTCGTCTTCTTCCTCCTCCTCCTCCTCCTCTTACTCATGTTTTTTTTTTTTTTTACTTATTCTCATCTTTCACTCTTTTGTCCTCTTTTCCGCGTCTTTATCATTCTCTTTTATTATTCACATCCGTATCCTCATTCATATTCGTCTTACTATGTATCTCTTCCTCTTTATCATTCTCCTTTTCGCATTCCTCTTGCATTCACTCTACACTCTCTACGCTCTTCTTTCTTTTCATCCTTCTTTTCTCTCCTTCTCTCTCAATTCATCTCTATTTTTCCTCTCCCTTTCTCCACATATGCTTCTTTCTCCTTCCTTCTCTTCAATTCCTTCTCTCTCTCTCTTCTTCTCCTCTACATTATCATTCTCTCTTCCTATCGTGGATCCTTCACCTTTCCTTTTCCTCCTTTCATCCTCTCTCCTCATCCTTCTCTTATCCTTCTTCCTTCCTATCATGCATCCTTCACTTCCCTTCCTCCTCCACTTTCGTCCTCTCTCCTCCTCATTTCCTTATCCTTTATCCTTCTTATCAAGCATCCTTCACTCCTCTCCTTCCTCCCTCCTCTTCCTCCCTCGTCTTCCTTCTTCCTCTCCTTTCATCCTCTCTCTCTCTCTCTCTCTCTCTCTCTCTCTCTCTCTCTCTCTCTCTCTCTCTCTCTCTCTCTCTCTCTCTCTCTCTCTCTCTCTCTCTCTCTCTCTCTCTCTCTCTCTCTCTCTCTCTCTCTCTCTCTCTCTCTCTCTCTCTGTGCTTACTCCTCCACAAGCACACAGTAATCTCTAAAGCACCTCCACGGACCACTAATCAGTTACCTGCCGTCAGCCCAGGTAAGCTTGCCAGGTGTGTGCCTCACCTGTCTCAGTGTGTTCCATGGTATGCTTGCTAATTACGTATCGCGAGTGCAGGTAATGAGGGTTGTAGGAACGTATGGTGGGGACTGTTATCAAGGAATGGTGGGAGGGGGTGGAGGGTGGAGGGTGATGGAAGTGTGGACTCATTCTCTTTTTCTATTTTCTCTCTTTCTCTATTTTTCTTTCTTTTTCTTTCTTTGTCTCTCTTTCTTTCAGTCTTTCTCCCTGTCTCTCTCTTTCTCTTTCGGTCTTTCTCTCGGTCTCTCTCTCTCTCTCTCTCTCTCTCTCTCTCTCTCTCTCTCTCTCTCTCTCTCTCTCTCTCTCTCTCTCTCTCTCTCTCTCTCTCTCTCTCTCTCTCTCTCTCTCTCTCTCTCTCTCTCTCTCTCTCTCTCTCTCTCTCTGGTTTCCTGTCTCCCGGATATGTCTTACTTTCTTTCCTCGTCCCTCAGTCCTTTCCTTCCTTCCCGTACCTCTCCCTTGGTGCCTTCCTCCTTTCCTCCTTTCCTCCTTTCCTCCTCCGCTAAAGCACTGGTCAATAGATTACCTTCTACCGGTTTCCTCCATCTCATCTCCATCCCATTACCATCAAACTTCGGCTAATGCCAGCTTACTGAGTAACCCTCCTGGCCCTTTCTCTCTCTCTCTCTCTCTCTCTCTCTCTCTCTCTCTCTCTCTCTCTCTCTCTCTCTCTCTCTCTCTCTCTCTCTTGCTCTCGCTCCTTCTTCTCATAAATTCGCGAGTTTTGCATTCTATCACACCGATCAAGGAATCTAAAAGAACCACGACTACCACCACCACCACCATCACCACCACCACCACCACCACCACCACCACCACCACCACCACCACCACCACCACCATCATCACCACCACCACCACCACCACCAGTGCCGCCGCCGCCGCCAAAACATTAACACGATAATAAAGTAATTACCGAGGGCAGGAAGGAAGAGCCAGCCCCGTCAGAGCCTCCGCCGTGTTATGGCTTGGCGGAATGTACTATGTAATTTGGTGTGCTGATGTACATGCCTCCCCCGCAGTACTCCTCCCCCACCTCCTCCACCTCCTCCTCCTCCTCCTCCTCCTCCTCCTCCTCCTCCTGGGTCTCTAATGGCATGGATTACCGATGCATAAAGTTTGCCAATACAGAATTAGATCAATTATCGAGGGAAGGAAATTGCAGAGGAAAAACATGTTACCTGTAGAGATTACCTGGATGATATTACCTGTTCTGGCCTCTCTCTCTCTCTCTCTCTCTCTCTCTCTCTCTCTCTCTCTCTCTCTCTCTCTCTCTCTCTCTCTCTCTCTCTCTCTCTCTCTCTCTCTCTCTCTCTCTCTCTCTCTCAGACCTCCACCCAATACTAGTGCTTTAAGGGCGTTTTTTCCCTCAGTTTTTTTTATTAATGTGTTTGCATAATGATACTCTGCATTTTCTGACCGACAGCTTGTTCGTATGCAGATTGGTACTTCATAGCGGGGAGGAGGCATCGCGGGGCCTTTAACTGGTCAAACACAGCTAGAGAAAGACTGTATTGAACCTCGTTAAGTAGAGGGACACATGCAGGTAATATGTGTGTGTGTGAGAGAGAGAGAGAGAGAGAGAGAGAGAGAGAGAGAGAGAGAGAGAGAGAGAGAGAGAGAGATTTCTTGTTTTTGGATAGGTGGGTTCAAAGAGTGGAAGATGTAGGGAGGAAGAACATGAAGGGGTGGAGGAGGAGGAGGAGGAGGAGGAGGAGGAGGAGGAGGAGGAGGAGGAGATAGGAATGGGAGTACAGGAAAGAGGAATTTATGCCTTTGATATTTCTCTCTCTCTCTCTCTCTCTCTCTCTCTCTCTCTCTCTCTCTCTCTCTCTCTCTCTCTCTCTCTCTCTCTCTCTCTCATGCGAGCCAGCGGAGTAGGATAACGTGTTATTGGGTCTCAGATTAATAGATAACGAATCGATTGTGGGGTTTACACACACACACACACACACACACACACACACACACACACACACACACACACACACACACACACACACACACACACACACACACACACACACACACACACACACTTCTGGCAAGGCAGCTGGTGTCTGTGTTGGAGTAAAAAGCTGATGACTGGAGGAGGAGGAGGAGGAGGAGGAAGAGAAGGAGGAGGAGGAGGAGAAGAAGGAGGAGGAGGAAAATGTGAAGAAGGATTAGGAGGAGGAGGAAAAGAACATTGAGAGAAGAAAGCCCAACAAAGAAGGAGGAATCAAAGAAGGTTGGAGAGAAAGAAGGAATAAAAGATAAGAACATAATGGAAAAAGAATAAAGACAATGACTGGAATGAGGATTAGAAAATAGGAGACGCAGGAGAGGCGAAGGATAAGGAAGAGGAGGAGGAGGAGGAGGAGGAGGAGTAAGTGGAAGGAGGAGGCTAGAAGAGGAAGGAGCGTGAGAAAAGTGTGTTGAATGTGCTGGCAAGAAATGGAGAGGAGGAGGAGGAGGAGGAGGAGGAGGAGGAGAGAAGAAGAAGAAGAAGAAAAGAATGTGCTTAGTGTGTTTTCTTTTCTCTTTTTTCTCTATGTCTCATCTTTATTGTTTATTTACTCCAGTCCTTTGGTAAAATGTTTTGATATATTTTCCTTAAACTCTTTCCTTTTTCCTCCATCATCTTTCTCTCCTTCCCTTTATTCTCCTCTTCCTTCTTCTATTCTCTATATTCGCGACAAATAGAACACATACATCACCATTTCTTTTCCTTCCAAGCATTTTTTCCCTTAACCTTTCCATCACCTGTCTCTCCCTCCTCCCTTTCCACTCCTCTCCGTCCCTCCCTTACTCCTCCCTACCCTTTCCTGCATCTCCGTTACCCCTCCCTGCCTCTCCCTGCTCCTCCAAACTCCTACCACTCATCCCTCTCTTCTCCTCGCTCCTCCCTACCTATCGCCTTCTTGTACTTTTTCCTCTCTCCTTCCTCTTACCTCTGTGACGTGGGAGCCGATTACCTTTGCGATCTGAGGGGTACTGGCAGATCCAATCCCCTGCCTCCCCTCTCCGCTCCCCTCTCCCCTCTACCCTTCCTCCCCTGCGTGAAAGCAAGGGACAACAGAGACCCTGGTGCCCCTGCCATCATCACTACACATAAAGTCTGGATTCACATGGATTTGCAAGGATCAACACGCCCTTAATACTTGTGAGGAGTTGCAAGGCTGGGGAGAAGCTGGGGAGGTGCTGGGGAGAAGCCGTGGGGGTGCTCAAAAGCGTTTATCCGCTTTGAGTTGCGGGGTCTAAGGAGGATGGGCAGGTGTGGGTGGTTTGGGTGGTGGGTGGTAGGGAATGGGATTGGTGGGGTAGGGATGGGGAATGGGGGGGAGGGAGGGCACGTGGTTCTTTGTTATCTATTTAGTTTGTGTTGTTTTAGTCTTTTTTTATTTAATGTGTTTTGTGTGGTTAGGTTAGGTTAGGTTAAGTTGGGTTTGCTTGGTTTGGGTTAGGTTAGGTTAAATTTGTTTGGGTTAGGTTGGGTTGGGTTAGGTTGGGTTGGGTTGGGTTGGGTTGGGTTGGGTTAGGTTAGGTTAGGTTAAGGTTAAGGTTCGGTTAGGTAGGTTAGGTTAGGTTAGGTTAGGTTGGTTAGGTCACCTTTCTTTTCTAGTCCGTCTGTATTTCAAGCTAAATTAATCCTCCTCTGTTGGTGTTCTGCCTTTATTTCTAGTGTGGTTAGTAATTACTCTCTGTCTCTCCCCCTTCCTTTTTTCCCTCTCCCTCTTCCTTTCCCTCTTCTCTCTTCTTTTACCTCTCCCTCACACACACACACACACACACACACACACACACACACACACACACACACACACACACACACACACACACACACACACACACACACACACACACACACACACACACACACACACACATGAGGATTCCCGGATTATGAGTGCGCGGCGGTGTGAGAGATGTGGCTGCCGTGAGTTAGTGGGTGAGAGTCGCTATGATCACCTAAGTTATGGTGTGAGTGCGTGGGGTCGGAGTTATGGGCTCGCAGACCACACAGATGCCGGGGCGGGGCGGGGCGGGGCTGGGGTGTGGTGCTGGTGTTCTGGGGGAGACTGCATTAAGAGAACTGACGGGGTGCTGGATACTGTGTGCGAAAGTTTAGGGGAGCAGAGAGAGAGAGAGAGAGAGAGAGAGAGAGAGAGAGAGAGAGAGAGAGAGAGAGAATGTGTGGAGTGTGCCGGAGTCAGAGTGTTGGTAATTAAAGGAGTGTAAGTTGTGAGTATAGTGTGTGTGTGTGTGTGTGTGTGTGTGTGTGTGTGTGTGTGTAAGAGAGAGCAAGAGCGCGTGCCTGCCTGTGTGCGTGTGTCTTACCGTGGAAGCAAAAAACGTGAGTGACTCCAGATTAATGAGAAATGTGGCCAGGTGGAAATTGAAGTGTGTGGAAGTAAAAAGGTGAGAAGCAACGAGCAGGTAAAGAGTGTTGGTGGAGGTTGAGATGTGGAGTAAATTTAGATTTTGCGTAATTGGATGCCTTAAAGCTGTACCTTCAAAGGCGAGGTGCACAGGTAAAGGGTAATCATGATGTGGAAGGTGCGAGGCTCAGGTGAAAGGCAGGTGAGACAGGTGGGTGTGGACTCAACAGTATCTACACGGGAAACTATTTTTTTTTACTTCAGCCTAACTTAATCTAATCTTACCATCAACACATCACAAAGATTAGGTTAGGTTAGGTTAGATTGGGTTGGGTTAGGTTAGGTTAGGTTAAGTTTGACTGGGTTGAGTTTGGTTGGGTTAGGTTAGGTGAGGTTAGGTGAGCTGAGGTTAGGTTAGGTTAGGTTAGGAAAATGCCTATTATTTCTTACTTTAGAAAAAAAATATATATGCCAGGAAAATGCTTGATACGAAATGAAGGAACGACAGAAATTGAAGAGAGAAAACCTAAATTGTGGAGCGTGAATTCAATAAGCAAATGTAAAAAGTGGACCAAGAGGAAACTATCAAATAAACTGTGAACTCAAACAAACAAAACAAACAAACAAACAAACACAAAACACGACGCTTCATATTTCTACCTGCAACTGTCATATTTTTACTCTCACAACACACACACACACACACACACACACACACACACACACACACACACACACACACACACACACACACACACACATAGTGGATAAGGTGGTGAGCGTGGGATCGGGCAGACGTCCACGCGTAGGTTGAATCCCACCACGTACAGCCTTAAAACACTTTGCCATTTGTCGAGCGGTTTAAAGTTACCTACATATCACCATGATACCCAGGTTCTAGGTGGTTACACTCAAGATGAGCTTGGATGGTGATATGGGCCCCAATATGGGTACCACTATAAATAAAATTGCCTGCGCCACTAATGGGCGGAAGCTGAACAGCGCTTCCCATACACTCTTCAAGTGTGCCTACAGGCGCCATAGGCCTTACCGTAAACACACACACACACACACACACACACACACACACACACACACACACACACACACACACACACACAAACACAGACACACGCATTGGGAGAAACAGCAAAATGACCACAATATGATTTTTTCACCGCTCTAAATGACTCACCCTCGCCCTGTCAAGCCAAATAAATAGCTTCAAATCAGGCGCTACATTCACACCACCTTTCTCTCTGTTTGTAATTTCTCTGCAGCCGTATTAACGAGTTCATTTAATCCCTTTGTTACTTTCTGACAAATCTTATTGATCGGAACCTGCAAAATAATGACGAGAGAGGGGACTGTGGCGAGTGAGGGAGGCATGAGGAGGAGGCAGGAGGAAAGGGGAGGACTCAGTATGTGGACAATTTATTCCATTGTTATGTTTAATTTGTTGATTGAATGCTGTATAATTGATGAGTTCCAAGCTAGGAGTACTACCACCACCAGTACTCACCTACCACCACCACCACCACCTACCACCATCACCACCACCAGTAGCAGAGTGATTGTTGCCAGCACTCTCTTTGTCAAGTGTTAATCTCCTCTTCATCCTTATACATTTTGTCTCTTTTGTTCTCTTTAATCATTTAGTCTCCTTTCACTGGTGTCACTGGGAGGGGAGGGGGGAAGGAGGGATGGAGGGGTGGTGGTTTATCTCTATGCTTGTTACCACTCTCTCTGTGTCTCTCTCTCTCTCTCTCTGTCTCTCTCTCTCTCTCTCTCTCTCTCTCTCTCTCTCTCTCTCTCTCTCTCTCTCTCTCTCTCTCTCTCTCTCTCTCTCTCTTTCACACTTGGTTGAGTAATTTGATGTTTCCTTCATTAATTTTCATCACGGGAATTAAAAAAAAATCTTCATATTCTTTTAATTGTATCTGATAATGGTGTAATGATGTTTTGTATTCATTTACTTGTTTATTTTTTTATCTTTTTATTTATTCATTGGCTCTTGTTTTGAAGGTTATTTGGTGTTTTATGTAAGATAATCACCACCACCACTACCACCACCACCACTACCACTACACACCACCTTCACCTCTACCACCACCACCAGCACCACAACCACCACCACCATCACCATCACAACTGGCTCCCACAAAGACCAAGGACAGTGACGGTAAAAATAAAGTACATGAAGATTAAAATGAAATTAGTGGAAATAAAAAATGTAAGAATATATAAAAAAAAAAGTACAGTGGACATAGGAAGTAGAGATGGAGATGAATAAAAAGTACAGTGGAGATTAAAAATAGTGCAGAAAATTAGAGATAAAACAATTGGAGATAAAAAGAAAATAGTGGAGATAAAAATGAACTGGAGATGAAACAAGTGGAGAAGAAAAACAAAAGTGGAGATGAAAACAAAAGTGGAGATAAGAGATAGAGAAAAAAGGGTGTTGACGAGAAGGTGAGGACAGTAATAGTGGCTGCCGAAACACACAGTCCAGGTAATGAAGAGCATCACCTTCATTTTAAGCTGACGGCTCTACCTGTCCTCATACCTGTCCATTTTTTTTTCACCTCTCTCTCTCTCTCTCTCTCTCTCTCTCTCTCTCTCTCTCTCTCTCTCTCTCTCTCTCTCTCTCTCTCTCACATTCCAAGCCTACATAACAAGAAGAATGAGATAATTGGGGTGAAGGAGAGGTGGGGGAGAGGAGAAAAATAAAAGAAAGATAACAGACAACTAAACACGCACGTGCGGACACACACACACACACACACACACACACACACACACACACACACACACACACACACACACACACACACAGCAAGAGGAACCCAGATCAAGGCAAGGGAAGATTACACACTGCTGATGCTGGAGGGGAAGGAAGGGACAAGGAGGAGGAGGAGGAGGAGGAGGAGGAGGAGGAGAGAACAGAACAGGAGAAGAGAGAAGAGGAGGAGGATGAAGAGCAGACTAGTGTGCGCAGAGGATAGGTAGACTAAAGACAGGACATTGCATAGGAGGAGGAGGAGGAGGAGGAGGAGGAGGAGGAGGAGGAGGAGGAGGAGGAGGAGGAAGAGGAGGAGAAGGAGAAGGAGGAGATTAGCGGGAGGGAAGGGATAAGAATAGATCCTGAAGACGAGGAGGAGGAGGAGGAAGACTAGGAGGAGGAGGAGGAGAAGGAAGACGAGGAGGAGGAGGAGGAGGAGGAGTAGGAGTAGGAGTAAGATGGTGTGCGTAGCCTTAAGGAAGAGCTCAGACCCTTTCATTTCAGCTGTGGGGTCTGTGGTCAGTTTCCCGGACTGAGGACTAATACTTGTGATTAAAACCTTATCTAGTGATCGCCCCGTGTACACCTGAATGCTGGTTTCATCTCCCTCTCACCCCTCCCTCTCACCCCTCCTACTCACCCCTCCCTCTCACCCCTCCCACTCACCTCCCACTCCCCTGTGACTGCTGCTCCCAAAGGTCACTCTGTTATCAAGGTGTGGAGAGGAGCAGGAGGGGTGAAGGGGGGTGAGGGAGTGGCAATGTGGAGGGGGTGGAGGGGTGAAGGGGTGAAGGAGCAGCAGGAGCGGGAAAAAGGGCGTGGTGGCTTAGTTTTCAGGTGATAAAGACTCGTTTCTTTATGTTTTTTGTGTTTTTTTTTTACGTGTGTGTGTGTGTGTGTGTGTGTGTGTGTGTGTGTGTGTGTGTTAAGATGTTTCAGGTAGACTCTTCAGGTGACACAGAATCTCTCTCTCTCTCTCTCTCTCTCTCTCTCTCTCTCTCTCTCTCTCTCTCTCTCTCTCTCTCTCTCTCTCTCTCTCTCTCTCTCTCTCTCTCTCTCTCTCTCTCTCTCTTTTCTCTCCTTTTCCTCATTTCTGTCATAATTTTAGAGAACATTTCTTTATTCTCCATTATTATCATCATTATCACTATCATTATCATCATCACCATTGCTATCAACATCACCATCCCTTCCTTACTATACTTTCATTAACCCCTTCAGTACCAGGACATGTTTTTATATTCAATCTGGTTACTATTTAGTGATTTTATACAGCTTCAAAAATTTATATGGAAATTGAAATAGTGAAGACTCTAGCCATTAATCTCCTAATCTCCATAGATCCTTCATAATGCAAATAAAATAATCTAATCACGCTAAAAACACGGGTAAAAAAATAAGCTCTAGTGTCGAAAGGGTTAACTACTCCTAACCCTTTCAGCACCATGATGCGTTTTCATATTCATTCTGCTTACTATTTAGTGATCTTATACAGCTTCCGAAACTTATTGGTGGGAGGATTGAAATAGCGAAGACTGTGGCTATGAATCTTTTGACCTTCATACACCCTTCTTAATGTCAATAGAATAGTCTAATGGTACACAAATCTCAAGGTAAAAACGCGTCCCAGTAATGAAGGGGTCAACTCTATCTCTTAATTACTCAAGTAGACAAGAAAAAAAAAACTAGAAACAAAGCAACAACACGCAACAAAAGTAATCAGCAAGAGGTTATAAGTAAGAACGTACTCTCACTCTTCACTCCCAGCGCACTCACACACTCATCATTTCCTTCTCCAGGGATGATACACAGCCTGGCTTAATCCTGTTAATCCCAGGCGGGGGGAATATTACGTCTGACAGGCAGGTAGCGGGTCAATAAAGGCGCCTGGACAACCACCTCTGCCAGGTAACACTTAATGAGGACCTCTGCTTCAGGTTGTCCTCTCACGTCCTCTCTAATCATCTTTACGCTAATTAACCACCTGTAAACACCTAACTCATTATTAACAAACTCAAAACAAAGCGCGACATAATTAGAACACATGCTTAAAAGGGCGTCCACTGAGAGTCCTAAGCCGTAGGACACCCTGGCTGCCGTGTCCTACTGGGGAAAAAAAGGGACATCTAACACTACTACTACTTTTTTTTCCTTTTTCATTTTTTTTCTCTCCTTTTTTTTCTTACTAGTAGTGGAGTGGGTTTCTTGCTCCTTTGATAGAGGGAGAGGGAGAGGGAGATGAGAGAGATGAGAGAGAGAGAGAGAGAGAGAGAGAGAGAGAGAGAGAGAGAGAGAGAGAGAGAGAGGATGCAGGCGTGACTCAGGACCCGAGGAAGCAACGCTATAAGTATCTTGATTGCTAACGACCTGGCCTCCCTGTTTGCCATTTTCTTTTTCCTCCTCTTCCTCCTCATTATCATTCCCTTCCTCCTCTTATTCCTCCTCCTCCTCCTCCTCCTCCTTTGGCCATCCACGCGTCACTTCCCGCTTCCAGGTAACGTCCTCAGGTGTGTTAACGAGGTGACGAGGTGATTTGACCCTTATTGAGACCAGGTGCGCTACTCCACTCCCTTCACACACCTGGGTACGGAAAGAGACCATTGGCTGACCTTCCCTTCCCTTCACTGCCCTCGCCTCGTGTTCCTCTTCTGCGTCGCCGTCTGCGTTGTGTGACTAAGGGAAAGGGAAGAGGGGAAGTAAGAGGAGGAGGAGGAGGAGGAGGTGAGGGGAAGAAGAGGTGAGAGGAAGAAGAGGGAGGGAAGGAAGGAGGGAGGCGAAAGCAAGGGAAGTAGAAGGAAGGAAGAATTTGGATGCCGTGTGACTCGCCGGAGAGGAAAGGGAAGAGAGAGTTAGAGGAGGAGGAGGAGGAGGAGGAGGAAGAAGGGAAAAACGAAAGCGAAAAGAAGGAAGTAAAAGGAAAGGAAAAGTTGAGTGATGTGATCTGACGGAGGAAGAAAAGGAAAATGAAGAAAGGAAGTGATAGGAGGAGGAGGAGGAGGAGGAGAAGAAAGAGGAAGAGGAGGAAGGGAAGGAGGAAAATACAAGAGAACTCAAAGGAAAGGAGAATCTGGACGCTGTAATCTGACGAAGGAGAAGTCATGGGTCGCCATTGTGTAAGTTCTTGTGGCGCGTAGATGGTGGAACGCGGTTTTAAAAGCTCTTTAATGTTTGTAGCCGTGTCTGGGTGGAGAGAGAGAGAGAGAGGGGGGAGGGAGAGAGGACGAGAGGAAGAGGGAGAGAGGAAGAGAAGGAGGGAGAGAGGGAGAGAGGAAGAGGGTGATAAGAGATAGTAAAGATGCATAGCGGGTGCCTTAAGTGGCTTGCTTGCTTTGTTGTTTGGTGAGTAGGTGCTCTCTCTCTCTCTCTCTCTCTCTCTCTCTCTCTCTCTCTCTCTCTCTCTCTCTCTCTCGATTTCGTCTTTCTTTCATCTATGTGTCAATTTTCGTTTTGTCTTGCTCTTTGTAATGCTCTTCTCCTCCTCCTCCTCCTCCTCCTCCTCCTCCTCCTCCTCCTCCTCCTCCTCCTCCTCCTCCTCCTCCTCCTCCTCCTCCTCCTCCTTTACCTTTCTTTTTCTACCGTTTTCTTTGTCCTCCAATTTCTTCCTCCGTTCATCTCCTCTAATTTACTCTTCCTCCCAAATTATCAACCTGTTGGGCCTCTCTCTCTCTCTCTCTCTCTCTCTCTCTCTCTCTCTCTCTCTCTTTTTTTTTTTTTTTTTTTTATTTAAACATAATTTATACAGAAGAACATGTACCCAAAGGCGCACTGTCGTGTGCTACCTATTCTAAGGGTACTACAATCTATTTCTCTACAATATTTACAAGACTTAAAAATAGATAATATACAAGATGGTCAGCATGTAAATGGAGCACTATTCTTTTCACTTCACTAGCACTATTCACGCACTGCACTACACTGAGTGTCACGTCACAAAGAGTGTCAGAGGAGTTGGCAGTGTCTGTCTCCACTTATGTGCCATCAGTTTGACACTGTGTGTGTTCATCTCCTGGACGTGAGGCACCGCGGCCGTGAACAAGTTCCACATCCTGGAGACGCGTCCTGCGAAGGTGCGTTGATGCTGACACCCGTGGGATCGCGGCACCTCTACGGCGTCACCACCATTGAGCACCGTTCTCGTGCTCCGTGCGGTGACTCTCAGAGGATGACGCAGCCCTGCCAGATGTGGCACTCTTTGCACCTGTGCCTTATGGAACACTACGATCGCCGCCACATCTCTGCGGTGTTCCAGTGAATCAAGGGACGCTCAGGCTCTGGGTGAGGTGGTATTGCAGCATCTACTAGCCGTATGGCGCGGCGTTGGATGCTGTCCAGTCTCCTTCTGTGTGTGGCGGCACAGGACATCCAGGAGAGAGCTGCGTATTCAAGGTGGGGCCGCACCTGTGCCTTGTACAGCAGCAGTCTCCCCTTCCTGTCGAGGAAACTGGCGATCCTTCTGAGAGCGGAGATCCTGTGAGAGGCTTTCTTGGCAATGGTTTTGACATGGCTGTCAAACCTCAGCCCTCGATCCACCTCCACTCCAAGTATCTTGACGTCATCTTGGAGTGGGAGAGCAGCAGCGCCAAAGACAACTTTCCTGCCATTGCTGCCATGGCGGCTGGGGACCGAGAGACAACCATTGCCTGTGTCTTCTCCGGCGCGAATGTCACTTGCCAGCGAGCACCCCACTCCTTTATCACTCGTAGCTGCTGATTGATGGCCTCAGCAGCCCGCCCACTGTCCTGGCGTGGATAGGTATAGGAGAGGGTGCAGTCATCAGCATAGGCCTTGACTCCTGGCAGTAGCTGGAGAAGATCATCCACGTAGATATTCCACAGGAGTGGGCCAAGAATTGAACCCTGTGGCACTGATGCCTCCACAGGCAGGGACTCAGATGTTTGCCCGTTGACAACCACCTTGAGGCTTCTGTCCTGCAGGTAATTTCCCAGGAGTCGTAGCAAGCCACCCTGGATGCCTTTAGCACGAAGCTTTTCTAGTAATCCGTTGTGCCATACTTTATCAAAAGCTCCAGCTATGTCCAAAGCAACCACTATAGTGTCCTTGCCGTCGTCGAGGGCGTCCTGCCAATGCCTGGTGAGAAGCATCATTAGGTCGGAGGTTGACCTTCCAGGTCTGAACCCAAACTGTTGGTCTGAGAGGAGGGCATTGTCCTTGAGATGGCTACACACCACCTCTGCCACGACCCTCTCAAACACTTTACCCACCACTGACAACAGGGATATGGGTCTGTAGTTTTTGGGTCCGTCCTGGAGCTTTTTGTGTACAGGAACTACTCGAGCCTCCTTCCACACTGAAGGCCAGACGTTTTCCCGTACACAAGTTGTGAAGACTTGGGTGAGAGGGGCAGCCAGTTCCTGGGAGCATCGCTTCAGCAGGTGCGGGCTGATGTCATCAGGGCCGGTGGCTTTCTGTGTGTCCAGCCCCGCAATAATCGCTTCACCTGCTGATGCGTCACCTCCACCATGGTGACAGTCTTCTCACATTGCTGGACCAGCTGAGGCGGTGGCTGCTGTGGATTCCCCACCTTCATTTTTCCAGCAAACAAGGAAGCCAGCAACTGTGCCCTCTCCTTACTGCTGGTGGCGACAGTACCGTCCTGCTTGCTGAGGGAGGGATGGATTCTTGGTGGCCAGTTCCTGTTTGTCCTTAACAAGAGACCACCAAGTTTTGTTTCCTACGCCAGTGCCACACAGTTTCCGGCGCAGGCTTTCCTCCCACTTTTTTAAGGCCCACTTGCTGGTTACCACCATCCTCCTGCATGCAGCCCTATGCAAGTCCTTGTTGCGCCGAGTCGGGTTCCTCTTGTAGCGGAGCCAGGCAGCATACTTTGCCTCAGCAGCAACACGGCAACGGTAGCCAAACCATGGCTGATCCGTCGGTCTGGTGGTGTATTCCTGTGTGGGACGTGGCGTCTCTGGAGGGCGAGAAGGTGAGAGGTGAGTGCAAGTGCTTCACTCTCTGCTCCTCCCTGTAGCAGAGTGGCCCATGGGGTGTGGGTCAGGTCGCGGCGCAGGAAGCCCAGTCTGCTTTGTTCCACAGCCAGATGGTGCGGGTGGTGGCCTCGTCCTGAGCCACGCCCACTTCCAGCTGTGTCAGTACAGCGTGATGGTCAGAGCTGCTCTCTCTCTCTCTCTCTCTCTCTCTCTCTCTCTCTCTCTCTCTCTCTCTCTCTCTCTCTCTCTCTCTCTCTCTCTCTCTCTCTCTCTCTCTCTCTCTCTCTCTCTCTCTCTCTCTCTGTCCATTTTCTCTTCTATTTTTTCTTCTCTTCCTTTATTATCCTTTCTTCCTTGTTGTGCTTCCATTTTTGCTGTCTTCTCTTTTTTCTTTTTCTCGTTTTCTCTCCTCTTGACCTTCACTCCTGCTCTCTTGAATCTCCTTTCCTTTTTCTTTTCTTTTCTTCTTCTTCTCTTTCCTTCATCTTTTTCCTTTCGTCAAAATCTTCGCTCCTCTTTGCTCCTCCCTCTCATCTTTCTCTCTCTCTCTCTCTCTCTCTCTCTCTCTCTCTCTCTCTCTCTCTCTCTCTCTCTCTCTCTCTCTCTCTCTCTCTCTCTCTCTCTCTCTCTCTCTCTCTCTCTCTCCTTCCTTGTCTGAATCTTCGTCTTTCCTCCTCCTCCTCCTCCTCCTCCTCCTCCTCCTCCTCCTCCTCCTCCTCCTCCTCCTCCTCCTCCTCCTCCTCCTCCTTCCTCTTTTCCTCTCTCTTTCCGTTTTTTTCATTTTCCTCTCTCTCTCTCTCTCTCTCTCTCTCTCTCTCTCTCTCTCTCTCTCTCTCTCTCTCTCTCTCTCTCTCTCTCTCTCTCTCTCTCTCTCTCTCTCTCTCTCTCTCTCTCTCTCTCTCTCTCTCTCTCTCTCAATTCTTTAGAAGGAAGGCACAGAAACTTTCACCTCTCCTCTTCCAAATTTTCCCTGGCAAGTCAAAGGACAATAATTGTGTCCCTTCTGGGAGTAGAGTGGACGAGTTAAACACCTATTTTGCTAATGTAGGCAACAAAACTTTTATAAAGACACAAAAGAGTTTGACTGAAGATAAT
This sequence comes from Portunus trituberculatus, assembly GCF_017591435.1. NCBI lineage: Eukaryota > Metazoa > Arthropoda > Malacostraca > Decapoda > Portunidae > Portunus > Portunus trituberculatus. The sequence continues at coordinate 2,549,534 of NC_059278.1, read as the reverse complement.
GTAACTCTCCATAATGAAATTGCTACTTATAATAAACGCTAGCACTGTAATCCTCACTATTAAACACCTAAAAGACACAAATTCTTATGGGGCTGATGGTATACCACTTAAATTTTTAAAAGATGCTTTACCTGTTATAACTCCATATCTCACTTGTATTATAAACACCTCAATTGTTACAGGCATTTTCCCAACAACATGGAAGCACGCCCTTGTAACTCCCATTTATAAAAGTGGAGCATCGGATGACCCTAGCAATTACAGGCCTATCTCTTTATTATCAATTTTATCTAAAGTTCTTGAGAAAATTATAGCTGAGCAACTAGTTAACTTTCTTGAATCTCGAAAACTACTCAGTAATACACAACATGGTTTTAGACCAGGACTGTCAACAGTAACAGCACTAACCAAAGTCGTAATGGATATTTATGAAAGCATGGATAACAAGAAGATTTCTCTACTAACCCTATGTGACTTGTCGAAAGCTTTTGACAGCGTAAGCCACAGCATTTTGTTGAAAAAGCTATATGATATTGGCATTGATTCCTTTTGGTTTAAAGACTATTTAGCACACAGAACTCAGTGTGTTCGTGTTGGAGAAAACATTTCCTCAAAATTAGAAGTGTCTTTTGGAGTCCCTCAGGGGTCAATACTTGGGCCTATCTTATTTACGATCTATGTTAATGACCTTGCTACTCATATCAATGACTGCCAGCTAGTACAATACGCTGATGACACTCAGTTCATTCATTCAGATTCGATCGATAATTTAAATGAACTAATCAGACGAACAGAAGAAACTCTGAATAAAATAATAAGCTATTTTAATAATAATGGTCTCCTACTAAATGCCAAGAAGACACAGTGTATGTTCATTGGATCAAGAGCTCTATTGTCTAGAATACCAAATAACACCATAATACATGTTAATGATGCACAGATTAAGCCAAGTGATTCTGTTAAGAACTTGGGAGTTTACTTCGACAAGTACATGCTTTTTGACAACCACATTACTGAGTTAGCCAAGAAAACTTTTGCGATACTTATGTATATTAATCGCATAAGAAACTTGTTTAGTACTAAGGCCAGAACAACTGTGATACAGACACTCGTCCTTAGCTTGATTAACTACGGCATGACGGTGTGGGGCACCACCAATAAAACTCAGCTAAAGAGTACAAAAAATACAAAATTTTTCTGCCAAAGTGGCTGTGGGTAATAGATCTAAGTATGACCATGCTTCTATTTTAAATGAATTAAGATGGCTACAAATTAGCAAAAAATGTGATTACGAGCAATGTGTTTTTATGTTCAATATTCTAAAAAAGAAATATCCTAGTTGACTTGTCACCTTTCCAAGTGTGAATGATGTAAACCAGACAAACACGAGGCAACACAATCTACTGTATATACCCAGAACTAGCACTGACAACGGCCAGAGATCAATTTCTGTAAAAGGTCCGCGATTATGGAACGCCTTGCCCTCGTGTATAAAAGATATAGGAAATGTGTTCACGTTCAAAAGAAGACTTATAAACTTCCTTCTGAGTAACGACCTTCAGCTTTAATTGTGACACCACTAGTACTTCTCTTTCTATGTGGCAATTTTATGATTAGTGTTCTTATGTTTTACTGTATTTTAGTCTCATATTTTGAATTTTATGATGTTTTAGTAATAGTTTTACTGCTAGTTTTACCGCTAATGTTGTCTTTTTACACGATAGTTTATTAGCATGATGTTCTTCTTTTATCGTATTTTAGTGTTATTACATGAATTTTACTGTCTTAGTAATCTTTTATAATTATGACACTTCATCATTATTCTTAATTTTAGCTATATCTGTATCTTGCTACGAGAATATCACAATGTACAGCTGGAACAATAACCTTTGTTAACAATGGAATAACACAATAAATTCTAAATTCTAAATTCTTCCCACTGTTATTCCTCCTTTCCTTCTTCTTCTTCTTCTCCCATTCTTCTTCTCTTTTTCCTCTCTCCTTTTCTCTTTTGAATACCTTATATGGAAGGGAGAGAAACTTTCACCCTCTCCTCTTCTAAATCTTCCTCCTCCAACTGTCCTTCCTCCCTTCCTTCCTCTTCTTCTTTCCCCATCCTCCTCCTCCTCCTCCTCCTCCTCCACCAGCACCTCCTCGTCTCTTCCTCTCTCAGTTCTTTACTTTCACTTCACCTTCTGTAAACCTTCCTTTTTCTACTGTTCTTCCTCCCTTCCTTCCTCTTCTTCTTTCCCTATCCTCCTCTTCCACCTCCTCATCTAAACCTGCCTCTTCCAACTCTTCTACCTCTCTTCCTTCCTCTTCCAAATCTGTAGATGAAAGGGAGAGGAACTTTCACCTTTCATCTTCCCACTCTTTTTTTCACTATTCCTTCCTTCTTCTTCTCATCCTCCTCCTCTTCCTCCTTTAATACCACCTCCTCATCTCTTCCTCTTTTATTTCTTTACTTTCACCCTCCTCATCTACATCTTCCTTTTCCCATTGTTCTTTCTCCATTCCTTCTTCTCGCATTCCTTCTTCCCCAATCCTTCTCCTCCACCTCCTTATCTTAATCTCCCTTTTCCAACTGTTCTTCCTCTCTTCCTCCTTCTTTCGAATGTGTAGACGAAAGGATGACAAACTTTCACCTCTCATCTTCCCACTGTTCTATTCTTTATTCCTTCCTTCCTTCTTCTCCCATTCTCCTCCTCCTCCTCCTCCTTTTCGTGTCTCCCTCTTCCAACTGTTCTCCCTTTCTTCCTCCTTCTTTCGAATGTGTAGACGAAAGGGAGACAAACTTTCACCTCTCATCTTCCAACTGTTCTTCCTCCATTCCTTCCTCCTCCTCCTCCTCCTCCTCCTCTTCGTGTCTTCCTCGTGTTGTTGGGTGCTCGGCGAAGCGTGGTTACTTCGCAGATGCAAACTTTGATACTCTCCGATGGTATCACAGGGCCTGGGTTGGAAGATAGTATCACTTAATATCTCATTCTTTGCTATTTGCGGTTCACTGAGCGACTCTGCTTCTCGTATCAGCGGAATAATGCAAGGTTGTGAGATGCGGGAAGCGATACAGAGAGATTGAGTGAGAGATAGAGACAGTGGGGGGAGGGTGAAGGAAAGAAAGGGGGGTGCTGGAATGAGTGTAGCTTGAAAGATGGTGAGAATTGGAGATGGAGAGAAAGAGAAGGTGAGTGAGAAAGTGAGTGGGTTGAAGGAGAGGTGTTGTGGTGTGTGTGTGTGTGTGTGTGTGTGTGTGTGTGTGTGTGTGTGTGTGTGTGATTGAGTGTTGTGTGTCGTAGGATTGATGTGCATTTGTTTTTTTTCATGTTTAATGGTGTTGTGTGGTAGTTTCTGTGTGTGTTTCTCTCTCTCTCTCTCTCTCTCTCTCTCTCTCTCTCTCTCTCTCTCTCTCTCTCTCTCTCTCTCTCTCTCTCTCTCTCTCTCTCTCTCTCTCTCTCTCTCTCTCTCTCTCTCTCTCTCTCTCTCTCTCTCTCTCTCATTCAGTCACACATCTCTCTTATCTTCCTCCTCCTCTCCTTTCCTGTTATACTCTCAATCCATATGTTAAACTGATCTTCTCTCTCCACCACCACCATCATCTCCTCCTCCTCCTCCTCCTCCTCCTCCTCCTCCTCCTCCTCCTCCTCCTCCTCCTCCTCCTCCTCCTCCTCCTCCTCCTCCCTCACACACACACACACACACACACACACACACACACACACACACACACACACACACACAAGCCTTATCAGCCAACTCAGACGTAGCGAAGAATCAATATCTTCCGTCAGACATACGACCTCTCGCCTGTGTAAATTCTCTTCCTATCACCGCGGGAGGACGGCCTGAATATTCACTCACCACCGAGCCTGCACCATTGAGCGTGAGGCAAGGCAGCAGGAGGAGAAGGAGGAGGAGGAGGTGGTGGTGGTGGAGGTGAAGGAGGAGGTGCAGAAGGTGGGGAACTAGTAGCACTGTGAGGATTAGGTAAAAGAATATTCGCAAAGGAAATCCAAATAGCAACAGATCATGAGGTATTTGCTAGAGTTTTTAGCTAAGTATTTTACGGTAACTGCTGGTGACAGGAGGAGGAGGAGAAGGAGGAGGAGGAGGAGGAGGAGGAGGAGGAGGAGGAGAAGCAGAAGCAGAAGAAGCAGGAATAGAATTAAAAAGGAAAAATAATGACATAGTTTGGGATTACTCTTGCGTTGAAATAAAGAAATAAGAGAGACGAAAGATGAATAAACTTTTTAAAAGAGGAAAAAAAAAACGAAGATATGCAATAAGAAATAATAGTTTTGTGGGATAATAAACTACTGAAGAGGAGGAATATAAAAAAAAAGATTAGGTTAACTGAGAAGGAAGATGAAAAGAAGGAAGATAAGGAAGAGGAGGAGAACACGAATACGAAAGACGATAAAGACATGTACGAAGACACAATATTAAGTAGAAATCTAGGATGAAAATCGACTAAGAGTGAAACTAAAACAGGTTGAGTGATAAGCAGGAGTAAGAGAAGATGGGGAGGAAGGAAGACGAAGACAGGCATTGAGAAAAAGCTGCTTAGTTGGAGATTAAGTATAAAATAGCAGACGAAGACTAGAAGAGAGAGAGAGAGAGAGAGAGAGAGAGAGAGAGAGAGAGAGAGAGAGAGAGAGAGAGGTAACGAATCTTGAGAGAAAGGAGGAGAGCGAAGAGTATGTGGTGAATGAAGAAAATAAGTTTTGAAAGAACGTGGATCAAAAATAGAAGTTGAATTAAAGGAATGAATGAAAGGAGAAGCAGAACGAGGCCAAGAGAGAGAGAGAGAGAGAGAGAGAGAGAGGAGGAGGAGGAGGAGGAGGAAAGTGAAGGATAAAGATTGTGAGTGAAGAATTATGCGTATCTAAGTGTGAAAAATATCGGGGAAAGAGTTGGTAAGTGTGCGATAGCAGGAGAAAATGGAATTCAGATATTTTTTAATGGAAATATGAAAGAACGAAAAAGAGGCAAAAGGAGGGAAAGAATGTGAGAAATTGTCACCTCGTAAAGCGAAAAAATGAAGATGAATCACTGAAAAAAATGGATAAAAAAAAAATGGCAGTAATGGAAAACGAAAAAAAATGAAAACGACGGAAATATTTTAAGTACACTTCGTTCAGGTCACAAGAGAGAGAGAGAGAGAGAGAGAGAGAGAGAGAGAGAGAGAGAGAGAGAGAGAGAGAGAATAACATCGTATTTATGAAGTAATTTTGAATATTTTCATCACACCAACAATAAAGTCTGGTGCAAAATTTATATTCCGCATCAACACTCATTGCAGAGAGAGAGAGAGAGAGAGAGAGAGAGAGAGAGAGAGAGAGAGAGAGAGAGTGAAAGTTAGATGAAAAAAATCTAAAAAAATTGGTCTCACATGGCCCTCTTCAATCACCTTCTTACTGACCCTGTACGTGCCTCCCTGCCCTGCCTTTCCGTGCCTTGCCCTGCACTCCCCTGCCTTCCCCTGCTTGCCCTCCCTGCCTTAAGTGCGACCCTCTGAGCCTCAAGTCACGTACCGCCGCGTGCTTGCCTTAAGTGCACGTAAGACATCGCTAAAGGCACATAGAAATCCTCCTAATCTCCTCAGTAGCAGGAAGCGTTTTCATATTCATTGTGGTCACTATTTGGCGATTTTATACAGCTTCAGAAACACATGTTGAGGATTAGAATAGTGAAGACTCTGGCCATTAATCTTCTGACCTCCATAGACGCTTCGTAATGTCAATAAAATGGTCTATTCGTACACAAATCTCAAGGTAAAAATGTGTCCCAGTATTGCAGGGGTTAATATATTTAGTAGCAAGACGCGTTTCCATATTCATTTTGTTGACAATTTAGTGATTTTATACAGCTTCAGAAAAACATGGGAGGATTAGAACAGTGAAGACTCTGACCATAAATCTCCTGACCTTCATAGACGCTTCCTAATGCAAATAAAATCATCTAGTACTGAAAAAATCTAGGTAAAAATGCGTCTCTGTATTGAAGGGGTTAACTTGGATACACTCTTCACTCACCCCCCCCTCAGTTCACCAGCTCGCGGTTTGCCCCTTGTTCCTCGTGTCCACCGCCACCAATATTCCGCCGGCCTTGTTACTGGTGTTCGTTCTCTTGTTCTTGGTGTTGTGGGTGTTCTGTGTCCGCCCTCTCTCTCTCTCTCTCTCTCCGTCGTCTCCTCCACCTTCTTCTTCTCTCCGTTCTTCTCTCCGTTCCTCTCCTCATGTTCCTCATTCTCCTCCTCCTCCTCTTCCTCCTGCTTCTGTTTCGTGTTGCTATTTTTCTTCTTTCTCTACTTCTTTTCTTTTTTTTATCTTTTGTTGTTTTTTGTTCTTATTTTTTTCATTTTTCGGGGTTTTCTTTCTTCATCTGCCTTGTCTTTTCCTCCTTCCTTTTCTCCTCTTCCTCCTCCTCCTCCTCCTCTTCTTCCTCCTCCTCCTCCTCCTCCTCCTCCTCCTCCTCCTCCTCCTCCTCCTCCTCCTCCTCCTCCTCCTCTTCTTCTTCTTCCTCCTCCTCCTCCTCCTCCTCCTCCTCCTCCTCCTCCTCCTCCTCCTCCTCCTCCTCCTTCTCCAGTGCTCCTGTTCTCATCTTCTTCTGCGTTTACCTGGCCGTGTTTCGCCCTTGCACAGTGGCCGACACTCACCTGGCTGGCGCAGGTAACAAGGCTGCAGGTGTCCTTGGACTCACCTGGGGAGAGACAGAAGGAGACAAAATATTAACCCTGAGAAATAAGTTACAGAGTTTAATTACAAATACTCCCACAAAAGTTAAGCTCAGTTATAGTAAGAATTATCTGCACTAGAGTTATGATTATACCTTCAGGTTCTCCCCTCTCCCCCCCCTCACCTCTTCTCGATTTTCTTCCCGTCTTCCTCCTCCTCCTCTTCCTCCTTCTCCTCCTCTTCCTCCTTCTCCTCTTCTTCGTATTCACTCCTCTTCTCTTCTCCTTTCATTTCTCCTTGCTGCTCCCATCTACCACTACTTTTGTTTCTCTCTCTCTCTCTCTCTCTCTCTCTCTCTCTCTCTCTCTCTCTCTCTCTCTCTCTCTCTCTCTCTCTCTCTCTCAGGGACCATGTTTACTGCAACGTACATTTTCTCGTTATTCGTACAATATTCCCACACCTTGCAAAAATCTCCTCCTCCTCCTCCTCCTCCTCCTCCTCCTCCTCCTCCTCCTCCTCCTCCTCCTCCTCCTCCTCCTCCTCCTCCTCCTCCTTCTCCTCTTCATCTTTTGGTTTGGTTTTGATTATTTTAATTCTCTTTTTTTCTCTCTTTTCTTCTCTTTTTTTCCTGTCTGTCTGTCTGTCTGTCTGTCTGTCTGTCTGTGTGCCTGTGTGCTCGTCTGTCTTATCTTTCCTTATCACTCCTTTTTATCATCGTCTATTTTTCATTTCATCTATATCATTCTTTCTTTTCTTTTTTTTTTTTTTTTGTCATCATCCGCCATTGTCTGCCTTTCCATTGTTGCCTTCCTCAGAATCGCCATCATTATCACTTTCATCTGTCTCTCTTTTCCACCGCCTCCTCTCCACCACTCCCTCCACTCCTTTACACTCCTTCCTCCTCCTCCTCCCCTCCCTCCCCTTCTCTTACTTCTCTCCAGTTTCTCTTCTTTTCCTTCCAACAAATGTGCTTTCCATTTTGCCTCCTTCCTCTTTTTTTCCTCCATCGCTATTACTCTTGTTTTTCCACCTCTCCACCCCCTCCTCTTTTTCCTCTTCCTCCTCCTCCTCCTCTATCTCTACTTTTCCTCCGCTAAATCACCACCACCATCACCACCTTCTATTCCTCCTCTTTCTTCACCACTATCACCACCACTGCAAGCCTTGGGTAGTGTTCGTGATGGTGGTGATGTGGTGATGGTGGTGGTATATGGTGATGGTGGTGGCGATGGTGATGGTGGTGATGGCGTCGTGTGTGTTATTGGTAGTCATGGTGTGTGTGTGTGTGTGTGTGTGTGTGTGTGTGTGTGTGTGTGTGTGTGTGTGTGTGTGTGTGTGGAGGGTAAGATGGTGAGTGAAAGGGAGAGGAAAGGAGAGGGGAAGAGGAAGATTAGGAGAAGGAGGAGGAGGAGGAAGAAGAAGAGGAAGAGGAGGAGGAGGAAGGCGTGTTCTACCCGAGGCAGTTCAGTTTAATGTCTTCATCGTCATGCCTTCTCTCTCTCTCTCTCTCTCTCTCTCTCTCTCTCTCTCTCTCTCTCTCTCTCTCTCTCTCTCTCTCTCTCTCTCTCTCTCTCTCTCTCTCTCTGGGAAAAGATGCAAACATAAACTCTGTCTGTGTGTGTGTGTGTGTGTGTGTGTGTGTGTGTGTGTGTGTGTGTGTGTGTGTGTGTGTGTGTGTGTGTGTGTGTGTGTGTGCGTGACGTAGGGAATGAGCTGTTAGTGTATCTGTTTTATTCTGACCACACACTCGCATTTCTTTGTTATTTAATTTAGTTTTGGGTGGAGAAGATTAGCTTCGGATTATATCATTATCTGGCCCAACCGGTTCGAATCCCACAAACGCGAATAAATATCTCATTAGAACCCTCCCTTCTCCCACATCATCCTTTCTCTCTTATCCCCCCCTCTCCCCCCTCTCTCTCTGTTTCTCCCCTTGTCCATCCTCCTCCAATCCTTTCCCTCTTATCCAACTCTGTCTCATCTCTGTCTTTACTAGTTTCTCTCTTCCTCCTCTTCCTTTCTCTCTCTCTCTCTCTCTCTCTCTCTCTCTCTCTCTCTCTCTCTCTCTCTCTCTCTCTCTCTCTCTCTCTCTCTCTCTCTCTCTCTCTCTCTCTCTCTCTCTCTCTCTCTCTCTCTCTCTCTCTCTCTCTCTCTCTCTCTCTCTTCGTTTTCTTTCTTATTTCTTTCTCTATTTCATCTCTCACCCATCTTTCTCCAGTCTTTTCCCTCTTATCCCTTTCTCTATTTCACCTCCCCATTTACTAGTTTCTTTCCTCCTCCCCTTTTATCTTTGTCTCTCATTTGTCTTTCCCTTTCACTCCTTACCCATCTTCTCCTCTTTTCCTATCCTCTCCTTCTTAATTATATGTATCTTATCTCCCTCTCTTTTCCATATCTTTACCCTCTCTCCCTACTTCATCCCCTGTTCTCCCTCCTCTTCCTCCAATCCTTTCTCTTTCTTCTCCTCTTCGTTTCATCCATTTCTTATTTAGCCAATCTCTCTCCTCTCTTCTTTCCCCTTCATTTTTTCCATGTCATCTCTTTCTCTCTCTATTTCACCTTATTTATTCATCTCTCTCCCTTATCCCTTCACCTTCCATCCATCCTTTCTTTGTTTTTCCACATCTACCTTTTTTCATTGTCCATTTTCTTCTTCCTATCCTTTCTTTTTATGTATCTTATAACTAAATTACTGTTTATTATTTTCCCGAATGTGAATTGACAGGTGATAGACAGATAGTTGTTTTCATACGTGTCTTTCTCTCTCAGGCAAAAAACGCTCTTGTATCCGTGGGTTGTGAGGGAAGGAATTCATTGTGGCGGGTAAGTGAAATGCCCAGTGGTTGGATTGATTGCTTGGTTGAAGGTAAAGTTTAGGATGAGTGTTTTTGATGTTTTGTTGTGGTTTGATTTTTTTCAAGTGTTGGTGATGGAATACTGTTGCCGCTGCTGCTTCTGTTACTATTATTGCTATTACTATTGTTACTACTGCTGCTGCTAATGCTACTACTACTGCTACTGCTACTACTACTACTACTACTACTACTACTACTACTACTACTACTACTACTACTACTACTACTACTACTACTACTACTACTACTACTACTACTGCCTTTTTTTGCACCTGCACTCGCCATCACACACCTGCATCGCACACCACGCCTCCCACACCTGCATTGAGGCCACACCTGCCTGAAATATTGTGCCGCATTTT
>NC_059278.1:2519643-2534643 GCF_017591435.1 Portunus trituberculatus | reverse complement strand
CACACACACACACACACACACACACACACACACACACACAAGATTCAACCAGTTCCAAAACTCAAAATTTAGCGTTGGGTCAGGTTAGTTCAATCAACAGACATCTTGTTGTGTATTGAGGGTCGAGGAACTGGAGAGAGATAAGGGAAGAGGAAGGAGGAGGAAGAAGAGGAGGAGGAGGAGGAGGAGGAGGAGGAGGAGGAGGAGGGCTGCGGTATGTGTTGGTGGGATGAATTCACCTTCTCTCTCTCTTCTGAAAAAAAAAACTTTATTCATCACAATAGAAAACGAAGAAGAGAGAAGCGCAATACAGACATTTTATTCATTTTATGGCGCACTGTAAAAACCACCACCACCGCCACCACCACCACTACCACCTCCTCCTCCTCCTCCTCCTCCTCCTCCTCCTCCTCCTCCTCCTCCTCCTCCACCTCCTCCTCAAGAACAACACCTTACCACCCCCACATAGACATTCCGCTTTCACCCATTCTCTTGCAGACTTCGATAAAGAGAGAGAGGGGGAGGGGAGGGAGTAGCGGGTAGGAGACTGGGATAGGAGGAAGGGAGCGCCGAAGGAGTTTTGAGCAGCGTCCACCAGGGGGCTGAGGATGCCGCTCCGCCATTGGTTGTCGATAGATTAAGCTGCGTTTTGCCAGACGTTCTATCGAGTATTTTGAAGCCATTATCAGCTGGACTCCCAATATGGCTGACGGTGAAAGGCTTGGCTACGGTAGGAGGGTACGAGATATGGGAGGGATGTAGGGGGGGTGAGGAGGTGCGGTAAGGAAGGGGTATGGAAGGGGAGAAAGGAGAATCGTTATTTTTTTTCCTGTGTCTCGTTTGCAATTACTGTTTTGGTATCGATATTGGTGTTTTTTTTTTTCAGGTTTTTTTTTTATTTTCCCGAGTTGCTAATTATCGCGGTGGGAATTTTCATCTTTCATTACATTTGGCTTTGGTTTGGATAGGACGCGTATGTACGGTAATTACTTTCCCAGCGGCGCTACCCGTTTACCACACACACACACACACACACACACACACACACACACACACACACACACACACACACACACAGGAAGATATCATTACCATTCCTCCATCACCACCATCATTTGCCCATCACCACCGCCATCACCACACTCCCACCCACTACCCAACACCAAACACCACCACCACCACCACAACCACCAGCACAAACCAAACGACAGGAGGAAATAAGGTAATCAGGATATGTGACAATCAGAATGGCTGCGCGGTAAATCAGATATCAAATTGTCTGACCGAAGTTGTTGTAGTAATTGGGAACCATTATTGCGTTCATCTCTGAGCGAAATGGGTTTTTGCGCGTGACAAGTGAGACTTCTCGGGCGTAATTGGAAATGGGTGGAGAGTGAGGGAGTGGAATGAGTGGAGTGGAGTAACTTTGGCCTGTGTTCTTACGAGGCAGCGTGTCCACGGGTATAGAAACACACTGAGATGACGGGGTTTTGTTTTTTCCAGTTGTTTTTAGTGATGAGGGAAGGTGTCGGGGCTGGCGGGACCTGGAAGACGAAGACAAGGAAGAGGAGGAGGAGGAGGAGGAGGAGTGGGAAGGGAAGGTGGGAGGAACAGGGTAAGAAAATGACTCTATCTGCGGTGGCTTGGCGAGAAGAGAACGTGGCGTGTTAGAGAGAGAGAGAGAGAGAGAGAGAGAGAGAGAGAGAGAGAGAGAGAGAGAGAGAGAGAGAGAGAGAGAGAGAGAGAGGCAGCACAAATGGTAGAAACAGAAATCCAAAAAACAAAAACATACTGCGAGGAAAAAAGAGTAAAAAGATAGAACTCAGAAAACGAAGAGCAAGAAAATGAGAAATAAGAAAAAGAGAGAAAAAAGAGGAGGAGGAGGAGGAGGAGGAGGAGGAGGAGGAGGAGGAGGAGGAGGAGGAGAAGGTGTATGTCGCTAATGATAACACTGGCAAAATAAATTACTGGGAGACTCCGCACTCTTTAGAACTACGGCCCCGCGGGAGACTTCGGTGACACGCAACTCGGCCCCTGACACCTGCTGGGGGAATGACGCTGTCCCTGCCCCGCCTCGACCCGCCTCACCCCCGCCCCTCCCCGCCCTCGCCCCGCCCCACCCCTCACCGCCCCGCTCTGGTGTTTTGTCTGTACGTGGAATTCAAACATAGAGCGAAGCAAAGGCCGAGAAATATTCAATGAAGTGTTTGAATTGAGTGTAATAGAAGAAAAGTGTCTGTGTGTTGAGAGAGAGAGAGAGAGAGAGAGAGAGAGAGAGAGAGAGAGAGAGAGACAGACAGGACAGGGGACAGCTTCCAAATTCCCATTAATACTCGATGACTAACCCATTAAAGAGTTATACAAGATGTTCCTAAACTCCTCCTCTTCCTCTTCCTCCTCCTCCTCCTCCTCCTCCTCCTCCTCCTCCTCCTCCTCCTCCTCCTCTTCCTCCTCTTCCTCCTCCTCCTCCTCCTCCTCCTCCTCCTCCTAAGCCAAGTACTTCAACTCCTATTCCTCCACTCGCTTGACGACCATCACCTCCTCCTCCTCCTCCTCCTCCTCCTCCTCCTCCTCCTCCTCCTCCTCTTCCACTCACAGTTGTTAGTGGGTGGCGGCCGAGTGGGTGGCAAGCAGACGCCTGGGTAGGTGGTGGACCAGGCTGGGTGGGCAGGTGGGTAGGTGGGCGGCAGGTGAGGCAAGCTTTTGGGAGAAGGTGGGTTCTCAAATTAGGAGAGAGAGAGAGAGAGAGAGAGAGAGAGAGAGAGAGAGAGAGAGAGAGAGAGAGAGAGAGAGAGAGAGAGATTAATTAAACATACCAACTGAACTTTCAACATCTTATTTTTGCTTCCTTTCTTTTTGTTGTTGTTGTTCTTCTTCTCCTTCTTCTTCTTCTTCTTCTTCTTCTTCTTCTTCTTCTTCTTCTTCTTCTTCTTCTTCTTCTTCTTCTTCTCAGTGTTTCTTTATCTATTACATCCAAAGAAATTTCCGCCTCACTCTTAAGAATTCCTGTCATTATCTCTATTTTAGAGAGAGAGAGAGAGAGAGAGAGAGAGAGAGAGAGAGAGATTACAAGCAACTTTTTATATACAACAAGAAAGTCTCTCCCCTGTTATTACATGATTATCTTTTATATGTTCTCTCTTCTTCTCCTCTTCCACTTTTTCTATTCATTTTCTTCTTCTCCTTCTTCCTTTCTTTCCTCCTTCCTTCTTTCTTTCTTCTTTCCCTCCCTCCCTTCCTTTCTTTCTTTCTTTCTTCCCTCCTTCCTTCCTTCCTTCCTTCCTTCCTTCCTTCCTTCCTTCCTTCCTTCCTTCCTTCCTTCCTTCCTTCTTCTTCTTCTCCTTCACTTTTTTATTCATTTTCTTCCTCTCTTTTCTTCCTTCCTTCCTTCCTTCTTCCTTTTTCCTTCCTGTATTCTATTCCTCCTCCTCTTCTTCCTTCCTTCCTTCCTTCCTTCCTTTCTTCTCCTTCTTCCTTTCCTTCCTTCCTTCTATTCCTCCTTCCTTCCTTCCTTCCTTCCTTCCTTCCTTCCTTCCTTCCTTCTTATCTCCATCCCTGTACTTTGCAACTCCTCACATTTCTCTGCTTGTTCCTGTCTCGTACATTTAGTCTCCCTCCTTATCTCCTTCCCTCCCTCCTTACCCTCTTACCTTCCCTCCTCCCCTCCCTCCCTTCGTCTTTCCACTTACGAGGGGAGGGAGAGGAGAGCCAGAGGGAGAGTGAGAGAGGAGGGAGAGGGGAGGAAAAGTTACTTGGTGTGGTTTAACATTAAGGAGACGAAGAGAAGGATGCTTGATTAGGTGGTGAGAGAGAGAGAGAGAGAGAGAGAGAGAGAGAGAGAGAGAGAGAGAGAGAGAGGGAGATGGAGAAATTTTCTTATATCTTTCTTTAGGTGGAAATGACAACTACTATCATTTATTGTTGTTGTTCTTGTTTTTTCTTGTTTTTTATAGTAGTAGTAGTAGTAGTAGTAGTAGTAGTAGTAGTAGTAGTAGTAGTAGTAGTAGAAGTAGTGGTAGTAATAGTAGTAGTAGTAGTAGTAGTAGTAGTGGTGGTGATGGTGGTGATAGCAGTAGTGGTAGTAATATTAGTAAATGTGGGAGAATACGAGGAGGAAGAGGAGGAGGAGGAGGAGGAGGAGGAGGAGGAAGACGAGGAGGAATAGGAGGAGGAGAAGAGGAGGAAAATAATGATGACAAAGACGAAGATGAAGATGAAGGTATGCTGTACATCAGTTATTTATTTATTTACTTACTTGTACACTTATTTATACATCCATTTTAACCATTGATTCCCTCCTCCCCCCTCCCCCCTTAACCCAACCCCTCCTCCCTCACCTCCCGTTTGCTAATTCACTTACTTAATGACCGATGCTACTCATGAATTGCTACTTAATCCTGCAGCCATGAGAGACACTGACAGTAACAGGCTGACGCTACACACACACACACACACACACACACACACACACACACACACACACATACTTCATTTTTTCTTTTGTTTGTATTTTACCTCCTCCCACTTCTTCCTTCCTTCCCTCCCTCCTTCCTTCCTTCTTTCCTTCCTTCCTTCCTTCCTTCCTTTCTTCCTCTCTTCCTTCCTTCCTTTACTCCTTTCTCTCTTCTTCTCCTTGTCTTTCACTTTTCTATTCATTTTCTTCCTCTACTTCTTCTTTCCTTCCTTCCTTCCTTCCTTCCTTCCTTCCTTCCTTCCTTCCTTCCTTTCTTCCTTCCCTCCTTTTTTATTCCCACGTGAATCAGAATGAAAAGTCAACAAAAGTTAAAAAAAAAAAATGTGCATGCCAGGACTTGATGAAGGAATGTATGTTGTTTTGTATTTTTTTTTAATTTACTTTTCTATTTCCATCTTTTTCCAGAAATTTTGCCACGAGTAGATTTTTTTTTCTTTTTTTTTTTACGTTTTTGGAATGGCTGTAAGTTTTGGCTTCATGCGCGTAACTCCTCGTGTGCGTCAAGGCTTCATCTTTTCAGTGTACGTAAACGATGTACGTAGTCACTCTAAAGCATGGCGGACAAAAACAGTGGTTAGTACTTACACTTGTCTGACTCGTGTGTGTGTGTGTGTGTGTGTGTGTGTGTGTGTGTGTGTGTGTGTGTGTGTGTGTGTGTATGTTTTAATTACCAAGTTAGTTACCTAATTAAGCCAGTTTACCTGAGGGGAAAGAGGGGAACGAAGAGGAAAATTAACAGGTAAACTTTGCAAACTATTGTATTTGAATAACTCTCTCTCTCTCTCTCTCTCTCTCTCTCTCTCTCTCTCTCTCTCTCTCTCTCTCTCTCTCTCTCTCTCTCTCTCTCTCTCTCTCTCTCTCTCTCTCTCTCTCTCTCTCAATCTCTAATCGTGGGTAAGCGAGGAAAAGAAAGAAAGGAGAGAAAGAGAAAGGGTACGAGCGAATGAAGATAAGCGAGGAGACAAAAGAAATCCTTGATAATTTAGAGTGATTGATGAAAATCCCAAGAAAGAGGAGACTCAGGGGATGAAGGAGAGGAGCAAAGAAAGACAAAGCTACGTCAGCGTAAAAGGTGGAGCCAGAAATAAAGCACTTTCCGTGAATATCTACGTGTCTTTTGCAATTAATCATTTTCACTTGCCCTTGTGTGTGTGTGTGTGTGTGTGTGTGTGTGTGTGGGTGTGTGTGTGGGTGTGTGTATCAGGTTGTCGGCGCCTTAACCACTTCAGTACCATGACGCATTTCAATAGTCATTCTGCTTACTATTAGGTGGTTTTTATACAGCTTCAGAAATTCATGCCGGGGATTGAAATAGTGAAGACTCTACCTTTTATTCTTCTGACCTCCATAGACCCTTTCTGATGTCAACAAAACAGTCTCATCGTACACGAATCTCAAGGTAAAAATGTGCCTTAGTATTCAAGGGGTCAATTGTGTTACCTGATGCAAGTTGAACCTTCTTTACATGAAAATTTTCCTTTCTCTTCTCACTCACGCTCCTCTTTTACCTTCCTCTCCTTCAGTATAGTGTAAAGTAGATCATTTTTTTTAAGCGGATTCCTTTCATGTTGCTTCTTGTAAGTCCCTCCTATTAGTTTGAAGACATTTGTCCCTGACTTTTGGCTAATTCTCTTTTAATCTTTAAGGAAACTGGCATTCCAAGTTGGCCTTTTTTCATCTCTTGTCTTTTGTTGCCCTTGGCCATCTTCCCTTTCATAAAAAAAATGTTATTTCTCTTTATCTCCTTCAGTACTAGGACGCATTTTCACTTTGCGATTTGGGAATGACTAGACGATTTTGTTTATATAAGGAAAAGGTCTATGGAGGGCAGGAGACTTATGGCCAGAGACTTCACTGTTTTAATCCCCACATAAATTTCTGAAACTGTATAAAATCACCAAATAGTCAGCAGAATGAATATGGAAACACGGCATGATACTGAAGGCGGTAATAATCTGATGGTTGTTTTGAAATCGTTTATCTCAAGTAAAAATACAGAACCTGAGATATAAAAGACTGACAGGTGTTGTTTCCCTCTTCGCGGCTGAGTTGGTATAAAGTTATGATTTGTTGGGTGGAATACAATGTTTTTAATGAGCGTGGTAAAGAAGGGAAGGCGAGTGTAGGAGGGGGAAGGGGGTTATAGAGGAAGAGGATGAGTGATGAGGCAGGAGAGGAAGAAGTGAGATGAGTAAGGTAAGTAGAAAAGATACGATTTAGTGAATGAGGACAGGAAGGCTGGATAGAAGAAAGGGAAAGGAGTGGAGAAAAAAAAGATGCATAGGAAGAAAGAAATGTTTGGAAGAGAAAAAAGAAGGAATGATCAGTGGAATGAAACTTAAATGTCTCTCATACCTCGATTGACTTTTTTTTTTAACGAATACACAAAACTGGGGTCATATAGCAATACAGTTTATTTAACCAACTTACATTTAGTCATTTTCTCCACCGACGCCACGTAAAACCACCCTGAATGAATTTAACACTTTAATATGCGCGTGCAGGAAAACATTTACCGTCAACAGGTGGACAGGAACTAAAAGGAAAAAGTTGAGTGTAGGCGCAGGTGAGTCCGCGTTATTTGCAGCACGAGTGACATACCTGAGTCATGGCCGCCTTTCAGCCTGACATTCCCGCGTAGTGTTTCAGTGGAGGTACAGTTTATACGTGTGTGTGTGTGTGTGTGTGTGTGTGTGTGTGTGCGTGGGGGGTGGATGAGGAGAAGTGGGAGGGGGACGAGAGGAGGCAGAAGGGACGGTATTGAGTTTAGGACAACGCACTGCTAACGACGAGGACACACACACACACACACACACACACACACACACACACACACACACACACACACACACACACACACACACACACACACACACACACAGGCAGGCTTAATGGAATATCACACCGTGTAAATAAAGCATAATCTGGCGCACTTTTCCAAACAGCACCTGAGTCTCGGTCGGTGGATTCTGGCGCCGTAAAGAGTGGACGGAACGCGAGCATTAGAAACGCCACGAAAACTCCATTAACGAGCTGGAAAAGTGGGGCGAGTGAGCGGTCACGTTATGGAGTCTGGGCCGCGGCGGGAACCAGGCGAGTCATGCGGGCTGAATTAATTGTGCTCCTGCTGGATGTAATTAATTGTTGGAATGAATTAGTTTGGACTGAGTTATTAAGCGGAACATTTTTGTACTGACCATTAATTCACGTTTTATGATACCATTATATAGATACTTTTTTGGTGTGAAAGGGAGGAGGGAAGAGGGGACAGTGTACGGGAGGGGTTTAGAGGGTGTATCGAGGGGAGGGGGGATGGGTGTCAGTTGTGGGGGTAGAGGGTGTATCGGAGAGAGAGGGATAAAAAGTATGGTAGTACAGTATGGTATGGTGTAATTGTGTCTGTTTGTTCGTCTGTTTGTTTGCGTTTGTCTCTATTTGTGTTTCTCTCTCTCTCTCTCTCTCTCTCTCTCTCTCTCTCTCTCTCTCTCTCTCTCTCTCTCTCTCTCTCTCTCTCTCTCTCTCTCAATACGTAAATACCTATCTATCTATCTGTAACCATATTTGTCTTCCCACTCCTCACACACACACACACACACACACACACACACACACACACACACACACACACACACACACACACACACACACACACACACACACACACACACACACACACACACACACATTCACATTCCTCAGTGTATCCGTGGCTCAGTTCTCAGAATGTAAGTGTTGGCCTTGGTATGTCCCCGTGGCCACCGCAGAGCTACACAACACCTGAATTAAGAGAATCTGTCTTGTAGCTGACTGTCATATCGGTAAAGATGTATTTTAATTCTCTCTCTCTCTCTCTCTCTCTCTCTCTCTCTCTCTCTCTCTCTCTCTCTCTCTCGCTCTCGTTCTCGTTCTCGCTCTCGTTACATGTTTTTTTTTAGGTTTTTTTTTTTACGGTTTTAGTGAAAAATTGACATTATTTCTATATTAGTGAAGGGAAAGTGGAGAGAACTGGGCTGCTCATCTCCGTGTTCGGTGAAAATAGTCGTGGTGAGAAGTCAAAACGTCTCTCTCTCTCTCTCTCTCTCTCTCTCTCTCTCTCTCTCTCTCTCTCTCTCTCTCTCTCTCTCTCTCTCTCTCTCTCTCTCTCTCTCATCCTTTTTAGTGTAGCATTAATACCAGTCACTGTGAAATCCACTCTCGCTTACTTTCACTGCATTACTGTGTTTTTTTTTATTTACCTTACAGCATCTCTCTCTCTCTCTCTCTCTCTCTCTCTCTCTCTCTCTCTCTCTCTCTCTCTCTCTCTCGCTCTCAATTATAACGTGATAGATTCCCCCAACTGTTGCGTTTCTCTCGAGTCTTTTACTTTGACTTGTGTGTTTGGTGACAAGTAGCGGCGAGCGATGAGTGTCCTTCCCTGAGCCGGGCCAGGAGGAAGGAGGAGGAAGAAGGAGGAGGCTGATTCGCTTAATAGAGACGAAGCTGCAGCAGGAAGACAGAAATGCAGAGTCACTTAGCTCCTCCTTGTGCTTCTCTCCGCCCCTCCCCGTCTCTCCTCGTCCCTCCACGCCCCTCCACGCCTGCCTCACCCATCCCAGCCCTCCCCTCTCCCTGTTCCGGCTATTCTTCACCCCGTTCCCCTCCTAGACTACCGCCCCACACCTCTCAACCCTTCTCGGACCCGCCTCGCAACGCCCCGCACCGCCCCGAGCCACCTGCCAGCTCCAGGCGCGGCCGCTACCAGCCACTCTCCTCTCCGTAACGTCTTCATTGTGTTTTTCTCCTGCACTGCGACACACGTGGAGACAGAGACACCTGGGGACTTGCACTTTCGCTAGTTGCCTTTCACTTGTACCGTCTCAGTCACTTGTTTGAGTATGCCTGAGTTGTGTGGTTATTGTTGTGGGGAGGTGGTAAGCTGGGTTGCTTTATGTTGAATCGCTGACAAAATTTAATCCAGCGCTCATGAAAAGGAATTGGATGGAGTGGCCACGGTTTTTATTAGTGTGTTCTTGGGTGAGACAGTGAAGGTTATCCCACAGTGTCATAAGGCCACTCTAACTTGCTCACGATGCTCCTTTATCTACTGGAGTCTTTATGTAGTTACTGACGCATATTTGTCCTTCTTCCCTGCCCAACAGCTGTCATGGCTCGGGACACGATATAGTGAAGCTCAGTACACAGTTTTATGAGGCCAGAATCAGCTGTTACTTCCTCACAAATGCTTCTTTATCTACTGGCTTCCTTATCCTGCTGACGTGTATGTGTCCCTGGCTACCCCCACAGCTGTCATTGCACGATATAGTGAAGCTTGTTACACAGTTTTATGAGGATCAGCTGTTACTTCCTCACAAATGCTGGCTGCTGGCTTCCTTATGTACTTACTGATGTGTATATGTCCTCCCCGCCCCAAAGCTGTCATTGTCCAGGATAGTACGAAATAATGAAGCTTAGTGCACAGTTTTATAAGGCCAGGATCAGATGTTACTCCCTCACAAAATGTTCTTTATGTAGTTACTGACGTGTACGTGTCCCCTCTCTCTCTGCCCCACAGCTGTCATTGCCCCCGAACACCGCGATATACAGGACACATCTCTCTGTCCCCTGCGTGTCGTAAATTGACGGAACAAGGGCGGGCGAGGTGCAGGGCCTGTGTGTGTCTCCCGCGAGGACTGTTATGATGCCGGGAAATAAGAAGGAAAAGGAAATGGCCCATACAGTCATTTGTTATGTTTAGTTACCTTGGTTCGTTTAGTTATCCCAGAGGTCACATTGCCTGTTTGGTAAAGAAGGACTTGTATGTTTACGAGTGTTTTTACGTAAGAAAGAAATAGCTAGCTAAGGAGGACATAAAACGAAAAATAAAGGCTCATTTAGTTGTCAGTCTCCTTGCAGGTCCGAGAGGGTTAGCCAAAAGAAAGGGATAAATGTCTTGAAATCTCTCTCCCTCTTAAATGAAGTCAGGTCGTAGGATGCTGGAAATACAAAAGCAGGTAAGGAGTTCCAGAGTTTACCGGAGAAAGGTATGAATGATTGAGAGAACTGGTTAACATGTTGTATTTGACCATTATTCGTTCTTTTTATCATTGTTGTTATTATTTTTATTATCTTTTGTTATTGTTGTAGTTTGACGGATACTATTCTTGTGATAAAAAAACTTAAAACTTAAACGAAGGAAAAGAAAACGGCAGAACGCTTTAAAGATTGAGAAAATGTGAGAAAAATGGAGAAAATTGACCACGAAAACAAACCATCAGAGAGAGAGAGAGAGAGAGAGAGAGAGAGAGAGAGAGAGAGAATGGCGGCCCTCAAATGACTTACCCTGCACGAGATACAATTCAACACTTGATGACCATTAGTGGCCTGTGGGGGAGAGAGAGAGAGAGAGAGAGAGAGAGAGAGAGAGAGAGAGAGAGAGGGAGAGGGAGAGAGAGACAGGGAGAAGGAGAGGGAGAGGGGGAAGGAGAAGGAGAAGGAGAAAGAGAGGGAAAGGAGAGGAACGAACCAGACTTCACACTCCTCCTCCTCCTCCTCCTCCTCCTCCTCCTCCTCCTCCTCCTCCTTCACGATAAATGTTGTATTGTTTTCATCAGGAAGCTTTTTTGATGCAGTGTTCTCGAGGGAAGGAAGAGAGGGGAGGAATGATGGCTCTGAAGGAGGAGAAGGAGGAAGAAGAAGAGGAAGAGGAGGAGGAAGAAGAAGAAGAAGAAGAAGAAGAAGAAGAAGAAGAAGAAGAAGAAGAAGAAGAAGAAGAAGAAGAAGAAGAAGAAGAAGAAGAAGAAGGAGAATATGTGAGGAGAGAGAAGAGACAGCAGAAGTGAAAGAAGAATAGAGAAATGAGGATATAGTGCCCAGAGAGAGAGAGAGAGAGAGTGAGAGAGAGAGAGAGAGAGAGAGAGAGAGAGAGAGAGAGAGAGAGAGAGAGAGAGAGAGGTATTCCTACAGAAGACCTCAAGGGAGTGCTCTGTTTTTCCTGATAACTTTGGTGTCTTGAGGGAATTTCTACCTTATGGTCCTGATGGCCTCGTATGTCTGCCTCTTCAAGACTCCACTGGTCGAGGTGTCTGTCTATCTCCCCTCTCTTCCCCTCACCCCCACCTCCCCAATACTCTCCCCTCCCCTAACAACCTTTACGAATCCCCCTCTCTCTCTCTCTCTCTCCCATCACTTTTATCTGTTCACTATCAGACATCATCACCATTATTCACAATCTCATAGGTAGTTTTATCATCAAAGTTTTCCCTTCCTTATCTTATACTACTGCATCCCTTATACACTTCGTCTCTCTCTCTCTCTCTCCTCCCTCTCTCTCTCTCTCCCTCCCTCCCCCTCTCTCTCCTCCTCCTCCTCCTTCTCTTTAACTCGTCTCCCCTCCTGTACCTCCATCTTCCTCCCCCTCTCTTTTATTTCTCTTCTCCCCTCTCATTTATTATAGGCTAACACCTCCCCTTCCCCTCTTTTTTGGAATTAACTTTATGCTCCCTTAATCACATGTAAGACTCTCTCTCTCTCTCTCTCTCTCTCTCTCTCTCTCTCTCTCTCTCTCTCTCTCTCTCTCTGGCATTCCCCTCTTCGTATCCACGTTTCCCCTTTTCCCACCTCATTTCAGCCTCTTCGCAGCCTCTCGATTTAAACCCTCAATGCCAAAGGACCACTGCTAACACCACCTTTTCCCCTTTTTTTTCCCTTCTCTCTCCCCTTCCTTCCCCTCACCTTCCCCTCAGCCAGCGTGTTATTGTGTGGTGATAGAGGCCGTCACTACAAGATTACCCTCGCCTCGCAGCCAATCAGCTTCTCTCTTTGGTCTTCCCTAGAGGGGGAGTGAGGGGAGTGTGGTGAGAGGAAGCGAAGGAAAGAGGGAAAGAGAGTAAAAGAAGGCACGTGGAAAAAGGGAAATTTCCAGAGGCTCCAGTGCGTGATATGGGAAGAGAGGCGAGGAAAAGAGGGGAAAACAAGGAGAAAGGAAAACAAGAGGGGAAAGATTAAGAGGAAGTTTAGTGTATGATAAAGAGGGGAAAATATAGACATTAGATAAAGATGAATGTAATTGATGAGTGTAGGGGAAATGTGTGTGTGTGTGTGTGTGTGTGTGTGTGTGTGTGTGTGTGTGTGTGTGTGTGTTAAAAATGAGATGTAAATACACAAAGGGAGGAGGAAATATAAACAGAAATATGTGCTGCATAAATACGGCTGCTTTGTTTATTACTATCATTGTTGTTGTTATTATTATTATCATTATCATTATTTTACTTATTTATTTTTCTATTTTTACTACTAACATCAAACTATTACTACCGCCACTATTGCTGTTGATTGGATTAGAATTGCTACTACTACTACTACTACTACTACTACTACTACTACTACTACTACTACTACTACTACTACTACTACTGTGAAGATAATCATTTATATATATTCCTCTCTTGGAAATGCCTGAAAACGCACACACACACACACACACACACACACACACACACACACACACACACACACACACACACACACACACACACACACACACACACACACACACACACACTATGGAAATGAGTAGCGGCACATCCCATAAATATGGAGATGGTGACAATGTGGATAGGAATTAAAAATAACAAAGGAGCTAATGGAAGTGCAAATACTAATGGACGGGAAAATACTAAAACACCCACGGAATTTAGGAAGGAAAATGACGTTTGAAAAAAAATGTGGAGTTTAAAATATTTCATACATCTTTTCTCTTTCGTTTTTTTTTCTATTGTTCTTTTTATTTATTTATTTATTTATTTATTTGTTGTTGTTTTTTTTCTGTACGTGTAGTTGTCTTCCTTTTTTTCCTTTCACTGGCTAAGAATTTCCTACTTTTTTTCTTCCTTGTCCTTAATTTTCTTCCCATTTTCACTTAATTTTCGTTTACTTTTTTCATTTTTTCTTATTTGTTTATTTATTTATTTGTGTACGTGTTGTTGTCTTCCTATTTTCCCTTTCACTGCCTAAGAATTTCCTTCGTATTTTCACCCTTCCTTCTCATCTCACCAGTGACACGTAAAAATTTTCACATATATTTTTCGTTTGCCATTTTTTCTTTTATTTTTTTTATTTATTCATTTATTCATTTGTGTGTGTGTAGTTCTCTTCCTTCTCCCTTTCACTATCTAAGTATTTTCTACATTTTTACCCTAAGTCTTCCTTTTTATTTCTGTTTTAATTTATCTGTTGAGTTATTCATTTGTATATATTTAATTACCTCCTTTTCATTTTCACTGCCTAATAAATTTCTACGTATTCTTAACTTTATCCTTCCTTCCTTCCCATTTCACTAGAGCTTAACCTTTTTATTAATTTTGTTTCTATTTTGTTTATTTATTTAGTTATTCATTTGTATATATTTAATTACCTCCTTTCTCATTTTCACTGCCTAAGAAATTTCTACGTATTCTCAACCTAAGCCTTCCTTCCTTCCCATCTCACCAGTGACAGGATTAACCTTTTGTCTTTATCTCCCTCTCTCACTGCTACACTTGGAAGCTTCACCCTGTTCCAGCTCTCCCGCCTTCCTACGAATTGAACAGCGTGAGGGAAGATTAATTAAGACAACTCGGGAAATAAATTCATCACCTTTTTGAGAATTCTGTAGTAAATGTTTTGGTGAAGTGACAAAATGAGTGATATTCATTATTCTCACTCACTCTCACTCTCTCTCTCTCTCTCTCTCTCTCGCTGGAAATCATAACAAAGCACTATACACTATTAAACTGATGACTGTTATCCTTCCTTCTCCGCTGTCATCACATTTATTGCATTTTCCTCTTATTCTTTTATTCTTTTGCACAGTTTTCTATGAAGCTATACCTGTTACATATCAATTTGTATCTTATTTATTTATCTCTTTCCTGTATTCCTTGTGTATTCTCGTTTTCTTTCTGTCTTTCTCATTTCCTATCTCTCCTCGGGCATCAGAGAGAGAGAGAGAGAGAGAGAGAGAGAGAGAGAGAGAGAGAGAGAGAGAGAGAGAGAGAGAGTAGCCACCATTACACATATTGGCTTCGGAAACGCTATATTTCTTTCCAAGACCCGTAGAAATACGTATTTACATATTACTTGTCGAGGGAGGGGAGGAAAGGGAGGGAGGTAGGGGGGAAGAGAAAAAGCCAAAGGGAGGAAGGGGAGGAAAGGGAGGAAAGTAGGGAGAGGAGGAGAAAGGCCAGAGGGTAGTATGGAGGAAAAAGTAGAAATGAAGAAGTGAAAGTGTGCTTGGATGTGAGAGAGAGAGAGAGAGAGAGAGAGAGAGAGAGAGAGAGAGAGAGAGAGAGAGAGAGAGAGATTCTTTATTATTATATCGAGTGTTATTTGTTAATGGTTATATGATTCCACTCGTCTTCCGTAAGTTGTTCCTAATATCTATTAGTGATAGTATATAAAGACGCATTATTTTTCTTACTTTTATTATTATTATTATTATTATTATTATTATTATTATTATTATTATTATTATTATTATTATTATTGCTGTTGTTATTATTATTGGTCAT
>NC_059278.1:2509643-2514643 GCF_017591435.1 Portunus trituberculatus | reverse complement strand
GAGGAGGAGGAGGAGGAGGAGGAGCAAGAGGAGAAGGAGGAGGAGGAGGAGGAGTGTCTTTGAAGGGACAGTGAAGGGGTGAAGGGGTAAAGGGAGGGGGAAGGAGGAGGAAGGAGTGAATCAAGAGAGGGTCATCCACTTCATACTCTAATCTGCAAGTCTCTCAGTTTGCACTTTGAACTGTGCATTCAGGAGGAGGAGGAAGAGGAGGAGGAGGAGGAGGAGGAGGAGGAGGAGGAGGAGGAGGAATACAAACAAACAAATTAAGGGCAAACAGCAGCAGCAGACTTGTGGCAACGTGTGAGGGAACGTGTGAGGCTGTTTGTGTTACGCTGTGCTATTTGTAACCCCAAGGTGAGACATGAGGTAACGCTAAGGAGGAAGACGTTGAAGTGCAGGAGGAGGAGGAGGAGGAGGAGGAGGTGGTGGTGGTGGTGGTGGAAGAAAAAGATGTAGAAAAAGAGGAAGAAGAAGAAGAAGAAAGAAAAATAGGATAAAGAAAAGGAAAAAAAAAGAGAGGAAGACGGAAAGAAAGAAAGATAAAGAAGGAAAAGAGGAGAAAAGAAGAGGAATAGAAAGAAGAAGGAAGAAAGAAAAAGAAAAGAAAACATAATAAAGAGGAAGAAAAGAGCAGAAGGAGGACGAGGAAGAAATACAAGGAAGAAGAACAGAAGGAATAAAAAGGAGGAGGAAAATGAAGAACAGAAGGAAGAAGAATACAAAGAAAAAGAAGTTAATAATAATAATAATAATGATGATGATGATAATGATGATGTACTGAAAGAGTAGAAGACGAAAAAAAAAAACATAGAAAAAGGAGAAAAACGAAGATAAGAAAAACTAAAACGAGAATGATGATAAAGAAAAGGAGACAGAAAAAGAATTTGTGATTTCTTGCCTTTTTTTTATATATATTCATTTAGCTGGTTTTTCTTCTCCATCTCATTATATGTTTACCTGTTCGTGGGTCACCTGTTCACCTTTACTCGTTCGCCTCTTGGTCACGTACCTGTGGAGGGAGATTATGTAATTAGATAAGATTATACACGAGAAGTTATCAGTATTTTTAAAGAAGATTGATTGACGCACGTATAGAAAAAGTGGCTGGTAATTAAACTGTTCGTATTTGTGTATATACTATTTTTTTGAGTCAATAGATGTAAGAAAGAAAAAATATATAAGGTGTACACTGCCTAGACGTGGCGTAGTGGATAAGGTGGTGAGCGTGGGATCGGGCAGACATCCATGGGTAGGTTCGAATCCCACCACGTGCCATCTTGAAACTTTGTCATTTGTCGAGTGGGTTAAAGTTACCTACTCACCATGATACACAGGTTCTGAGTGGAGGTATGATTGCCTGACACCAAAGACGCGCTTGTGTGGTGAAATGGGCCCTTAATATGGGTCCCACTATAGATAAAATTGCCTGGGCCGCTAATAGGTGGAAGTTGGACAGTGCTTCCCATAATAAGCGATATAGACTAATAACACACACACACACAC
This sequence comes from Portunus trituberculatus, assembly GCF_017591435.1. NCBI lineage: Eukaryota > Metazoa > Arthropoda > Malacostraca > Decapoda > Portunidae > Portunus > Portunus trituberculatus. Next base: position 2,513,140 of record NC_059278.1, on the reverse strand, counting down.
ACACACACACACACACACACACACACACACACACACACACCATTACTACAGTGTTTCTCGTTTCCTTCCTTCAATCCTTATATTTTGCTTTAGTAATCTCGTTTTCTCTTTCTCCCTCTTTCATCCTTCTTTTCTCGCATTTTCCTTTGGTCATTATCTCATTTCCTCACCCGTTCTTCTTCCTTCCATTAATCTTTCCTTCTTTTCATCTGCCTTTCATCGCGAAGCTCTCATTATACGCCAACACGTCTGCCAGTATTGCTTTCATCTCTCCTTCCTTGCTCTTCATCTTCTGCCCTCATTCCGTCCTGCATTCCTTCACTTATCTCTTCCTTCCTTCATCTCTTCTTTGTTCTTTATTTTTTCTCCCTTTGTGTCTTTTCCTTCATTAAGTCGTTTTTTTATCTTTGTTTTTATTCCTTTCATCTCTTTCCTTAATTTCGTTGTTCATTCTTTCATTTATCTCTTTTTCTCTTCCTTGCTTTATCCTTTGTTCTTTGTTCTTCATCTTTTCTTCTTCTTTACCTCCTTCCTTTATTAAGTTATTCGTTCTTTCACTTCTTATTTCCTTTTATCTTTTCCTCTCTCTCTCTTCTCTCTCTCTCTTTTTTTTTCTTCCCTTCGTCTTTTCCTCTTATTTTATTACTAATTCCCTCATTCATCTTTTTTTTTATATTTTCCTTTTATTCTATTCTTCATTCTCTTCCTCTTTTCTTCCCTTTTATCTCTTTCCTTTCTTTCATTCTTTTTTTTTCTGTTTTATCTAATTCTATACATAATCCTTTCATTTAAATGTCTTCCTCTTTATTCCTTTCTTCTTTTCCTCTCATTTATTCATCATCCCTTCTCTTTCTTCCGTCAATCCCTTCTATTACTTTCACTCTTCCTCTCCTTTCCCTTCCTTCCTTCCTTCCTTCCCTATCACTAATCTGTCACCCATTTCCTCTTTCTTCCCTCTTCCGTCTTCATGCTCTCCATCTCTCCCTCTTCCTCCATCTGTCCCTCATTTCCTTCACCACCCATCATCATCCTTCCCTCCGTCTCTCTCTCTCTCCCATTCCCTCCCTTTACCTCCCAGTCATTCCTCCCTCCTTCGTCGATCAATCAGACAAGGTTCCATTAATATTACTAATGCATTATTCTCTTTCCTCTCCTTCACTCCCAACGTTTCCCTCCCTATTCTTCCCCTCCCCCCATCCCCGGAACACAAACTCTGGCTGGCGTTTCTCTCTTTCTCGTTTTCTCTCTTTTCTCTCTCTCTCTCTCTCTCTCTCTCTCTCTCTCTCTCTCTCTCTCTCTCTCTCTTTCGTCTTTATCTTTCCTCCTCCTCTTTCTCCTTCTCCTCCTCCTCCTCCTCCTCCTCCTCCTCCTCCTCCTCCTCCTCCTCCTCTCCTTCTCCTCCTTCTCCTCCTCCTTTTCCTTCTCCTTTTCCTTCTCCTATTTTCTCCTTCTCCTTCTCCTTTTCCTTCTCCTCCTTTTCCTCCTCCTCCTCCTTTTCCTCCTCCTCCTTTTCCTCCTCCTCCTTTTCTTCTCCTCTCCTCTCCTTCTCCTTCTCCTTCTCCTTCTCCTTCTCCTTCCTCCTTCTCTTCCTCCTCCTCCTCCTCCTCCTCCTCTTCTTTCCATCCTCTCTACGTCGTCAACACTTGCTCCTCCTCTTCCTCTTTATCCTCTCTCCCCACTTCTTGCCTCTCATTCGCTTCCTTCTCTCTTCTCTTCCTGTCCCTTCCTCTCTACTTGTACTCTTACCCCTCTCCCTTCCTCTCTCCTCCTGTGTCTTTCCTCTCCCTACTCCTCTTCCTCCTCCTTCCTTCTTTCTTCTCTGCCTTTCCTCTCCTCGCCGCAGCCACTAAGACAGCGGAGGGACAACAATGAACTACCAACGCGAGGAACTGAAAGGACTCACTCGGGCTTCCCTTATCTTCTGACGCTGTCCCGTGTGTCCTGACAGCCTGTCGGGGGAGGGAGGAGGGGGAAGGACGAAGGGGCAGGAGGAGGAGCGGCTAAAAGGGCAGTAGAGGGAGATATAGAGTGAGAGAAGGAGGGAAACAAGAGTATGGAGGGTTTACAAGGGCCTAGTATCAAGTCACACACACACACACACACACACACACACACACACACACACACACACACACACACACACACACACACACACACACAATGAAGACAGATGGACCAGGGAAACAGATCCTCCTTAATTCTCTGTGAGGAGAATAACACAACCTGATCGTCTTGTTGCTTCGTTAAGATCAGCTGACTCAAGACGCCGGAGGAGGAGGTGGTGGTGGTGGTGGTGGTGGTGGTGGTGGAGGAGGAGGAGGAAGAGGAGGTAGTATCAGCAAAGGCAAACGAAGAAAGTGGATTAGGATAAGGAAGAAAGAAAGGAAGAAAGGAAAGAAGATAGAGAGTTCTAAGAGGAGGAGGAGGAGGAGGAGGAGGAGGAGGATGGATAGGGAGAAAAAATGAGGGATAAGTTAGAGGAGGTGGCTGAGGAAGAAAAATGGGTCAGTGCAAGAAAAGTGAAGAGTGAAATGGACGGAAAGGAAGAAAAAAAAAGAAAAAAAAGCAAGAAATAAAAAAATATAAAGAATGGCTTAGAGAGAGAGAGAGAGAGAGAGAGAGAGAGAGGTAGAAAATATGAAAATGCAATAAAAGGAACACAACGACTTTAAAATAAATAAATAAATAAATAAATGATATACTGAGATTTAGATGTTGTTTTGTAGAATATGAGGAAAACATTTTGATGAGCAGACTTCAGTTAGCTCGTTAGGGGAAAGAAAGTTCTTGGCTCTAGTTGTTTTTGTTAGTAGTAGTAGTAGTAGTAGTAGTAGTAGTAGTAGTAGTAGAAGTAATGGTGGTAGCAGTAAAGTAATAATAGGAATGGTAGTAGTTGTAGTGGTAGTACTAGTGGTAATGGTAGTTGTAGTAATAGTAGTAGTAATAATAGCAGTAGTAGTGGTAGCAGTGGTAGTGGCAGTGGTGGCAGCAGCAGCAGCAGTGGTGCAGTAATGCAGTAGCAGCAGCCAACAGGTGCAGAAAATGGTGGTGGCAGTGGCAGCAGCAGCAGTGAGTAATATTAGCAGCAGCAGCAAGCAGTGGTAATGCAGAAATGGTGGCAGTAGTAGTAATAGTAGTAGTAGTAGTAGTAGTAACAGGAGCAGCAATAATAGTAGTAATAGTAGTAGTAGTAGTAGTAGTAGTAGTAGTAATAGTAATAGAAATAGTGGTGGTAGTAGAATTAATACCATCATCATCATCATTATCATCATCATCATCATCATCATCATCATCATTACTATTCATCATCATCATGTATATTTCTTCCCTGTTCTTTCTCTTAATTCGTTTTGTTTCACTTTCATCGCTCATTCTACAATTTCCTCACTATTTCTCGTATTTCATCTAGTGAGACAACCATTTTCTTCCTCCACGTACACCGCAATATACTTTTTCCTCCACGTACACCGCAATATACTTTTTCCTCCACGTACACA
>NC_059278.1:2502143-2504643 GCF_017591435.1 Portunus trituberculatus | reverse complement strand
ACTCTTTCCTTCTCTTTTTTTCCTTTTTCTTCCCTTCCTTTTCCAACTTTCCCTTCCTTCCTCTCTCTCTCTCTCTCTCTCTCTCTCTCTCTCTCTCTCTCTCTCTCTCTCTCTCTCTCTCTCTCTCTCTCTCTCTCTCATCCATTTTCCTTTCCTTTTTCCTTTAGTTTCCTTCTCTTTCTCTCCTTTCACGTCCCTAACCTGTCTTTCCAGTCTCGTTTCCTGTGCTTCCCTTCTCTCTCTCTCTCTCTCTCTCTCTCTCTCTCTCTCTCTCTCTCTCTCTCTCTCTCTCTCTCTCTCTCTCTCTCTCTCTCTGGCGGAGTCTGGAGGTGATGGTTGTATGGTAATTATCTCAGTTTACAGCGGCTATAATCTCTTTAAGTACTGCTGTCCAAGACTTATCACTTTAACTAATTACATGCACACACACACACACACACACACACACACACACACATACAAGCGTACATAGGGAAGCGTGTGTGTGTGTGTGTGTGTGTCAGATATTTGTGTTAATGTCTCTAGTTATTTCCTTTGCTTATTTGCTTTTGATCTGTGTTTATGTGTTTTTATTTTTCTTATTCATACATGTGTTCGCCTCTCTCTCTCTCTCTCTCTCTCTCTCTCTCTCTCTCTCTCTCTCTCTCTCTCTCTCTCTCTCTCTCTCTCTCTCTCTCTCTCTGCTGATGAAGATTCTAAATACAGAAAAAGAGAGAGCGAGATAGAAATAGATAGATAAATAGAAAGAGAGAGAGAGAGAGAGAGAGAGAGAGAGAGAGAGAGAGAGAGAGAGAGAAATCATCAGAGAAGCAACACATTAATATTTGTCTGGAATGGAGTGACGGCGATGACTAGACCAGCTGCTGTTGTTTTGAACTTACTACCACTCTCTCTCTCTCTCTCTCTCTCTCTCTCTCTCTCTCTCTCTCTCTCTCTCTCTCTTCCCCTGTCCTCTTTCCCTTCACATTACCTACCAGTCTCTCTTTGTTTTCCTAGTAACTCTCTCTCTCTCTCTCTCTCTCTCTCTCTCTCTCTCTCTCTCTCTCTCTCTCTCTCTCTCTCTCTCTCTAAATACCACTCAGCTCGTAACGCTACACATCAAAAGCCTCGTCTGGTTATTAAACTGTTTATGAACTGAAGACTGACGGCTGACTGCTCTGCTGCGGGACGAAGGAGAGAGAGAGAGAGAGAGAGAGAGAGAGAGAGAGAAGACAGAGACAGAGAGTTCGAAAAATGTGTTTTTTGTATTCTTTTCAATTTTTTTTATTTCTAAAACTAATTTTGTACAATGAGATATGCAATGGATCATCGTGTGTGTGTGTGAGAGAGAGAGAGAGAGAGAGAGAGAGAGAGAGAGAGAGAGAGAGAGAGAGAGAGATTAGTTTTAGTCACGTGCATACTGATTTTACTATTACTACTACTATGAAACTGTGCACGTGAATGAGAGCAAGATTGATCCCCAGAGAGAGAGAGAGAGAGAGAGAGAGAGAGAGAGAGAGAGAGAGAGAGCTATGACACGACACACGCACACGAACGAATATGTAGCGAGTATTGGTAAAAAAAAAAAAGTAATATGTGAAAGATACCAAATAGCTAACTGATTGAAAAAACGAGAGAGAGAGAAACGAACCTAAGGAAAAAGAAAAAAATATACCTCTCACTCTCTCCCTCTCCCTCTCTCCCTCTCCCTCTCCCTGACACACAAACACGTACAGAAACGAAACATGCCTTCAGTTATTCTTTCCGGAAAACAGCAGAGTGAATACAGGCGAGAAAATATAACGAAGGACAGCTTTTTAACGCAGCACACGAGGACACAGCAACAGCAACAGCAACAGCAACAGCAACAGGAGCAGCAACGGGGGTAACAAAGTGCTGTAATGGAGGTGTCAAGTTTCTACCCTCGCCATGGCAATATTAAACTGGACTTTCTTTTTGCCTCCTCCTCTCCCCCCCCCCGTTTTATTTTCCATTTCTCTTTTTTTTTCCTAAGAGGGGAAGAGAGAGAGAGAGAGAGAGAGAGAGAGAGAGAGAGAAGAGGGTGGAGGACGAATAAGAAAAAAAGACTGAACAGATGGATGACAGGAACAAGTGGAGAAAAAGTGAAATATGACAGCTTTTCAGAGAGAGAGAGAGAGAGAGAGAGAGAGAGAGAGAGAGAGAGAGAGACCTACCAAGGATAAAATGTCAAAATAGTAAATGCACATGACACTAAGATGGAGAGATAGTGGCAAGTAAACTATCTCTCTCTCTCTCTCTCTCTCTCTCTCTCTCTCTCTCTCTCTCTCTCTCTCTCTCTCTCTCTCTCTCTCTGTCAGGAATCTTCAGTGTTGGTTTGAATGTTGGCTGAGTAGATGTGGTGAAGTATTGCCTTTCTCTACCACTTAGACGCCTTGCTGGAAACACTTCTAGTTCACGTAATAGAGGAGGAGGAGGAGGAGGAGGAGGAGGAGGAAGAGGAGGAAGAGGAAGAGGAAGAAGAAGAAAAAGAAGAAGAGAA
>NC_059278.1:2492143-2494643 GCF_017591435.1 Portunus trituberculatus | reverse complement strand
GCGGGTGTGCGTCCTAAGGAGTCTCTCACTTGCACCACCAGCCCCATAAAGGAGAGAGAAGAGCGCTGGAACACTCTCTCTCTCACAAATACTTAAAAAAAACACAATTAAAGCGTAACACACGAAACATTTACACAGAGAGAGAGAGAGAGAGAGAGAGAGAGAGAGAGAGAGAGAGCGCATGAAAAATAATGAAGCAACAAGAGCCTGGCGTTGTGGTGTTGTCAAAGAATAGAGCTGGAATCCACACACTTGGTATTCGAAACCCTCACATGAAGCCGAACTGAAACATCCATGGCAGCAAGATTCCGCAATTCAGAGTGTGATGAATAACGGAGAGAACCAAGACGCGCGCTGTGTTGCCAAGGTGTGGTCGAGAGAGAGAGAGAGAGAGAGAGAGAGAGAGAGAGAGAGAGAGAGAGAGCAGACAAACAAAAATATAATAAAAAAATGCGAAACAAAAACTATAACCAGAGAGTGAGTGAGAGAGAGACTGGTACATCCTTGTCAACTGGTGAGCTTTAGGTTTTGTTATCTTTTATGTAGGAGGGCAAAACTGACCATGGACAACAGAAACCATTAAATAAAAGGGTCCACTTCTAGATGTCTTCCAATACTTGCCCGTCCAGCCTCGCGCGGCCTCTCCTCACCTGATAGACAGAAGGACAGAATAAGTAAAGGATGATTTTCTTTTTTATTTGTATAATTGTAAGAGAGAATGATTGGCCAAAGGGTACAAAAAGAATGAAAATAAAGGCCCACTCAGTCACCAGTCCTCTTACAGTGCCGATGGAGTTAGTAAGTTTTTTTTAATTGTAAGGAAGAATGATTGGCCAAAGGGTACAAAAAAAGAATGGAAATAAAGGCCCACTCAGTCACCAGTCCTCTTACAGTGCCGATGGAGTTAGTAAGTTTTTTTTAATTGTAAGGAAGAATGACTGGCCAAAGGGTACAAAAAGAATGAAAATAAAGACCCACTCAGTCACCAGTCCTCTTACAGTGCCGATGGAGTTAGTAAGTTTTTTTTAATTGTAAGAAAGAATGACTGGCCAAAGGATACAAAAAAGAATGGAAATAAAGGCCCACTCAGTCGCCAGTCCTCTTACATTGCCGATGGAGTTAGCCAAAATACAGGGATAAATGTTTTCAGTCAGGGTTAGAAAAATAAGTTATGATACCTTTTATTACGTCATATATATTGATTTTTAGCTTAAGATTTTTTATATTGACAGATTTTTTGTCTTAAGTAAGAGGGTTAAATTAGTCAAGGCAAAATAAAAAAAAAAGGTAAAATAAAAAGGCCCACTGAGATGCTAGTCCACGAACATGGCTGAGAGAGAATTAAACAAAAATAATGGCAAAAAAATATATTGAAATCTTCCTCTTTAGTAATTTCAAGTCATTTCTGTTATTTTGGTTTTTAGAATAGGCATGTGATATTGTTTTCTTTTAATTATGTAAGTCTGTAAAACTAGCCAAGGTTAACATAAACGATAAAATAATACGACCCACAGAGATGCCAGTTCCCGAGCATGGCCGGGAGAGTTAGACACTTTGGTAAAAATGTCTTGAAATCTTTCTCTTTAAAGGAAGGCAGAGGAGGAGGAGGAGGAGGAGGAGGAGGAGGAGGAAGAGGAAAAGGAGGAGGAGGAGGAGGAGGAGGAGGAGGAGGAGGAGGAGGAGGAGGAGGAGGAGGAGGAGGAGGAGGAAAGGAGGAGGAGGAATAGGAGGAGGAGGAGGAGGAGGAGGAGGAGGAGGAGGAGGAGGAGGAGGAGGAGGAGGAGGAAGAAGAAGAAGAGGAAGAGGAGGAAGAGGAGGAGGTGGAGGAGGAGGAGGAGGAAGAGGAGGAGGAGGAGGAGGAGGAGGAGGAGGAGGAGGAGGAGGAGGAGGAGGAGGAGGAGGAGAATTAAGACGCGTTCTATACAGGGTCCAGACTAGGTGGCATTAACCCCTTCAGTACTAGGACGCATTTTTATCTTAAGTTTTGTGCACGATTAGACCATTTTATTTACATTAATGGCCCACGGTTTTCACTATTTTAATCCCCATCATGAGTCTCTGAAGCTGTATAAAATCACCAAATAGTCATGAAAATGAATATGAAAACGCGTCCTGGTACTGAAGGGGTTAATTTTGCAAGGGGACTCTCAAGGGGGCAAGGGGGAAACTATTCAATATTTCCTCAGCAAGTCTCGTTTTCGCATCCACCAGTGAAAACAATATAGGTATTTTTGGGAAAACTAATCTGCTTTCCACCTGTCAGGGAAACAAAGAGGAAAGCTGCCTTGTGTGTGTACTTTGAAGGCTCGTCTGTATGCTATATTGCTATTTGATGTTTTCATTTAATTCTCTCTCTCTCTCTCTCTCTCTCTCTCTCTCTCATGGCCATAATCTGCAACACTACCGCGCATCATCTCCACTCATTTTAGAGGGCTCTAGTTAAAGTGACACGGGTTTTTGAGCGTGTTTCTGTCATTCTAGTGCCATGTTAACAAGATTT
>NC_059278.1:2482143-2484643 GCF_017591435.1 Portunus trituberculatus | reverse complement strand
TATCACTCTATTTTAATTCCTCTTATCTCCATCACCCTCACTCTCCTCATCTTCTCCTTCCTCTTCTCTCCACTTCCTTTCTCCGTCTCTTCTTTTATGTAACCTTTCCACTCATCCATCTTCTTCCCTCAGTCTCCCTCTCTCCCCCTCTTTTCTCTCTCTCTCCTTTCTGTTTCTCCCTTAAGTAAGCTCCCCAGCCTCCCCAGTCCCTCTTGAGTCACTTGTCCTTCCTCCTCTCCCCAGCTCCCCCATGACCACCACTTCCTCACTTTCGCCCCCTGTGACCCATTATCCTGACTTCCCCTTCCAAAAACTCGTCCTCTTCCCTCTCAAAACTGACTCCAGCCTCCCCTCTCTCTCACTCTCCCCTCTGTCGTCCTCTCTCTCGTCTCTCTCCCTCCCCCCTTCTCTCAGTCTCTCTTTCTTTCGCCCCCTCTAAAAGTGACCAATCCTGTCATCGCTTCTTCCATCTTGGCACTGACCCTTGTCTTCTTCCTCCTCCTCCTCCTCCTTCTTCTCCTTCTTCTCCTCCTCCTCCTCCTCTTCTTCTTCCTCTTCTCTTCAGTGTCCCGTTCCTGTCCTTCCCTTTCCTCCATAAGTAACCTACACCTCCCCTCTGTCCTCCTCCTATTCCTCCTCCATCTCCTCCTTCCCTACCTCTCTTCAGTGTCCCATGCCTTCCTTCCTCCCATAAGTAACCCTCCCTTTCCTCCCTGTCCCTCCCTGTCCCTCCTTCCTTGTCCCTCCCTCTCCCTCCTTCCCTCGCCGGTGCCAGATAAGGGAAGGACCGTGGCAATAAAGTAAAAGAAATGTAATATCGAGGCTTTCTTTTACAATATATATATTTTTCCCAGCTCCCTCTCACCCTTCACCAGCCAGCCCTTTCCACCCTCGTTTCCTCCTCCTCTTCCTCCTCTTCCTCTTCTCCCTCTCCCAATGATTTTCCAGCGTGAGTCTAGGTACAGGCACAACAGCGATATAAATGTGCGTTATAAATCCATAAAGCGGGCCGAAGTGTATGATAATAGCCGAATTTACTGGCCCGGTTAGCGAAAATGGAACTTGCCAGCGGCCAATCACAGCCTCTCATAGCCCCGTTACTCTGACCAATCACGGCTTTCATCACCTCATGCATCGCGCCAGTCAAAATGCAGGAAAGGATGGTGACGTCATGAGATTAGGGGGTGAGGTTAGAGAGGTTATTTTACGCCGCTTAGCTCGTTGGTGTCTCTGTGGTGATCTTAGGGAGTGGCAGGTTGTGGTGTCCTGTTCAGTTTTCGTTGGTCAAGTTTGTGGTTAGGTTAGGTTAGGTCATGTGAAGTCAGGTCAGTTCAGGTTAGGTTAGGTTAGGGAAAGTCAGGTCATCTTAAATTAGTTTTGATTAGGTTAAGTTAGGTTAGCTTAAGTTAGGTTATGGTAAGGTATATTAAGTTGCGATGGATTAAGTTACGCAGTTCATTCAGTTTAAGTTTCGTTGATTCAGGTTAGATCAAAAGTTACGTTAGTTCAGGTTAGTTGTTTAGATCAGGTGAGACGTTAGTTCAGGTTAGGTTGAAGCTACATTAGACCTGAACTCTGAAGTGGAGAACCAGTCTGGCAGGGAAGAACAGCCTCGAGGAGTACCCAGTGGCCGCGGGGTGTTGTGTGAGTGAGAGAGAGAGAGAGAGAGAGAGAGAGAGAGAGAGAGAGAGAGATAGATGATGAGAGAAGTGGTGATGATGGTGGTGGAGGTCGAGCAGTGAGCCATCAGAGGACTTCCGGACGTCCCCTGTTCCACTCTTGCCTTTTCCTTGTCAGTCGATCGGTGCTCATTGCTGTGGTGGTGGTGGTGGTGGTGGTGGTGGTGGTGGTGGTGGTGGTGGTGGTGGTGGTGGTGGTGGTGGGAGTGTTGGTAGTGGTGTTAGTAATACTGGTAGTAATGATGGTATTGGTGTTAGTAATGGTGGAGGAGGTCGTGCTGGTGGTGGTGGTGGTGGTAGTGGTGTTAGTAATGGTGATGGCAGTGGTGGTATTGGTGTTAGTAATGGTGGAGAGGTCGTGCTGGTGGTGGTGGTGGTGGTGGTAGCGGTGTTAGTAATGGTGGTGGTGATGATAGTAGTAGTGGTAATGGTGTTAGTAATGGTGGTGGTAATGGTGGTAGTGGTGTTAGTGGTAGTGGTGGTGGTGGTGGTGGTGGTGGTGGTGTTCCCCTCGCTCTGTGCATCGTCCCTGTCCTCCTGTCTGTGCTTCTCTATGGGGATTAAAATTATAAATCTGATAGTTCCCAATAATGTTCCCTTTTACATCTGTCATTACTTTATTCGTTGCCTTTCCTTCCTCCTTTTCGTCCCTTATGAGTGTGTTTGGTCAGTATGAATTAGGTAACCCTTCTATAATGGCCTCTTCCGTGTCCTTCATTGTGTTGTATCTTCCATTTCGTCTCTTATTTTCTCTTTTTGCGTCTGTGTGGCTGGTTAGTAAAGTAATCCTCAGTAATGTTCTTCCGGGGCTTTTTATTATT
>NC_059278.1:2454643-2477143 GCF_017591435.1 Portunus trituberculatus | reverse complement strand
AAAATAGAGGAAAGAGAGGAGACCGACCCTTAGTCACATACAGACTCGCCAAAGAGTACTTGAGAGACTCAGAAGTGTGTGTGTATGTGTGTGTGTGTGTGTGTGTGTGTGTGTGTGTGTGTGTGTGTGTGTGTGTGTGTGTGTGTGTGTGTGTGTGTGTGTGTGTGTGTGCGCGCGCGTTCGTACATGTGTATTTCTGAGTTCATCTGCATTAACACGGAGAAATGTGTCGGCTAATCTTCACACACACACACACACACACACACACACACACACACACACACACACACACACACACACACACACACACAGGTAATTCACTTCCTTCTCACCTGCCTGGTCTAGTTCTCAGGTGTGTTTCATTACAAGCTCACCTGGAAGGAAAGAAAGGAGAGGAATCATTAACACAGTGAGGGCAGGTGAAGGGAGAGGGAAAAAGAGATGCAGGAAGAGATGATAAAAAGAGCACGAAGGCATAAAAGATAATTAGTATGAAAAATATGTACAGAAAACAAAGGAACAAAGAAAAATAACCAGAAGCAAAAAGAAGGAAGGAAGGACTGAAATACGTAATAAAGGAAAGGTATGCAGGAGAGAGAGAGAGAGAGATGTCGTAAGAAATCACATAGAGAAGGGAGAAGGAAATTGATAAAGTAAGGTAAGAAGGAAGTAATTGGGAGTGATTTAGAGTGAAGAAGAAGGAGAGAGGGAAAAAAATAAGGAAGAGCTAATTCATTAAAGGACCTTCCAATATTTTCCCCTCGATACAATTTTTTCCCCTCTCTGTCGCTGTTCCTTTGTTTCCTCCTAATTTCCTGTTGCCCTGTATATGTTTTCCATTAGCGAGTCTTATTTTTATATATACTTCGTTATCCTAAGTCCCCTCGTTCACCTCCCCTCCCCTCTTCCCCTCTTCCCTTCCTCCCCTGCCCTAAAAAGTATCTCATAAAGGGAGAGATGAAGGGACGAACATCTACGGGCTGGACAGCTGGTGTGAGGGAAGAAAGGGGAAGAGAAACAAGAGGAAGGAAGAGGGGAAAGGCGATTGGGAAAGAGGTTAATGTAGTAGTAGTAGTAGTAGTAGTAGTAGTAGTAGTGGTGGTGGTGGTGGTGGTGATGGTGGTGGTGGTTGTAGGGGCAAGAGGATGAAAAGCAGATAGAGGAAAAAATAAACTAAGAAAAAAGAGGATGAGAAGGAGAAAACGAAGTAGTAGGAGGAGGACGAGTAAGAGGAAGAGGAGGAGGAGGAGGACGAGTAAGAGGAAGAGGAGGAGGAGGAGGAGAAGGAGGAGAAAGGAAGAAAAAAAAAGCTTCAAGTGTGCTTTAAAAAGGTTAGTATGCACATGAAGCTTGTACACACACACACACACACACACACACACACACACACACACACACACACACACACACACACACACACACACACACACACGAGTACACGAGGCGGAAGTACACAAACACTCGCTCAATGTCTAAGCACACAGAGAGGCAAGGCTGGGGGAGGGAAGAGGGAGGGAGGGCAGGAGGCTTACAAGGGGCAGGGAGGAGAGGTGGGGGTTTGTGGGAGGCCTAGGGAAAAGGGGGACGGGTGGTGGGCTTGTGGGAAACTGTGGTGATGGGAGTGACATTTTCCGGATGTTGTTTCCCTTTCACCCAGCCACACACACACACACACACACACACACACACACACACACACACACACACACACACACACACACACGTCTCGCGGGAGTTATATACACGAGGACAGAAATAAAAAAAAGTCATATGAATCTCTCTCTCTCTCTCTCTCTCTCTCTCTCTCTCTCTCTCTCTCTCTCTCTCTCTCTCTCTCTCTCTCTCTCTCTCTCTCTCTCTCTCTCTCTCTCTCTCTCTCTCTCTCTCTCTCTCTCTCTCTCTCTCTCTCTCTCGAATAGGCCTACCCTGGGAAAAGTCTCTCCTATGATATTAAGAGACGGAGGAAGATAGATAGAGGAGGAAAATGAGAGAGAGAGAGAGAGAGAGAGAGAGAGAGAGAGAGAGAGAGAGAGAGAGAGAGAGAGATAATGAAAGCGCGTTGCTTCTAATGAATATTTAAGACTCCCTCCGTCCATTCATCATTCCTCTCTCTCTCTCTCTCTCTCTCTCTCTCTCTCTCTCTCTCTCTCTCTCTCTCTCTCTCTCTCTCTCTCCTCTCTGGTGCAGCGAGTGATGTAAAAAGAAGTTATCATGTTATCGGGAGCAACAAACACAAATAAAATACGGAAGGGCGTGAGAGAGAGAGAGAGAGAGAGAGAGAGAGAGAGAAGGGAAAGAAAGGAGAGGTGGAAAGACGCGGTTGGTTACATATTATACATCTCTCCCCTCTTATTTCCCTTTCTCTCTATTTCCTTCTTTTATCCTTCTCTTCCTCTTCCACTGCATCACATCCCCAACCTGCTGTGTTTCCTTTTCTTCCCTTCTTTCCTTCCTCTTTTCGCGTTTCTCTTATTGTCCTTTGCTATTTCTCTGCTTTTTCTTCTCCCCATTTTCTTCTCCCCTCGTCTCTTCATCCTCCTCGTCCTTTCCCTCTTTTCTCCTCTTCGTGCAAATACAGTTTTCATTTACATTTTGTAAGCCATTTATCTTCTTATTAAGTTACAGAGCTATGTTCAATTTGTTTTCCCCTCGCTTTATGTCTCCCCCAATTTCCTCACCTTCTCTGACCCCTCTACCTCCCCTCTCTCTCTCTCTCCCCTTCCACAATCACCCCCAGATTCACTTTAGAACTTCACCTCTCCCCTCTATTCCCTCACCCTCGGTACCTCACTCCCCTCACTCCCCTTACTAGTCACACCCTTGGCAGTTACCTCTGTTGTCCCCTCTGCTACTCTATTCCCACCTGTCTCCCCTCACCTCCTTCCCTTTTTCTCCCTTCCCCTCTCTTTTCCTTGCACGCTCACGTCTCTGGATACAATTACATTTGAGCAGGTAATCCTTTATCCTATCGCGTTCTTTGTTTCCCTTATTCTATCCTGATGTCTGGCTGGTTCTCCTTGTTTCTTGTTCCTCTTCCCTCCTCATAACATTCTGGTTCTTAAGTTTGATTCATTTGATTTTCTACTTTTAGTTTTTCTTCTCCGATTCAGCTGGTTATTTCTCTTTCTGTCCGTGTCTTTCTCTCTGTCTGTGTGTCTTTCTCTGTCTCTATTTTTTGTTTCTCTTTCTGTCTATGTCTCTCTCTCTCTCTCTCTCTCTCTCTCTCTCTCTCTCTCTCTCTCTCTCTCTCTCTCTCTCTCTCTCTCTCTCTCTCTCTCTCTCTCTCTCTCTCAGCACCAACCCTTCATGTTCCGTCATATTACTTCTCCAACTCTCTCCTCAGCATTTCCCTCCTTGTACCTATCTCTCTCTCTCTCTCTCTCTCTCTCTCTCTCTCTCTCTCTCTCTCTCTCTCTCTCTCTCTCTCTCTCTCTCTCTCTCTCTCTCTCTCTCTCTCTCTCTCTCCCTACCACTCAATCATTCATAGCAGTGAGTCGCCACGGGGACATTACCTGTCTCATTAGGCGCTGATAATACCTGTGAGACCTCATATCACACCTAGTGCCTCGCCCCCTAATCCCCCTCCTGACCCAACCACACCCCGAAGCTCCAGTCAGTCAGTGCCACACCCCACCATCACCTCCTCCTCCTCCTCCTCCTCCTCCTCCTCCTCCTCCTCCTACTCTCCTCCCTGCTCGTTTCGCTCCAGTGCGTGAGTTCAGTAATCGAATTCACAGAGTCATGGGTTCGATAGTGCAGTATGCGTGCTTGTGTGTGTGTGTGTGTGTGTGTGTGTGTGTGTGTGTGTGTGTGTGTGTGTGTGTGTGTGTGTGTGTGTGAGTGTGAGAGAGAGAGAGAGAGAGAGAGAGAGAGAGAGAGAGAGAGCTGGGTGAGTGAGTGAGGGGGTGGTATTGAATGACGTGCCGTGTAGCTGGGCGTGAGATAATCCCCTGCATCCCCCGCGTATCACCAGGGCGGCGCGGCGTCACGTCCAGCACACACAGCAAAAATTGTCGAAAAGAACACATCGTGTAGGAATTAATGGCGTTTTGTTTGAGTGTCAGTGTGCGCCGCGGTGTGCGTTGATGAGCGTGGTGTTGGAGCGTGAGCCACGAGGCAGCGGCGGCACTGGCCAACAGCGGCTTGGGGCGCTGGTCGCCGCTGCTCCCTGGCGATCTGGAATAGAAATTCTCCTGACCTTATTGTGTTAATGAATATTTGCATCACATTCCGGTGTCAGTGTCATTGTCAGTCAGGCACTGGATCAACGTCAGTCCGCTCACCCCAGCTCCCCCCTCACCCCTCCACACCTTCACCTCATCAGCGAGGCCAGTGAGCTTACCCAGAGCAGCGCTGCCGCCGCGCCGACGGCCGCCCGACGCCCGCCGCCCTTCACCCCGCCACCCCCGTGTCGACAACCCGTGGACGTGGCCGTGCACTCTCCAACATGAAGTAATTAAAGTCTGGGTCAAAGGTCCCGCCAGCGCAGCGGCTGAGCCACAATGGATCCCGTGCAAAGCTGTGTGGCGGCCGGTGATGGGAGGCTGTCCATCTTGGGTCATCGGAGCGTGTTGTGACTCAACAGCTTCTCCGGCCGCCCGAGGAGAGCAGCGTGCAGGACGCGGGGACTGCTGGACCGGATCTACAATATAAGTACAAGCAGCGGAGGACACGAGCCAGTCCCTGTTTGTCCCTTCCCTCCCGCCCTTCCCCGCCCTGGCCCGTCCCCCGCCCACCATCACTCCCGCGTTATCACAGCATGCTCCCTTTGGCAGCCTGGCGCCCTTGGGAATGCTGGACTCATGGCGCTCCTGCCAGTAAATACAAGATCACCTGTCATTTATCTGGCTGTTCGAAACGAATAGAAAATAGAGAGAGAGAGAGAGAGAGAGAGAGAGAGAGAGAGAGAGAGAGATCCTCCATCCTCTCTTTCCCTCCAATCCTCCTCCTCTGCAGCGAGGCGAGGCAGAGGAGGCAGTGAGGCAGCTCTCTCGAGGCAAAATAAGGGGCCCGAGGCAGCCTGTGAGCCGCTGGTCACACTCAAGGCGGCAGGTTTGTGAGGATAATGAACACTTCCGCCTCCCTCCACGCCTTTCACGGCCCACACTTGTAATGGAAGGTGATTGTAGGCGAGGAGTGGCTCTTGACCGCGCGCCGTGCCCTGCCCCTCCACCCACGCCAGTTCATAACTCTCCCTATACCTATCTATACCACCTCCATCACCTGTTATACCCTTACATAAGAATTAATACTCCCCTGTCTATCTGTCTATATCTCTCCCACTCTAGCTACACCCCTTCCACGTTATACCCCTCCCTATATCTATCCATACCACCACAAACACCTGTTATTCTGCCCTGTATAGCTGTATCCCTCCCACACCAGCCTATACCTCTCCCACTCCAGACTACACCTCCCACATCAGCTTAAACTATCCCCTCCACACAACACAAAAAAAACCCACCTTACCTGCCCTCCCATAGCACTTTAAACACCCTCCCATCCACAAATATCCCCCCCAAAAAAATCTCGCCAACACTAACATGTATTCATCCTACATCAATCTGAACTATCTCCGCCTGTGTTCCTCTTTCCCCCTCTCATCCCACGTAGGAGAGGTAGAAAAAGCGCTGTAGTCCCTTGCCGCCTCCCACGCTCGAATATCAAATCCCATATATACATAATTAACGAAGAGCGTCTCCCACTCGGCTCAAGTATCATCGATCGAGAGACGAGGAAGAGATCGAGACCGTGTGTACGTATATCTTCTGGCGTCGAGTGAAAAGGGGAATAGAGGTATGGAAAATAATGGAGTAAATGGAGGAAAGATGGTAAAAAGGAGAGGGAATGTTTAAGGAGATAAAAAAAAAGGAGAGGAGTTAACGAAGATGGGAAGGAGAAAAAGGAGGAGGAAGAGGAGGAGGAGGAGAGGGAAGTCTCAGAAAGCAGGTATGTTAGTGACGTTGTTTGGTTGTAAGAAAGTTCAGGTCAAGGAGAAGTCTTAGAAGAGAGAGAGAGAGAGAGAGAGAGAGAGAGAGAGAGAGAGAGAGAGAGAGAGAGAGATTCGTGAAAGCTTCTGTGATGGGGAGAGAAAAAATAGATAAAGAGTATAGGACAGGGAAATAAGAAATGAAAGTAGATGTGTTTGTTTGTGTGTGTGTGTGTGTGTGTGTGTGTGTGTGTGTGTGTGTGTGTGTGTGTGTGTGTGTGTGTGTGTGTGTGTGTGTGTGTGTGTGTTTAAGTGGGTTTGCTTTGGGTTTAGAATGGGATGTACATAAAAGGGCGATGAAAAATGTGAATAAACAATTAATAATGTATTAAACTGTTGAATGAAAGACAAACTGGCTGCTTTTTTTATGTATAATGAATGAACGAGTGTGTGTGTGTGTGTGTGTGTGTGTGTGTGTGTGTGTGTGTGTGTGTGTGTGTGTGTGTGTGTGTGTGTGTGGATTAATAAGACTACGATCGGTTAACTCAAAATGGCAAAAAAAAAAAAATACAAAAGTGAAGGGAATTATTCATGCATGTTGTTTTATATTCAAGTTCTGATAGAAAAAAAAAAGTGGGAAAAAAAACGGAACGGGAACAAATATTCAAATTGAGTTTTCCCTTAAAAAATAAACATGAGAGGAAAAACTGGAGGAAAATATTCATAGTTCAGTTTTGGATCAGTATTGAACACTGTAAATATTTATGCATTGGTGAAAGAAACCATTTAATTCATACTTGTTCATAGTCATTCATATTCACACTCACTTCATTCATTCGTTTTTGCATTCTTTCTTACACACACACACACACACACACACACACACACACACACACACACACACACACACACACACACACACACACACACACACACACACACACACACACACACACACACACACACACATTTTCTTTGCATTTTACGAGTACTATTCTTCCCACATGCTGGAATTTTTGTCCCGTACGCTAACATTTTCTTTGCATATTTTCTTGAACTCGTGTATTTTCCTTTCACAGAGACGAGGGTTTGAGTGGCCTGCGGTGCGCTCGTCTGACACGCGGGGGAGGGTCGAGAAATGTATGGCTGTGACTTGGAACGAGACAAGCGCGTTGCATTTTTACCTGTGACGCTTCCTGTGGCTTTGACGTGACAGGTAAGCTAGAAACAAGAATCACGTAGCAAGATAGTGTGAAGTTAGTGATTGAGTGAATAAGTTAGGTGTTTATTGGGGAATGGATGTGTGTAGTCTTAAAGCAAAACAGTACTCTTTTCACCTCTTTTATATAACAGGTGAGCTAAAAATAAGAATCACGTAGCAAGATAGTGTGAAGTTAGTGATTGAGTGAATAAGTTAGGTGTTTATTGGTGAATGGATGTGTGTAGTCTTAAAGCAAAACGGTATATACTCTTTTCCAGCTCTTTTATGTGACAGGTGAGCTAGAAACAAGAATCACATCTAGAAAGTGTGAAGTTAGAGGTGAAGTAAATAAGATGAAAAATATTGATAAATGTATGTGTGTAGCCTAGAAAAAAAAAAACAGTACCCTTTTTTCACCTTTTATGTGAGAGTTAAGTATGAAAAAGGAATCATATGTAGAAAGGCAGTGTGAAATAAGAGATGAAGTGAATGAGTTAGCAGGGGCTTTATTGGTGAATGTATGTGTGAAGCCTTCAAACAAAAGAGTATATACTTCTTTCATCTCTTTTTTGTAACAAGTAAGAAAACAACTTGTATACAAAAAAAACAGTGAAATTACAGAAAGGAGATGAAGTGAATAAGTTAGCAGGGGACTATTGGTGAATTTTAGTGCCTCAACCAAACCAGTGCTTTTCATCTCTTCCACGTGACAGGTAAGCAAATAACAGGAATCATGTATGCAAAAACAGTGTGAAATTACAGATAGGAGATGAAGTGAACAAGTTAGCAGGGGACTATTGGTGAATCTTAGTAGTCTGGAACCAAACCAGTGTCTTTTTCATTTATTTTATGTGACAGGTAAGCAAATAACAGGAAATTACAGACAAGAGATGAAGTGAATAAGTTAGTAAGTGACTATTGGTGAATATTAGTAACCTTGCATCAAACCAGTGTCTCTAATTCATCTGCTTCACGTGACAGGTAAACAAAAAAGAAGGATCAAGTAAAAAAAGAAGAATCAAGTAATTTTTTTTATGTTATATGCATTGATAGACAACGAGTGTGAAATTACAGACAAGAGAATAAGTAAACAGGGGACTATTGGAGAATTTTAGCAGTCTTGAGTGCCTTTTTTGTCTCTTTTACGTGACAAATAGGAAAGAAAAAGGAATTAGAAACTAAGGTATCTTCCCTACTGTACGCTTCAATGCTAAACGAAACTTGAATGCAGTGAGAACAATGATATAACGAATACACTAATGAAACCCGCTTTGTTTAGTGTATCGCCTCTTTTTCTCCCCTCTATTTATTCATTAACGGCAAGGCAGACGAGCTAAAATATGCAAAACAAGTGTAAAAAGGGGAAAAACTTACTTAATTACTGTTCTTGAAATTAAGTTAAAGAAAAAAAAATGAAGTTCTAATCGGATTGAACGAGTTGCGTAGTTCTGGAGGCGTCTTAATGTTGTTAGAGTGGAGCAAAGGAAGGAAAACAGTCTTGCCATTTTAGGAGGAAGTGTCGATAGCTTTGATTCCCCATTAGGTCTGCGTGTGTTTGTATTGTTTGTATTGCATGTGTCTGTATTGTTTTTTTACCTTATGTCAGTTGGGAGGTGGAAAATTTTACGCCTAGTGTTCAGAAAAAGTGTTATTTCTGGAGTGGATGAAAAGTTTTATTTGTTTTCAGGATTTACTATTTTTTTTTTATCGTATTTTTTCACCATTTTTTATTAGTTTGCTGTTATTTTTTTTTCTCTTATCTATTTTTTTCATTTTTTCTCCTTTTCTTTACATTTTTTATCTTTTACTATTTGTTTTCTTTTATCTTCTAATTTTTCATATTATTTTTTACTTTTCTATTATTCTATTTTCCTTCTTTTTCCCTTGTACAAATTGTTATTTCGTCATTCTCTCTCCGTGTTATTTTTCCCCCATTGTATAATTCCCCTTACACTTTCCTTTTTTTTTCTCTTCTCTACTCTACACTTCCCCATCCCCCCTTCATTTTATTTTTTCCCCTCTATATAATTCCCCATCATATTATTTTTTTCTTCCCACTATAATTCCCCTTCATGTTATATTTTTTCCCCAAACTGTACGATTCCCCTTACACTTTTTTTTTCTTTCCCCTCTCCTACTCTACACTTTCCCATCCTCTCTTCATGTTATTTTTTTCCTCATCCCCTCTTTATATTTTTTTCCTCTCTCCACTGTATAATTCCCCTTACACTTTCTTTTTCCCCTCTCCTTCTCTACACTTTGCCATAATGTATCACTTCATCCTTTTGTTTCATCCCTTTTTCCCCTCGCATCCTTGTATCCTCCCTCTTTGAACCGTGTACTTTTCCCCTTTTTCCTTCACATTTTTACCTCCATCCCTCCATAGATTTTCCCTCGCTTTATCTCCCTTCCTCCAGCCCCCTTGTCCCTCCCTCCCCTAATGCCCCAGGTCCTCCCAGCTTGCCTTAGACAGACCATTAATTTAACAGGTAATGAACAAGGTTACTCGCACAGGGGGATTTGCCTTAATATCGTCACCCTCCTGGCTCTCCCTGGCTCTCTTTGGCTCTCCCCAGCACGCCCTTGGGAGCGGACACACACAGAGGGAGAGGGAGAGGGGAGAGGTGATGAGAAGGTGGATACAAGGGACAGGAAGTAATATATATGGGAGTTTAATATGATAAGAGGTCGTAAAGGGAGTTATTGGTATAGAATATATGGGTGGAAGGTGCTAAAGGTGGAGGTATATTGTGGTGGTGGTGGTGGTGGTGGTGGTGGTGGTGGTGGTGGCGTGTGTGGAAGGAAAGTGATGGAGTGTTGTAGGAGGAAATATTTTAAGCTTGTATCCTTCCCTCCTCCCGCCCCCTCCAGTCTCTCTCTCTCTCTCTCTCTCTCTCTCTCTCTCTCTCTCTCTCTCTCTCTCTCTCTCTCTCTCTCTCTCTCTCTCGCTGCCGTTAAAAGAGAGGTTGCCTGGAAAATATCATCAAGAAATCGCCAGAGAAATTTTTCAAACTTATCTTTATTCTGAGCAAACTCGGCACGGATTTCCTCACGTCACACGCACCTCTCTCTCTCTCTCTCTCTCTCTCTCTCTCTCTCTCTCTCTCTCTCTCTCTGACGGTATATGTGTTAAGGATATTTGTTATAGACCAAATAATGTCATGCCCTACGGTGAGAGAGAGCGCGCGCTTCCTCACAATACTCTCTCTCTCTCTCTCTCTCTCTCTCTCTCTCTCTCTCTCTCTCTCTCTCTCTCTCTCTCTCTCTCTCTCTCTCTCTCTCTCTCTCTCTCTCTCTCTCTCTCTCTAACGCCACGACCACTGAGAGGATCCCTCGGATTGCAGAGTGCTTGGAGGAGGAGGAAGGAGAAGGAGGAGGAGGAGGAAGAAGGAGGAGGAGGAGGAGGAGGAGGAGGAGGAGGAGGAGGAGGAGGAGGAGGAGGAGGAGGAGGAGGAGGTAAGAATAGGAAGCGGAAATGGAAGTTTGGTTGTCATGGGAACCTTCAAAATACCATGAGAGAGAGAGAGAGAGAGAGAGAGAGAGAGAGAGAGAGAGAGAATTAGAGGTCTGAATACAAGGGATTACAGCCCCCCATATATAATGGTTTGTCACCCCCTTCACGTGCCCCCTTCAGGATTATGTAGGTTACTCTGGTGAGGGGAGGAGAGGGGGAGGGGGAAGAGGGAAGAGGCAGAGGGGAGAGAGAGAGAGAGAGAGGGGGAAGATTTCAGAAGCTCAGAATGAAAGGGGGCGTTCGGTATTTAAAGGAAACTGTGTGGAAGAGAAGGATGGTGATAATTACCTCTGTGGTGGTGGTGGTGGTGGTGGTGGTGGTGGTGGTGAGTGATAATGGTGATGGTGGTGGTTGTGTTTGTGGTGGTGTTGGTGGTTAAATATAAGTCCAGTCTCTCTCTCTCTCTCTCTCTCTCTCTCTCTCTCTCTCTCTCTCTCTCTTATTCTCCCATCTCTCTCTCTCTTCTTCCTTTCTTCCTTCTTTCTTTCGTTCTCTCTCTCTCTCTCTCTCTCTCTCTCTCTCTCTCTCTCTCTCTCTCTCTCTCTCTCTCTCTCTCTCTCTCTCTCTCTCTCTCTCTCTCTCTCTCTCTCTCTCTCTCTCTCTCTCTCTCTCTCTCTCTCTCTCTCTCTCTCTCTCTCTCTCTCTCTCTCTCTCTCTCTCTCTCTCTCTCTTTGTCCCTCGCTGGCGATTGAAGGCACGGACGAAAGGATGAAAAATAGACCCTTTCTTAAATAAAATTATAGTGATTACGAATTCTCTCTCTCTCTCTCTCTCTCTCTCTCTCTCTCTCTCTCTCTCTCTCTCTCTCTCTCTCTCTCTCTCTCTCTCTCTCTCTCTCTCTCTCTCTCTCTCTCTCTCTCTCTCTCTCTCTCTCTCTCTCTCTCTCTCTCTCTCTCTCTCTCTCTCTCTCTCTCTCTCTCTCTCTCTCTCTCTCTCTCTCTCTCTCTCTCTCTCTCTCTCTCTTGGGCCATACTTTCCGTTAATATCTTGTCATAATTTTTAGTGTATTTTATTTCATATTTATTTCCTTGTTGCATTTATTTGTTTGTGTGTGTGTGTGTGCGTTCAGTTTCCCGTTTAGATATTGCGCCATTAATTTCCTCTGCATACGTGCGTGCCTTGCTTTTCAATTTTCAACGCTTTGTTTTTTTTTTTCTTCTTTCTCCTATATTTTTCTTCCCCTTTTCGTTTCATTCCCCTTCGGTATTCCAGTATATATTTTTTCCTTATCTTCTTTCCCCTCTGGTCCTCTTAATCTCTTGCCTTTTCTCCCATATCCTCTTGTACCAATTTTCCTCTTAATTCGCTCCTTCTTTCCTCTCCTCACTCATTTGAATACGCCAAATCCTCCACTAAGAAAGATTTCCATCGCTTTTCCATTAGTTTGATGCCCGCGGTGACGCTATTCCCGCTCGCGAGATCCATTTTTTCACACTTTTATTGTTTGAAGCATTGACTAACCTAACCTAACCTAACCTAACTTAACCTGATATAACCTAACCTAACCTAACCTAACCTAACCTCACCTCACCATATCTACACTTAACCTAACCTAACCTAACCTTCATTTAACCTCACCTCACCTCGCCTCCCTTCCCTCCCGTCACCTCACCTAACCTAACCTAGCGTAACTCAACCCAACCCAATCCAATTCAACCTTATCTAACCTAATCTAACCAAACCAAACCTAACCCAACCCAACCCAATCTAACCCAGCTTAACCTTTATAACATAACCTAACCTAATTTATCTTATATGTGTGTTATATTATGGTGGTGGTGGTGGTGGTGGTGGTGTTGGTGGTGTTGGTATTATAGAGGTGTTGTGTAAATATAAGCGAATATATCTGCTGTTCAGGTACATTAGTGAAGAGAAGTGAATAGAACACAACGATAAAACATTAAAAGGTTAAAAAAAGAAGAAAAAATGAGGTCACAGTGTAAATTTGTGACCCCCAGAGAGAGAGAGAGAGAGAGAGAGAGAGAGAGAGAGAGAGAGAGAGAGAGAGATATACATTAGACAGACAAATAGAGACAGAGTAGGACATTCAGACATACACCTTTACTCACTCCGCTAATTCACTCCCTCGGTACACTTTCACTACTCCTCTTAACACACACACACACACACACACACACACACACACACACACACACACACACACACACACACACACACACACACACACATACACCACAGATACAGTTTCTTTGGTTTTCTGCATTCATCTCTCTCTCTCTCTCTCTCTCTCTCTCTCTCTCTCTCTCTCTCTCTCTCTCTCTCTCTCTCTCTCTCTCTCTCTCTCTCTCTCTCTCTCTCTCTAAAATCCAACCCGAGCGTGACTTCATTTTCACTCCCCGTCAACAAGACTATTGAAAGTGAGGTCCTCTCTCTCTCTCTCTCTCTCTCTCTCTCTCTCTCTCTCTCTCTCTCTCTCTCTCTCTCTCTCTCTCTCTCTCTCTCTCTCTCTCTCTCTCTCTCTCTCTCTCTCTCTCTCTCTCTCTCTCTCTCTCTCTCTCTCTCTCTCTCTCTCTCTCTCTCTCTCTCTCTCTCTCTCTCTCTCTCTCTCTCTCTCTCTCTCTCTCTCTCTCTCTCTCTCTCTCTCTCTCTCTCTCTCTCTCTCTCTCTCTCTCTCTCTCTCTCTCTCTCTCTCTCTCTCTCTCTCTCTCTCTCTCTCTCTCTCTCTCTCTCTTTCTCTGCTCTCTCTCTCTCTCTCTCTCTCTCTCTCTCTCTCTCTCTCTCTCTCTCTCTCTCTCTCTCTCTCTCTCTCTCTCTCTCATCCATCTATCAGTCGTCCTCACTTACAGAGAGAGAGAGAGAGAGAGAGAGAGAGAAGAGAGAAGAAGAGAAGAAGGAAACTGACTCTCTCTTTAGCCACCTCCATCAAGGGATTCACAGGAGGCGCCACTGCCATTAGACAACCGATGCTCTGCTGTGTTTAAGCTTGTTGTCTCGATCCCCTAGTTAGCAGAAGGACCAGGAGGAGGAGGAGGAGGAGGAGGAGGAGGAGGAGGAGGAGGAGGAGGAGGAGGAGGAGGAGGAGGAGGAGGAAATAGCTTGACTGGTAATCGTTAGAAAGGGGGAAGAACAGAAGAAGGGAATAATTGTTCAGTTGCAAGGTTTCTCGAGGGTGTTTTGAGAGAAGTAAATAGAGGAATAAGGAAGGAGGAGGAGGAGGAGGAGGAGGAGGAGGAGGAGGAGGAGGAGGAGGAGGAGGAGGAGGAGGAGGAAGGAAGAAAGGAAGGGTTTAGGGTATTTGATGCTAATGGTAGTAAGCGAACGAAGGAGGAAAGGCAATGTGTGTAAAGATCGTCCTATTTTTTTTTTCTTTTTTTTTCATTTTTAAAAGGTGGATTTCTCGTTATATTGCGTTTTTTTTTGTGTGTGTGTGTTATAACGTTGATTTTGCTTTACTCTCTCTCTCTCTCTCTCTCTCTCTCTCTCTCTCTCTCTCTCTCTCTCTCTCTCTCTCTCTCTCTCTCTCTCTCTCTCTCTCTCTCTCTCTGTGTGTGTGTGTGTGTGTCTGTGTCTGTCTGCCTACCTATCTGTCTGTCTGTCTCTCTCTCTCTCTCTCTCTCTCTCTCTCTCTCTCTCTCTCTCTCTCTCTCTCTCTCTCTAGAAAAAAAAATTCATTCCCGTTTTTTTCTGTGCTAATTACAAGGCTGAGTCCATTTTCTTTGACGGGGAGACTCAAAAAATGGTGGATGGGAGCTCACTTGATATTCATTAAAGGCGTTTTTTTCCCCTTTTTGGACGTGGTTCGTCAGCTTTCTGTAAGATTTTCTCCTCCTCACTCTTCTTTTTTTTTTCATGTATTTTTCATTATTATTTTTCCTGCCCTCACCCTGTCCCCCGTTTTCTTTGTATAGAGGGAAGGTGAGACTGAAGGGACACAAAACTGTAATTTAAACTTTGAAAATCATTATGACGTTTTATTTTTCTCCTTTCTTTATTTTTCCTTCTTATTTTCTCCTTTATTTCCTTATTTTTTCTTTTTTTCCCCCTCATTCCTTGTTTCCTTCCTTTATTCCTGTTCTCGTCTTTCATTCATTCTTGTCTTCATCTTTTACCTTCTTTTCTGCCTTGTCATCCTTTCCACTTGTTCTCTTTTTCTTATTTATCATCTCTTTATCTTTTTAATTTTTTTTTTTTCGTTTTTTCTTCTATTCATTCATTTCTCCTTTCGTCTATTCAGTTTCCTTATTTTTCTTCTTTTATTTTCTTCTCTCCTTTCATTCTTCATCGGTTTATTTTCTTTTTTCTCCTTTTTCTTCTACTCCTTCGTTTCTCTTTCTTTCTTTAATTTGTTCGTTCTCTTGCCTTATCTTCCTCTCTATATTTCATTCCTAACCTATTTCTCTCTCTCTCTCTCTCTCTCTCTCTCTCTCTCTCTCTCTCTCTCTCTCTCTCTCTCTCTCTCTCTCTCTCTCTCTCTCTCTCTCTCTCTCTCTCTCTCTCTCTCTCTCTGGCGTCCTCATCTCCTTTCATTCTTCTTTATTCCTCTTCTTCCTTATTTTTCTCTCCTACGCCTTTCTTTGCTCTGAATCTCTATCACTTTCCCTCTCCTTACTAAATTACTTTCCTATTTTTCATCTCTCTCTTTATTCCGTTCCTTCATTCTCATCTTCATCTTCTCTCTTTGTTGTCTTTACGTCCATTATTTTCTCTTTTTTTTTTATCCCATGTCGCCTTTTCATCATAATCTCTTCATTTCCTTATTCTTGTCTCTTTTTATTTACATTCCTTCTATTCCTTCTTGTCTCTTATTCACTTTTTTTTTCATTTTTTTTATTCCCATTTCTCTTCTTTTTCTCGTCTCTTCTTTTGCCTTCTTCCCTTCTTTCTTTTCTCTTCCTTCTTATTCCTTTTTTCCTTCTCTTCTTCTTCCTTTTGACTTTCTTCTTTTCCCTCTTGTTCCCCTCTTCCCTTCTTTCATTGTTCTTCTTTTTGTCTTCCTTTTCATCTCCTCCTCTTCCTCTCTTTCCTTCTTCATTTTGCTTTCCTTTTCTCATCTCTCATCTTCTCCTCTTTCTCTCTTTCTTCTGTCATCTTTTCCCGTCCCTCTTCCCATCTTCCTTTCTTCTTTCAGTCCCTCTTCCATCCCTCCTCTTCCTCTCTTCCCTTTGCCTCCCCTTCCTATTCCTCCTCTTCCCCTCTTCCTTACATACTTCTGCCTCCCATCCTTCTCCTTCCCCTCTTCCTTTCTTTCTTATTCCTCCTCTTCCATCCTTAATCTTCCACACTTCCCCTTGCCTCCTTTCCTATCCCTCCTCTTCCCCTCTACCTTTCTTCCTTCTGTCTTTGTTCCCATCCTTCTTCTTCCCCCTTTTCCCCCTCTTCCCTTGTTCCCTTTGCCTTCCTTCCCATCCCTCCTCTTCCCTTCCTCCTTTTGCCTTCCGTCTCTCATCTCTACTTTTCTGTTGTTTCCCATACGCTTCATCCAGCTCGCCCCAAAGGAGATTACCCCCACCTCTATTTATGTTCATTAATTACACCTGCCGAATAGGAACGCTTGGGAGGGAGGAGGGGGGGAAGGGTTGGAGGGAGTGAAGAAAGGTGGGGTGGTGTGGAAGAGAAATTGAAAGACTAGTGTTGATGTGTTTTGCAATGTGTGTGTCTTTTTTTCTACACGCACGCACGCACGCACATATACACGCACACACACACACACACACACACACACACACACACACACACACACACACTCATAATTTTTCACACTTCTATCTTCCATTTTCTCCTCCTATATATTTTTCTTCCTTCCTTCCTTCTTCTTCCTTCCTTCCTTCCCATCCATCCATCCATTTTTTCTCCCTCTTTCTCCTCCTCCTCCCATCTTTTCCTCCCTTCATTCCTCCATCCATTCATCTATTATCTCTCTCTCCCTCTCCTCTCTCATTTTTCCTCCTTCCATTCCAACATATTTTTTCATCCCTCCTTCCTTTCTTCCCTCCCTCCTATGTATCATCACTCCCTCTCCTCCCTCCTCCCCCCCTTTTTTTCCTCCCTCCATCCCTCCATCCATCCCTCCAACCAATGGTAATATTTCGAGATTATACGAAGCTTTAATTATCTGGCTGTCCGAAGCTCCGGAACTTGAACTGAACCGAACTGAACTGGTAACCGAACCTTCCAATTGGCATTTCCATCCTAGCGGGGGAGTGTAGGAGGAGGAAGGAGAGAGAGAATGGAGGAAAGGAAGGAAGGAGGAAGGCCTGAATAATGGTATGTAAATGGGATTAATTTTGTGAATCTGCTACGTAACGACGGTCCTGGAAACGGGAGAGGGGAAGAGAGAGGTACAGAAAGGGGAAATAAGGGGAAAGGAAACACGACGTGGTACTGAGAGGGGAAAAAAAGAAGGCACGCTAGTTTTTTTTCTTTTTCTCTCTTTTTCCTACTTTGAGTCTCATTTTGTCGCATTTCCTTATTTGTTTACCAGTTGGTGTGTTTATCAGCGGCGATATTAATCCGGCTTGCTGTTCCCTTCCTTGTTCGTGCTCCCCTCTTCTTGTTCCTTCCACCTATCTTCCTCCCCTCTTTCTCCCCTTCTTCTGTAAGCACACCCCATAACTTTCTCTTTTTTTTATTCCTTCCTCTGCTTCTCCCCTCCTGTAAAATTATTCTTTCCACCCCTTGCCGCCTCTTACACACACACACACACACACACACACACGAGCAGACGTACTCTCTCTCTCTCTCTCTCTCTCTCTCTCTCTCTCTCTCTCTCTCTCTCTCTCTCTCTCTCTCTCTCTCTCTCTCTCTCTCTCTCTCTCTCTCTCTCTCTCTCTCTCTAAAGGATAGTAAATTTAGTATATTCTGCATTTCATCCATGAATAAAATAAGAGTTACATGCGCGCCTACACTCACACACACTCTTCACAGTAACTGATGAAAGGCAAAGAGAAAACTGAATGAGAGAGAGAGAGAGAGAGAGAGAGAGAGAGAAGGTCAATTAGCTAGAAGTCGTGGCGAATAGAGGAAGAGGAGAGGAAGGTGAGAAAGAAGCAAGGAAAGTGAAGAAATGTGCACAGAAAAAGTGAATGTATGAAGAGAGAGAGAGAGAGAGAGAGAGAGAGAGAGAGAGAGAGAGAGAGAGAGAGAGAGAGAGAGAGAGAGAGATACCCTTTGGTTATAAACTGAAATTGGTACCAATATGTATTTTTTCCCTCCAGAACTTATGAGATGCTTGTTTTCTGCAATGTGGAGGAAAGGAGGAGGAGGAGGAGGAGGAGGAGGAGGAGGAGGAGGAGGAGGGAAAGAAGGAGAGAAGGAAGGAGGAAAGAAGAGACAGAGTGGAAAATGTAACGAAAGAAAGCGACGCTACGAAAATCTGGAGGAAGAAGAGAAGACAAGAAATGAACGAATGAAAATAAAGAAAAATAAATAAAACCTGGAATGCTTAAAAAGGAAAAAAAAAGTGGACTGTCAAAAGAAACGAAATAAAAAAAAATCACATCTGACCACACACACACACACACACACACACACACACACACACACACACACACACACACACACACACACACACACACACACACACACACACACACACACACACACACACAGATCTGGTGAGGGAATACGTGTGGCTTATAAAAGACCCCTCGGTGTTTCCCCTTTCCTTGTGCCTCTGCCCTTCCCCAGCCCTTGTCGCCGCCTCGCCTCGTCCCTCGCCCTTCTTGCGTCACCAGGGAGAGCGCGAGCTGGTGTGAAGTCACTCGAAAACAGGAAGCGTGAATTCAATTAATGCTACAACAAAATTCATGAGTTCTCTGTCTGTATGTGTGCATGTGTGTGTGTCACTGTTTGATCTGCTGCAGTCTCTGATGAGACAGCCAGACGTTACCCTACGGAACGAGCTCAGAGCTCATTATTTCCGATCTTCGGATAGGCCTGAGACCAGGCACACACCACACACCGGGACAACAAGGTCACAACTCCTCGATTTACATCCCGTACCTACTCACTGCTAGGTGAACAGGAGCTACACGTGAAAGGAGACACACCCAAATATCTCCATCCGGCTGGGGAATCGAACCCCGGTCGTCTGGCTTGTGAAGCCAGCTGTGTAATCACTGAGCTACCGTGCTATAGTCTTGTGTGTGTGTGTGTGTGTGTGTGTGTGTGTGTGTGTGTGTGTGTGTGTGTGTGTGTGTGTGTGTGTGTGTCCGTCCTATAGTCTTACAGTATAAAAGAAATATAAAAATAAACAGATTAATAGCAGAGTTTGAAGTATACTGATAAATTATTCACACGAGAGAGAATACGAGATGATTAAATACAAAATTCTGGTGTAAAATGTGCTGTTTTCTTTTATTACACAGAGCAGTTGACTCCACAAATATTTTAGTTACTCCTTTCATGACCCTGGGAGCGGCGCGTTTTCTATTCCTGTCCAGTGGGGGGTTGGTGGCGGCTGGCTGTTGGTGGCTGGGGAGGGAAGAGGGGAAGAGGGGAGAAATTGTGGCCCTAATATTGTGCTTTCCAAAGTTAATAATAAAGAAAAGTTATCCTTGCAAGCAGTTTTTGGGGCACACTATTAAATATGACGCGGTCGCTGCTGGGACGCTGGTCATAAATTCCTTTGTAAAATATATAGACTTGGTAGTGAAGGTTAATTTTCTGATACCTACTGTTTCTCTGTGTGTGTGGGTGGGTGTGTGGGTGGGTGGGTGGGTGGGTGGATGGGTATAGTTTGCACATGAAAGGTACAATGCAGTGTTTTCATTTTTGCTTTTGTTGGTAGAAGAGCTAGAGAGAGAGAGAGAGAGAGAGAGAGAGAGTAGTGGTTTAATGACACGAAGGGGAGCAAGAGAACAGGAAAGAGGAAAACTGGCAAGGCTAATATATTGATAAAGCTCCACATTGCTAGAGGGGAAGGAACTGATGCATCAATACTTACACACACACACACACACACACACACACACACACACACACACACACACACACACACACACATACATTCATACATGCATACAAAACCCTTTATTGATTTATTACAATATTGCATCACGTGTAAATGAATTGAAAGCGAGGAAAGTAGTCATTTATCTCTGGCCTTGCATGGTGTACAGGCGGAGGGGATGCGTGGAAACTAATTACTTTGCTCTACAGTACACCTAGTAACGCGATACATGTAATTTTAATGGTGCAAATGGTCTCTTGCTGTGTTTATCTATATTTTTTCTCTTTTTTCAGCTTTTAACTTATTTTTTTGCCTTCTTATATTATTTTTCTTCTTTAATGGATCAAATGGTTTCTCTCTTTTCTCTATCTTTTTTTTCTTTTCTCTCTACTTTCTTGGCTCTTTTTTATTTTTTTCAGCTTTTAACTAATTTTTTTGCCTTTTTATATTATTTTTCTTCTTTAATGGATCAAATGGTTTCTCTCTTTCTTTCTCTATCTTTTTCTTTTTCTTTCTCTGCTTCTTGATTTTTTTTTTTTTTTTTTTGCTTTTAACATTTTTTTAAGTCTTTTTATGTTACTTTTCTTCTTTGCATGAAATTTTAATCTTTTTATATATTATTTTTCTTTTTGATGTGTAGTTTTAATGGAACAAATGGTCTCTCTCTGTGTCTCTCTATCTTTTTTTTCTCTCTTTCTCTCTTTCTTGATTTTTTTTCAGCTTTCAACTTTCATTATTTTTCAAGTCTTTTTATATAACTTTTTCTAATTTGAATTGAACAAATGATTTCCTTCTGTGTCTCTCTCAATTTTTTTTTTGTCTCTCTCCTTCTCTCTCTCCTTTCTCGATCTTTTTTTTTTTAATTTTCAGCTTTCAACTTTCATTATTTTTCAAAGTATTATTCTATTACATTTTTTTTTTTTTTTATCTTTCCTCCTTCCTCCTCTTCAATATTTTCACTAGCAACATTTTTGGGAGTTGTTTTTTTGTCTCTCACTTTGTTTTTTGTCCTCGTTATGCAATTTTTAACAGTCTCCCTCTCTCTCTCTCTCTCTCTCTCTCTCTCTCTCTCTCTCTCTCTCTCTCTCTCTCTCTCTCTCTCTCTCTCTCTGTTTTATTCCCAGTACCTCACTCTGTTTTTGTCGCCTTTTTGTTTCGTATTTTTTCTCCCTTTTCTCTGTTTCCATCTGCTTCAATTTTCCTTTCCTTCCTTCAGTGTTCTCGTGGGACTTTCATTCCTACGTTCCCTGAGACGCTGAGTGGCAAGATTAGGGCTGTGATGTTAGGATAATTGCCTGAGAGAGAGAGAGAGAGAGAGAGAGAGAGAGAGAGAGAGAGAGACGTTTTGTCCATCCCAATGACCAAATAGTGAGGGTAAAAGGGGAAGGGAGAGGAACTGGAGAGACTGTGTGTGTGAGAGAGAGAGAGAGAGAGAGAGAGAGAGAGAGAGAGAGAGAGAGAGAGAGAGAGAGAGAGAGAGAGAGAGAGAGAGACGATAACTATGATAGATCACCTTTTCCTCATACTAAGAATAAACTCTTTTAAATGCCGTGATTAACTTCTACCCACCCTCCCATTCTCTCTCTCTCTCTCTCTCTCTCTCTCTCTCTCTCTCTCTCTCTCTCTCTCTCTCTCTCTCTCAGCCTGTGAAAAACAAGAAGAAAAAAGGGGACGTTGCATTTGTCGTTTCTAAATAAAAATCTGAAGATGGCGCGGACCAGCGTTGAATTTTTTAGCAGTGCAGAAAGGAAAAACACGGGAATAAAACACTCCTCCCCCCAACGCGTGATCTCCATTATATTACTGCCAGGGCTGCACCTACACACTCTTATACCCGCCCGCTGAGAGCACGTCAGTGGAAGCTGTGTCAGGATTACTTTCATGTACTTGCACTCCTGTTTTGAACGAATTTACTCGGGAATAAATGCTACTTGCGATGCGAAGATTTGTTCTGTTCTGTGATGGTGCGTTATGCAGAGTTGTTGCAGTCTTTATCGTCCAAAGTGGGGTGGATGTGTTATTACACTCACTGGACGCACGTGTACATGTTCAATAGTATTTTAACTGCAGTCTGTAAGCCAACTTCCACGAAGACTAATTACCTGAGTGAGTCCACACTAACTTCCTCAACTTCATCTGCATCTCACTAAGTTCCCAGCCTTCTGATTGTTTCTACTTGCAGGTACTTGAGAAAGATGTACTGTGAACAACAAATACAAAATAAAGGTCATATATATATATATATATATATATATATATATATATATATATATATATATATATATATATATATACGAGAAAATGATATACGAATGAAAATGTGATTTGAGCAAAAACAGGACTGAAAATTGGAAGGAATTAAAAAGTTTGGATCAAGTTCTTGGAAAGATAAATGTAGAAGAAATAGACAGACAGACAGACAGGCGGACAGACAGACATAGGATCAAAAATAGAAATATAGAGTGCACAGACTGGATAACAGAAACAGTCACAAATATTAGTACAAACAAAATTAGAAGAAAAAAATACAGACAGCAGAAGAACAGAGAGGAACAGACAGACAGACAGACACGAACAGAAACCTGACCCCCCAAAAAAGTGTTTAGGCTTCACAAAAAAGGTTAAAAAACGAAAAAAAAATAAAAAGATGGGAAACGAGAAAAGGTGATGGTGTTTTCTGTGCGTCCTGGGAGAGAGACTGCCATTGTTGTTGTCTGTTTATGAAAACTTGGCCCATCTCGCCTTGTTTATGTGGAGTTTAGGAGGCGAGACCTGACGGGGAGCGGGGCGGCCCTCTCTCCTCGCCAACCGTACTGGGAAGAGGACGAAGCCTAGAGGAGCCGTACTGAGGGTAAGACGAACCATACAAAATAGTCTCCACGGTAATATAGGCCCTTGAGAGACCGTCCCGCGGAGAGAGATGAGCCGCCGAGGAATAGTCCCAA